>NC_143013.1:129128348-129435848 GCF_055824585.1 Amblyomma mixtum
CCTAACCTAACCTAACCTAACCTAACCTAACCTAACCTAACCTAACCTAACCTAACCTAACCTAACCTAACCTAACCTAACCTAACCTAACCTAACCTAACCTAACCTAACCTAACCTAACCTAACCTAACCTAACCTAACCTAACCTAACCTAACCTAACCTAACCTAACCTAACCTAACCTAACCTAACCTAACCTAACCTAACCTAACCTAACCTAACCTAACCTAACCTAACCTAACCTAACCTAACCTAACCTAACCTAACCTAACCTAACCTAACCTAACCTAACCTAACCTAACCTAACCTAACCTAACCTAACCTAACCTAACCTAACCTAACCTAACCTAACCTAACCTAACCTAACCTAACCTAACCTAACCTAACCTAACCTAACCTAACCTAACCTAACCTAACCTAACCTAACCTAACCTAACCTAACCTAACCTAACCTAACCTAACCTAACCTAACCTAACCTAACCTAACCTAACCTAACCTAACCTAACCTAACCTAACCTAACCTAACCTAACCTAACCTAACCTAACCTAACCTAACCTAACCTAACCTAACCTAACCTAACCTAACCTAACCTAACCTAACCTAACCTAACCTAACCTAACCTAACCTAACCTAACCTAACCTAACCTAACCTAACCTAACCTAACCTAACCTAACCTAACCTAACCTAACCTAACCTAACCTAACCTAACCTAACCTAACCTAACCTAACCTAACCTAACCTAACCTAACCTAACCTAACCTAACCTAACCTAACCTAACCTAACCTAACCTAACCTAACCTAACCTAACCTAACCTAACCTAACCTAACCTAACCTAACCTAACCTAACCTAACCTAACCTAACCTAACCTAACCTAACCTAACCTAACCTAACCTAACCTAACCTAACCTAACCTAACCTAACCTAACCTAACCTAACCTAACCTAACCTAACCTAACCTAACCTAACCTAACCTAACCTAACCTAACCTAACCTAACCTAACCTAACCTAACCTAACCTAACCTAACCTAACCTAACCTAACCTAACCTAACCTAACCTAACCTAACCTAACCTAACCTAACCTAACCTAACCTAACCTAACCTAACCTAACCTAACCTAACCTAACCTAACCTAACCTAACCTAACCTAACCTAACCTAACCTAACCTAACCTAACCTAACCTAACCTAACCTAACCTAACCTAACCTAACCTAACCTAACCTAACCTAACCTAACCTAACCTAACCTAACCTAACCTAACCTAACCTAACCTAACCTAACCTAACCTAACCTAACCTAACCTAACCTAACCTAACCTAACCTAACCTAACCTAACCTAACCTAACCTAACCTAACCTAACCTAACCTAACCTAACCTAACCTAACCTAACCTAACCTAACCTAACCTAACCTAACCTAACCTAACCTAACCTAACCTAACCTAACCTAACCTAACCTAACCTAACCTAACCTAACCTAACCTAACCTAACCTAACCTAACCTAACCTAACCTAACCTAACCTAACCTAACCTAACCTAACCTAACCTAACCTAACCTAACCTAACCTAACCTAACCTAACCTAACCTAACCTAACCTAACCTAACCTAACCTAACCTAACCTAACCTAACCTAACCTAACCTAACCTAACCTAACCTAACCTAACCTAACCTAACCTAACCTAACCTAACCTAACCTAACCTAACCTAACCTAACCTAACCTAACCTAACCTAACCTAACCTAACCTAACCTAACCTAACCTAACCTAACCTAACCTAACCTAACCTAACCTAACCTAACCTAACCTAACCTAACCTAACCTAACCTAACCTAACCTAACCTAACCTAACCTAACCTAACCTAACCTAACCTAACCTAACCTAACCTAACCTAACCTAACCTAACCTAACCTAACCTAACCTAACCTAACCTAACCTAACCTAACCTAACCTAACCTAACCTAACCTAACCTAACCTAACCTAACCTAACCTAACCTAACCTAACCTAACCTAACCTACAGGTCACCGAAAGAGGCTGCCTGCCTACTTTGGAGGTGCTTGGAGGCAAAGCAACCTCTCCAGTGCATGTGAAGCTGTCTGCTTTAGTCCCATTTTTCGCACCTGTTACCAACTTTCCCGTTAAGACCTTCTTTTCAGGTAACAGTTGTGAACAACAAAAACAGTATTTGCTTCTTGTGAGACTTGGGTTGCATGAGTCTGAGTCTGCCAGTAATTAATTAACTGCCACGCAGTTTGCTCACAATGCAGTGGGCAGGTCGTGGTGATGATGCCTCAAGGTAAGACTTGGTAGCTAGGTAGGTTGGATATGTTTGAATAGTTTCTAAATTTTGTTCTTATTTGCCTACCTAATAAATATTTGTGGTGAGGTCTCCGAAAAATATCAGTCTATTCTAGATTCTAGGCTTGGCCTCACGAGTGTTTTACAGCAGGAAAAGCATTGCAAAATCTTCCTCTGAGGAAGCGAAACTTTCCCTGAGCCTCCTTAGTTTTATGTTTTGTTATTTATGCGTTGTTCCCAGCTCAGGTTGTGCAGTGGCACTTTCTCATGCTTGTTCTGACAACATTAAGTTTTTTTCCCCAATGAATGCACGAAGTTTGAATTGATAATATCCATTTAACGTTCATATAACTTTTGATCTTGTATGGAAACTTGTATGGAATTTTGGATCTTGTATACACTAAGCAGTCATCCGCAAAGAGTTAGATTGGTACCCCAGGGTCAGCTCATAAATGGATATCATTCATGCATATTAAGAACACATTGTTTGCAGTTCCTCAAAAGGCAGTCAGTTTCTAGAATTACGATGTTTTAAATCCCTATAGTATTGATAAGGAAGTAATTCAAATGCCTTAGAAAGGTTTAGAAAGATAGCACCTTACTGACCCTTTACATAAACAGCATTTTCGATGTCGTAAGTTATTCCTTCCAACTTTGTGGTTGTAGATAACTGGGATTGAAAGGCGTGTTTAACTGTAAAGGAGATTTCAGCTTAATTTCAGTTTAAATACTGCATTTTTATGGACACTCCCTGTTTATTTTTGGAAAGTGCTTCTGTATGAGAATCCACAGGAGTGACTCGACACAATCCCTGTAAAAATAATTTAAGATAATATTGATTTATTAGCCGTGCATTTATTACACCTGTTTAATCACTAATTCAGAGCTCAACATTTCCTGAAACGCTGAAGGTCGCTAAAATGATGCCTATTCATAAAGAGGGAGAGCAGTCAGTACCAAGTAATTACGGGCCAATTTCGGTCCTCAGTATTATTAACACAATTTTTGAAAAATGTCTGTGTTCACATGTCAGGAAATTCGTAAGCAAATATAGTATAATGAGCGCCAGTCTGCACGGCTTCACACCGGAGGGGTCCTAACAGAAATTTTAAAACAAGATAGCTATAGTTGTGTATTTAGACATTAAGAAGGCGTTCGATACCGTTAATGACACCATCCTACTTGATAAACTTCGTAGTTACGGTTTTAGAGGGCAAATAGCAGAATTATTCACCAGTTATCTCACCAACCGCAAACAGCAAGTTGTAATGAATAACTTGATGTCTAAACCGCAGGCCGTGCTGACTGGAGTGTAGTAAAATGGCAGTTTGGCCGAGTTGGTTAAGCATCTTGTAATAAAAACAGCGCAAGGACACAGGACGAGAACAGAGAGTAGACACACACGGCGCTGACTTGCAACTACGTTTACTGGAAAAACACGCTGCTTTTCATGGCAGGGCGTCAAGAAAGCGCGCGCATGCGCTTTGTCAAAAATACACTTATCGGGTAATAAAATGTCTCCTAAAGGCACGGGAGATTATCGGTGCTATCCACTGTTTAGCAACTTCATTTCCTTAGAGGACAATGCTACTGAAGGCTGGCTGAGACATCTGTTTCCTTTTCTGAAGATATGAAATGCCTCTGCTACTTCCCTCGTGCTACGATCGTTATGTATGAACAAGATTTCGGTGTCAACGAAAAACGGCGTGCACTTACACTTGAGACAATGCTTGGCCAAGTTTGTTGAACACTTTCCCGAAGAATTTTGGTGCTCCAAAAGCCGTACATTAATGCAGCGACCTGTCTGGCCAATATAAGTACGGCCACAGGACAGATGAATCTGGTAGACCACAGCAACCTTACACGAGACGAACCTGTTTGCGTGGTTAATTTTACACCCTGTTTTCTTTCCCATTCCATCTCTCTTCCTTTGAACAGCTGCCCCCACTTTGCCTACCTTATTAGGTAGGCAAAGTGGGGGCAGCTTTAGGAGACATTTAAGTGCCTTTAGGAGACATTTTATTACCCAATAAGTGTATTTTTGACAAAGCGCATGCGCGCGCTTTCTTGACGCCCTGCTATGAAAAGCAGCGTGTTTTTACAATAAACGTACTTGCAAGTCAGCGCCGTGTGTGTCTACTCTCTGTTCTCGTCCTGTGTCCTTGCGCTGTTTTTATTACAAGCTGACTGGAGTGCCGATCTCTTTTTCGCTGTATGTGAATGACTCTCCGTCAACCTTAAAATATCCTCAAGCATTAATGTATGTTGATGACACGGCATTGGTATCTATAGGAGAATGAATTGAAGAACTAAACAGGAAAATAAACAAAGAACTTGTCAGTGTCCTAAAGTGGTTTACTACCAACCAGCTTAAGAATTCAAAACATTCTCCTGCTTTCAGGAGAATATGGCATCCAAACGCAAGTTTTTAACAAACTTGTTTTGTGTGATTTATCCAGCGCATATAAGAATCAAAATGCACACCTAGGTATTTAAAACTTGTACCATGTTGTAAGGGCCGATTATTTACATGCACTATTTACATGCATTGTCGTTTAAACTTTTTCCCCTGGAGCTAAACACTGTGTATTTTGTTTTCTGAATATTCTCCGTATACTATATTTGGCTTTTATACACAATTAAGTTACTGCATAGAATCTTGGGGCAACACGTGCCCAACATATCTTGAACCCGTAGTAAGATTACAAAAGAGGGCTCTAAGAATTTGTTGAGGATTTGCGGGGTCGCAGCGGAGCACCAGAGAGAGACGACCAGCGTGGGAGGCTTCAAGTTCCGAACTGCCCGTGCCGGGCGTGCGCGCCCAGCACGCGCTGTCCATCTTTATTTTCCTCTAGCGCGGGAACGCCGATCTCAGCGCCAGCGCGTTATAGCGTCGCCGGGTGCTACAGGGCCCCCCGCCTAGACGGAACGTCGAGATGTGCCCTCGGTAAAAGAAAGGAGAGTATGAGGGTCCAGTAAGTTCATGTCAGTGGCCGGGAAGAGCTGTCGGGTGAAGTTCGCGGGCTCAGGTGGACGAGCCTGGCTGCTGCGCAATGGGCGAATGATGCAGGTTGCCGAGCTGACAGTGGACATGGGGGCAGGGGAGGCCATGATTGGGTCTTCACCGACTGTAGTGCTGCCCGCTGGCACAAGTGTCATCAGTGTCGGAACGTTGCAGCTGATGCCGATGGGAATCTGACGCGCCGAGTACACGATCACAAGCACAGGAGCGGATGAAACGGCTCCATGGACTTAGAGCAGCTGTGGTGTGACCGTCGACACAACGGTGACAGCTGGGACGATGCGGAGGAAGTTGCTGGGCTCAATTCCAGGTGCTTGGGCAAAGCGGGAGTGACAGTCCGGAGCGACTGGCCAGTGCTGATTCGCGGGTGGGCATGGTCGGCTGTGGGTGGCTGCAGCCGTATAGCTGAGATTGCTACGTCAGACGGCTGGCTGACAGAAAGAGACACAGCTTTTGGATGGACAACTGCCTCACTACTCGGTGTGGGTAGCTCGACCATTCGGTGCCGAAGGTGGTTCAAGTCAGGCACCAAAGCAGACGCTTGCTGCGGCAGTGTCGAGCTGCCAGGGTCAGACTCCGAGAAGCGTTTGACCGTAATGAGGGCTTGGGGTGGGGCCTCTTGGGCAGGCGGTGTGGCCGCAGAGGTAGTGGGGCTGGTATGTGGCATATGCTGCGGTGGCGGCAAACTCAATTCGCCTGTAGCACGATCGCTCAGGTCAGTGACTGACGACTTTAGGGGAATGAGCGATGAGGCGGCAGGTGAGCGTTCGGCTGGCAGCGATGCTACGCAGTAGGGTGCAGGCGTTGGCGGATTGGGGCACTCGTCGAGGAAGAGCTCGACTGAGGGCGGCACCATTGCAGATAAGAGAAGTTGCTCACCGGGCTGTGCCGTAGATGCTGTATAGTCCTTAGTGGAGGCGGTATGGCCGGAGGCACTGAACAGGGTGGCTCGAGGCGCATCTGTCGCTGAGTTCGCTGACGTGGCAAACCGCGGTGGGCCAGGCACCTCAACGAGCTGCTGAGGGAATGACTGCGGACTTCGGGCCGTGGAGTCGTCGCACAGTGCTTCTAGCGAAACCGGGGTAGCAAGATGTGCTGCCGGAAGCGATGCGGTAGCGTCTGGTGCGGTCGGTGCTAAAGAAACCGGGCCGGAGGCGCTGGACTGGAGTGGCGGCGAGGCGGCGAGGGGCTGCTGAGGCGGGCCGGGTTCTGATGAAGGCTGCGTGGGAGCGAGCGAGGGTGGCGGCGGCGAAAACGGGTCCGCTGCGTCGTAGAGCGGCGTCGGAACGTAGTAGGCGCCGAAGTCCGCCAAGACGGCCGCACGAAGTTCATCGTATGGCCGGCAGCCGAAGGCAGAGTAGGTGAGCCGACGCAGGAGGTCGGGCGGGAGGATGTCGCAAAGGACTGCGTGTTTAAACGGCTGGATGGTGATGCCGTTCAGGTACATCGCAGCCTCCAGTTGGGCGAACCACCCGCCGACGCCTGCAGGCTGGAACGCCGGGAGCGGCGGGTCGAAACTTGGGTGCTGCCAGTACGCCATGCTAGGACGCCGCTGGGTAGAAGGCACGGTTCGCCGGGTCACCACTATTGAGGATTTGCGGGGTCGCAGCGGAGCACCAGAGAGAGACGACCAGCGTGGGAGGCTTCTATTTCCGAACTGCCCGTGCCGGGCGTGCGCCCCCAGCACGCGCTGTCCATCTTCATTTTCCTCTAGCGCGGGAACGCCGATCTCAGTGCCAGCGCGTTATAGCGTCGCCGGGCGCTACAAATTATCACATACTCAAACTACATATGGCCCAACCCCAGACGTGATTGCATTGCAAGAAGCTAGCGGCAGGGCTACACTGCCAGGCTATAAAGCATATCTGCCACCTCATTATGATACTAGTAACGCAGCCGGCTCCTTCACAGCCACTCTGGTGCATAGAAATATCACCGCAATTCAACATTTTATAAATGATTCGGAAGAAGATTACACCAAGGCAAAAAGGAGACTCAAATCTCTTCATCCTTAATGTATACAACCCGCCCAGAAACAAAGGCAATGGACTCCCACACTTGTTGATAAACACAGTAAAGCTGGCTGCTAGGGCTCAACTAATAATTGTGGGAGACTTCAACGCTCAACACCCAGCATGGGGATATACCAAAGCAACTCCAAAAGGGAACCTGCTCTGGCAAATCATACAGTCACTAGGGCTCACAACGCTAAACAACCCGAGCGACCACACACGCATGGGTAACAGTGTATGTGTAGACACATCTCCAGACTTATCCCTCTCTAAAAACGTCAAGGACGCAAAGTGGGTCAACACCGGGCAAAACCTTGGTAGTGATCACTTCATCCTTAGCATCACCTTCCCCACGACAAAACTTAAAAACAAAGCAAAAGAAATACGAACCACGGATTGGGACAAGTTCAGGCAACTTCGCGACAAAACAGCTCCAAAGGAGATCTCTAACCTTAGCGACTGGGTTATCTCCCTGAATGAGGATGTCAGCTCCACTAGCGTTGTGGTGCCAGTTGAGAAGGAGGAGCAGATTGCAGACTCAAAACTGTTACACCTGTGGCAGGCACAAAAAGGCCTCCAAAAACGCTGGAAGAAGCAAAAACACAACAAGCGACTACGCAAAAAGATCGCTGAAATCGAGAGGCGAATCGAGGAACATACACTTACTCTCCAAAAACAACAATGGAACCAAATATGTGAAAGCGTCAATGGGCAGCTCGGAAATAAGAAGACATGGCATCTTCTAAGACACCTGCTCGACCCAGAACAAACACGTCCCGTGCAACAAAGTCAACTGTACAGACTCATACATAAATATGAGGGTACAACTGAAGACCTAATCAAAGAGCTAGCAGAACGTTATCTAAACACGGATGATGGTACCACTCAACCAGACTACCGGGGGACTCCAAATCCAAATTTAGACGCAGACATCACAGACGCAGAGGTCTGGTACGCAATTGGAAAACTGCGGACAACATCTGCGGCGGGACCAGACAAAGTAACAAATAAGACTCTCAGGAACTTAGACGCAACGTCGATCGCGGCGGTTACAGACCTTATGAACAAATACTGGCATGCAGGCAACATACCACCAGAGTGGAAACACGCGAAAATCACTTTTATTCCTAAAGCGGGTAAGAAACTCAGCACTGAGAATCTACGCCCAATTTCATTAACATCATGCCTAGGCAAACTCATGGAGCATGTCATCCTCAATAGGCTCCAAGACTATGCGGAGGACATGAACCTCCTACCTGAAACAATGTTAGGATTCAGGGCCCAACTATCTACCCAGGACATACTCTTGCAGCTTAACAAGGACATAATTGAAGCTGACGAGGGAACAGGAACGAAAGCAATATTGGGTTTAGACCTTGTTAAAGCTTTCGACAACGTCACCCACAAAGCCATTTTGACAAACTTGTCAGAAATCAACCCCGGAGAAAGGACGTACAACTACATCCGATCCTTCCTCACTAACAGAACCGCAGTGATAACGGTCGGAACAATAGAGTCTGCCCCAATCACACTAGGAAGTAAAGGAACGCCACAGGGCTCCGTCCTGTCCCCTTTCCTTTTTAACCTCTCCCTCATCAAAATTCCCCCCAAACTGGCACAAATACCAGACCTACATCACACGTTCTATGCAGATGACATCACACTTTGGGTAACCAAAGGATGCGAAGGCTACATAGAAGACACACTCCAAGCAGCAGTGGACATCATTGAGGCATGCGCATGGGAATCCGGCCTCACTTGTTCTGAGCAAAAATCTGAACTCTTCGTGATCCGTCGTAAACAAAGAGCTAGGCGTACCACGACATCCCCCCCGCAAATAAACGTCTATGTTAATGGACGATCTGTCAAAGAGGTACAGACCATGAGAATACTGGGGTTGTATTTACAAACGAATGGAAAGAATACTGACACACTCACTAAGCTAAAACGCACGGTAGAAGCGACGGCGCGATTAATCCGCCGCATAGCTAACCGCAGACAAGGGGTGAGGGAAAGAGATTTATGCCGACTAGTGCAGGCCTTTGCGCTAAGCAGGATACTCTATGCCACCCCTTATCTCAAATTTTCGAAAGCAGAAAAGGACAAATTGGATAGTATGATACGGCAGGCCTATAAGGCTGCGTTAGGACTCCCACTAAATGCCTCAACCGAAAGGCTTATGAGGTTAGGAATACATAACACCTACAACGAACTGAAAGAAGCCCATTTAATGGCTCAAACAGCGCGATTAGCCAATTCCAGAACTGGCAGGAGTATTCTTACCAGGCTCGGAATTAACTTTCAACCTACGAATAACGATGCTAAAGTAGACGTACCCCGCGACTATAGGACGGCCCTACTAATCAAACCACTCCCCAAAAACATGCACTCCGTACACCATGAGGGTAGAAGACAAGCAAGAGCCAAAGCCTTACATAACAAATACAGACTGTGCGCTGGAACACTTTATGTAGATGCGGCAGAATACAAAAATACCAATGCCTTTGCAATTGTGGTTGTGAACGAGAATGGTGACCACATCGTCTCGGCGACAATCAAAACGAAATCCTCTGAAACGGCAGAAGAGGCGGCTATAGCCCTCGCCCTAGCGCATACCCAAGGGAGCATCATCTTCAGCGATTCCAAAATGGGTATCAATAATTTCGCTAAAGGGCGAATTACAAACATCTCCCTTAGAATCCTTAACGTAACCAAATTCTCACCAAATTATTCCCAATTGATATGGGTCCCAGCCCATTCGGGGAATCCGGGGAACGAGGCAGCCCACAATAAAGCCCGAGGTTTCGTCGACCGGGCAGTGGATGAGTCTGGCTCCCTGAATTTCACGAAGGACTCCATGATCACATATCATGATCTCACCAATCATTTTAAACTAGAGAGGAGAATTTTCCCCCCTCCAGACAAAAGACTTACTAAAGAACAAGAGGTTACGTGGCGTCGTCTACAGACGAGATCGATACGCACCCCATCACTCCTCGCGCACATTTATCCAGATCTTTACAACCCAAACTGCAAACACTGTGGCCAACGTGCTACCTACGATCACATCCTGTGGGACTGCAAAATAGAGCCACCTCCGGGTGATCTAGTTACAGCTCCTTCTCTCGAGCGGTGGGAGACCGTGCTGGCTAGCTCTGACCCCAGAACGCAAGTTTTGGCGGTGGAGTGGGCTGACAAAGTCGTCGAGGGCTATGTACTCTCGACCACTTAACGCGACCTCTTGCCAAGCTCTTCCCGGCGAATAAAATGTTTTACAATCAATATGGCCCACCAGGCCACTATTTCAGCCGGCACATATTTTATCTTTACAGATTGTACATCTACTCGTTAAAAACAGCACAGACAATTCATAAAATACTGCAATTCAATGACCCGTTTCATCACAGTATCTTTATAACTTCTAAAAGGGATACAGAGCTGCAAGTGGAAATCATTTTACCCGCCAATATGCCAGAATACCTACAGGAAAAGGTTGATTGAATTCAGCTGTGCAAAAATATGGAATCACATCCCTAATGATGTTAAATTAAAAATTAATTTTTTACAATCTCTTAAAATATTTTTGCTGAATCTGTAAGTTTCCGCCGGTTGAGCTGTAGATTCTGTACCCAAATGACTGTAAAATTGTTAATATTTCAGGTTATTTCGTACAAAGAATGTATGCATGATAACAAATGTATATATTAGCTATGTATGTTGTGATTTTAATATTTCGAAGTTATTTATATGAGAAGTGTTCTCTCCACCTGCTGCATTTTGCAATTTATCATTGTGTTGGACCCGACACTAGCTTTGGCTATGGGCCCAGTACCACTGTACATAGTTTGCTTGTATTCATTTCTGTTTTCAAATAAAAAAAGGCCACAGAGCATCATGCTGGCATGCTGGTTTGTTCATGTTATCTACCAAGACCAAGATACTGCAAAATACTAAAAAAAGGCCTACATTTGACCTACTCTAGAACCTTCACTAGAGGGTGCCTTGCAGATTGCACCCAGAGATTATACTTGCTGGCAAATAATGCTTGCCTGCCAAGCTAAAGTACTACTACCTTAGCCACACATCTCGAAGGGATAATCAAAGGGTCTCTGGAATGGTTTTAATGGTGGCTAGGCTATTCATGCCTTACATGCTCTGTACAAGGTTCCTGAAAAGAAATCAAGTAGTTTGAAAATTATAAAGTGCACACCATTTACTAAAAACTGAAATTAGACAGTAGCCGATGGTTTTCTTGTTGAGTGGTCATTACGACTTGCTTTGTTGGTAAATTCTGCATCACTTCTGCACAAACGCTTCCTCTGGATTCTAGCAGCTGCAGTGGGGTGTCTTTTTGTTTGCAGGGCAATGCTCTGCACAAGGGTTATGCAGATTGTATGTGTCGCTCAGGTGAGTAAATCTCATGAGGGGGGCTACTTTTTCGTGCTGCTTCTGCACTTACAGGAATCAGTCATTTCCCTTTGACCCTGTGAGTGAGATGGCTCATCAGTAGATAGTTTTCAGGCGCAAAAAACAGACAAGACACATAGATAGGTCACAGGACGAAGTGCAAGTGCTCTTAGACTATATTTCTAGTACTGTGGGCCCTTCCTTTAGTGTGTCATGTCCGCGTTTCACTGATGACTGTGTCACATGTGTCGTCGCCAACTCCTTTCGTGCAAGGACAGTCGCCTTTCGCAACAAGAACGGCTTGGTCCCCGTTTAAGTAAGTGTGTTTTTCCGCCGTGTGCTTTCTTCGTGGGGTCACGTAAAAAGAACTAGCAAAAAAAATGGCGCTTCGTCCTGTCACTTACCTATGTGTCTTGTCTGTTTTTTAAGCCTTAAAACTATTTAATAACGAACCAAAACCAACTAGCCCAGCAGCAAGTGCTCTTAGAGTAAGATGGCCTTGTACAACCTATTGCAGTGACCTTCTTCAGGCATGCTGCTGGACAAGGGAAATCTCCTGGATACTCGACCTGATCTGACCTGACCTGACCTACCCTGACCTAACCTAACCTAACCAAAACTAACCTCACCTAACCTAACCTAAGCTAGCCTAACCTAACCTAACCTAACGTAACATAACCTAACCTAACCTAACCTAACCTAACCTAACCTTACCTTACCTTACCTAACCTAACCTAACCTATCCTAACCTAACCTAAGCTAACCTAAACTGACCTGACCTGACCTGATCTGACCTGACCTGACCTGACCTAACCTAACCTAATCTAACCTAACCTAGCCTAACCTAACCTAACCTAACCTAACCGTGGCGGTGCACTGCAGAAAGTGCAAATGTAAACACGAAAAAGATTACGAAAAAAGAAAATCAGGAGGAGACCCTCTCGCTAAAGGGGCATTCCGTTGCAAGAAATGCAAATGTACCCCCGACTATAAGAACACCAATATCGTGTTCCGTCATTGTGATAAGATGACGCGAGAAGTTATTGAAGCTTTTCTTATATGTGAGAAAGGGGCAACGTGCATTAGATGCCCATCGGTCGCCCTTTCCGAAGGGGAGATTGGGTATCTTTCGTCACATGTGGCATGAGTTGACTATGGTGGCGTTAAACTTTCCTAACTCTGTCTATATATTTGTGTGTTTTTTACAATAAACCCAGTTGTTAGTCGGCGCCTGTTTGTCTTTACCCCTCAGTTTCCACGTCCCGTCTTTGTTGCGCTGTTTCAAAAATAAAAAGAAAAGACTAACCTAACCTAACCTAACCTAACCTAGCCTAACCTAACCTAACCTAACCTAACCTATCCTAACCTAGACTAACCTAGCCTAGCCTAGCCTAGCCTAGCCTAGTGATGTTAAATTAAAAATTAATTTTTCACAATCTCTTAAAATATTTTTGCTGAATCTGTAAGTTTCCGCCGGTTGACCTGTAAATTCTGTACCCAAATGACTGTAAAATTGTTAATATTTCAGGTTATTGCGTACAAAGAATCTATGCATGATAACAAATGTATATATTAGCTATGTATGTTGTGGTTTTAATATTTTGAAGTTATTTATGTGAGAAGTGTTCTCTCCACCTGCTGCATTTTGGAATTTATCATTGTGTTGGACCCGACACTAGCTTTGGCTATGGGTCCAGTACCATTGTACATAGTTTGCTTGTATTCATTTCTGTTTTCAAATAAAGAAAAGGTCACAGCGCATCATGCTGGCATGCTGGTTGGTGCATGTTATCTACCAAGACCAAGATACTGCAAAAATACTAAAAAAAGGCCTACATTTAACCTTCACTAGAACCTTGACTAGAGGGTGCCTTGCAGATTGCACCCAGAGATTATACTTGCTGGCAAATAATGCTTGCCTGCCAAGCTAAAGTACTACTACCTCACCCCCACATCTCGAAGGGATGATCAAAGGGTCTCTGGAATGGTTTTAATGGTGGCTAGGCTATTCATGCCTTACATGCTCTGTACAAGGTTCCTGAAAAGAAATAAAGTAGTTTGAAAATAAAAAAGTGCACACCATTTACTAAAAACTGAAATTAGGAAGTAGCCGATGGTTTTCTTGTTGAGTGGTCATTACGACTTGCTTTGTTGGTAAATTCTGCATCACTTCTGCACAAACGCTTCCTCTGGATTCTAGCAGCTGCAGTGGGGTGTCTTTTTGTTTGCAGGGCAATGTGCGGCACAAGGGTTATGCAGATTGTATGTGTCGCTCAGGTGAGTAAATTTCACAAGGGGGGCTACTTTTTCGTGCCGCTGCTCCACTTACAGAAATCAGTCATTTCCCTTTGATCCTGTGAGTGAGATGACTCATCAGTAAATAGTTTTCAGGCGCAAAAAACAGACAAGACACATAGATAGGTCACAGGACGAAGTGCAAGTGCTCTTAGACTATATTTCTAGTACTGTGCGCCCTTCCTTTAGTGTGTCATGTCCACGTTTCACTGATGACTGTGTCACATGTGTCGTCGCCAACACCTTTCGTGCAAGGATAGTCGCCTTTCGCAACAAGAACGGCTTGGTCCCCGTTTAAGTAAGTGTGTTTTTCCGCCGTGTGCTTTCTTCGTGGGGTCACGTAAAAAGAATTAGCAAAAAAATGGCGCTTCGTCCTATCACTTACCTATGTGTCTTGTCTGTTTTTTACGCCTTAAAACTATTTAATTATGAACCAAAACCAACTAGCTCAGAAACAAGTGCTCTTAGAGTAAGATGGCCTTGTACAACCTTTTGCAGTGACGTTCTTCAGGCATGCTACTGGACAAGGGACCTGACCTAACCTACCCTGACCTAACCTAACCTAACCTAACGAAACCTAACCTAACCTAACCTAACCTAAGCTAGCCTAACCTAACGTAACCTAACATATCCTAACCTAATCTAACCTAACCTAACCTAACCAAACCTAACCTAACCTAATCTAACCTAACCTAA
This sequence comes from Amblyomma mixtum, assembly GCF_055824585.1. Classification (NCBI taxonomy): domain Eukaryota; kingdom Metazoa; phylum Arthropoda; class Arachnida; order Ixodida; family Ixodidae; genus Amblyomma; species Amblyomma mixtum. The sequence continues at coordinate 129,143,086 of NC_143013.1, forward strand.
CCTAACCTAACCTAACCTAACCTAACCTAACCTTACCTACAGGCCACCGAAAGAGGCTGCCTGCCTACTTTGGAGGTGCTTGAAGGCAAAGAAACCTCTCCAGTGCATGTGAAGCTGTCTGCTTTAGTCCCATTTTTCGCGCCTGTTACCAACTTTCCCGTCAAGACCTTCTTTTGAGGTAACAGTTGTGAACAACAAAAACAGTATTTGCTTCTTGTGAGACTTGCGTTGCTCTTGCTAGCATGAGTCTGCAAGTAATTAATTAACTACCACGCAGTTTGCTCACAATGCAGTGGGCAGATTGTGGTGATGATGCCTCACGGTAAGACTTGGTAGCTGGGTAGGTTGGATTTTTTTGAATAGTTTCTAAATTTTGTTCTTATTTGCCTATTAAATATTTCTGGTTAGGTCTCCGAAAAATATCAGTCTATTCTAGGCTTGGCCTCACGAGTGTTTTACAGCAGGAAAAGCATTGCAAAATCTTCTGAGGAAGTGAAACTTTCCCTGAGCCTCCTTAGTTTTAAGTTTTGTTATTTATGCGTAGTTGCCAGCTCAGGTTGTGCAGTGGCACTTTCTTATGCTTGTTTTGACAACTGCTTGTTCTGACAACATTAAGTTTTTTTCCCCAATGAATGCACGAAGTTTGAATTGATGATATCCATTTAACGTTCATATAACTTTTGATCTTGTATGGAAACTTGTATGGAATTTTGGATCTTGTATACACTACGCAGTCATCCGCAAAGAGTTAAATTGGTACCCCAGGGTGAGCTCATAAATGGATATCATTCATGCATATTAAGAACACATTGTTTACCGTTCCTCAAAAGGCAGTCAGTTTCTATAATTACGTTGTTTTAAATCCCTATAGTATCGATAAGGAAGTAATTCAAATGCCCTAGAAAGGTTTAGAAAGATAGCAGCTTACTGACCCTTTACATAAACAGCATTTTCGATGTCGTAAGTTATTCCTTCCAACTGTGTGGTTGTAGATAACTGGAATTGAAAGCCGTATTTAACTGTAAAGGAGATTTCAGCTTAATTTCAGTTTAAATACTGCATTTTTATGGACACTCTCTGTTTATTTTTGGAAAGTGCGTCTGTATGAGAATCCACAGGAGTCACTCGACACAATCCCTGTAAAAATAATTAAAGATAATATTGATTTATTAGCCGTGCATTTATTACACCTGTTTAATCACTGATTCAGAGCTCAACATTTCCTGAAAAGCTAAAGGTCGCTAAAGTGGTGCCTATGCATAAAGAGGGAGAGCAGTCAGTACGAAGTAATTACGGGCCAATTTCGGTCCTCAGTATTATTAACACAATTTTTGAAAAATGTCTTTGTTCACATGTCAGGAAATTCGTAAGCAAATATAGTATAATGAGCGCCAGTCAGCACGGCTTCACACCGGAGAGGTCCTAGCAGAATTTTTAAAACAAGATAGCTATAGTTGTGTATTTAGACATTAAGAAGGCATTCGATACCGTTAATCACACCATCCTACTTGATAAACTTCGTAATTACGGTTTTAGAGGGCAAATAGCAGAATTATTCACCAGTTATCTCACCAACCGCAAACAGCAAGTTGTAATGAATAACTTGATGTCTAAACCGCAGGCCGTGCTGACTGGAGCGCCGATCTCTTTTTCGCTGTATGTGAATGACTCTCCGTCAACCTTAAAATATCCTTAAGCATTAATGTATGTTGATGACACGGCATTGATATTTATAGGAGAATGAATTTAAGAACTAAACAGGAAAATAAACGAAGAACTTGTCAGAGTCCTAAAGTGGTTGACTACCAACCAGCTTACTGTTAATATTCAGAAAACAAAATACACAGTGTTTAGCTCCAGGGAAAAAAGTTTAAACTACAATGCATGTAAATAGTGCATGTAAATAATCGGCCCTTACAACATGGTACAAGTTTTAAATACCTAGGTGTGCATTTTGATTCTTATATGCACTGGATAAATCACACAAAACAAGTTTGTTAAAAACTTGCGTTTGGATGCCATATTCTCCTGAAAGCGGGAGAATGTTTTGAATTCTCTGTTCTCCGTATACTATATTTGGCTTTTATACACAGTTAAGTTACTGCATAGAATCATGGGGCAACACGTGCCCAACATATCTTGAACCCGTAGTAAGATTACAAAAGAGGGCTCTAAGAAATTGTTGAGGATTTGCGGGGTCGCAGCGGAGCACCAGAGAGAGACGACCAGCGTGGGAGGCTTCAAGATCCGAACTGCCCGTGCCGGGCGTGCGCGCCCAGCACGCGCTGTCCATCTTTATTTTCCTCTAGCGCGGGAACGCCGATCTCAGCGCCAGCCCGTTATAGCGCGCCGGGCGCTACAGTGCCCCTCGCCTAGACGGAACGTCGAGATGTGCGCTCGGTAAAAGAAAGGAGAGTATGAGGGTCCAGTAAGTTCATGTCAGGGGCCGGGAAGAGCTGTCGGGTGAAGTTCGCGGGCTCAGGTGGACGAGCCTGGCTGCTGCACAATGGGCGAATGATGCAGGGTGCCGAGCTGACAATGGACGTGGGGGCAGAGGAGGCCATGATTGGGTCTTCACCGACTGTAGTGCTGCCCGCTGGCGCAAGTGTCATCAGTGTCGGAACGTTGCAGCTGATGCCGATGGGAATCTGACGCGCCGAGTACACGATCACAAGCACAGGAGCGGATGAGACGGCTCCATGGACTGACAGCAGCTGTGGTGTGACGATCGACACAACGGTGACAGCTGGGACGATGCGGGAGGAAGTTGCTGGGCTCAATTCCAGGTGCTTGGGCAAAGCGGGAGTGACAGTCCGGAGCGACTGGCCAGTGCTGATTCGCGGGTGGGCATGGTCGGCTGTGGGTGGCTGCAGCCGTATAGCTGAGATTGCTACGTCAGACGGCTGGCTGACAGAAAGAGACACAGCTTTTGGATGGACAACTGCCTCACTACTCGGTATGAGTAGCTCGACCATTCGGTGCCGAAGGTGGTTCAAGTCAGGCACCAAAGCAGACGCTTGCTGCGGCAGTGTCGAGCTGCCAGGGTCAGACTCCGAGAAGCGTTTGACCGTAATGAGGGCTTGGGGTGGGGCCTCTTGGGCAGGCGGTGTGGCCGCCGAGGTAGTGGGGCTGGTATGTGGCATATGCTGCGGTGGCGGCAAACTCACTTCGCCTGTAGCACGATCGCTCAGGTCAGTGACTGACGACTTTAGGGGAATGAGCGATGAGGCGGCAGGTGAGCGCTCGGCTGGCAGCGATGCTACGCAGTAGGGTACAGGCGTTGGCGGAGTGGGGCACTTGTCGAGGAAGAGCTCGACTGAGGGCGGCACCATTGCAGATAAGAGAAGTTCTCACCGGGCTGTGCCGTAGATGCTGTATCGTCCTTAGTGGAGGCGGTATGGAAGGAGGCGCTGAACAGGGTGGCGCGAGGCGCATCTGTCGCTGAGTTCGCTGACGTGGCAAACCGCGGTGGGCCAGGCTCCTCAACGAGCTGCTGAGGGAATGACTGCGGACTTCGGGCCGTGGAGTCGACGCACAGTGCTTCTAGCGAAACCGGGGTTGCAGGATGTGTTGCCGGAAGCGATGCGGTAGCGTCTGGTGCGGTCGGTGCTAAAGAAGCCGGGCCGGAGGCGCTTGACTGGAGTGGCGGCGAGGCGGCGAGGGGCTGCTCAGGCGGGCCGGCTTCTGATGAAGGCTGCGTGGGCGCGAGCGAGGCCGGTGCAGGGCCAGAGGCTGGCGGCGGCGAAAACGGGTCCGCTGCGTCGTAGAGCGGCGTCGGAACGTAGTAGGCGCCGAAGTCCGCCAAGACGGCCGCAGGCAGCTCATCGTATGGCCGGCAGCCGAAGGCAGAGTAGGTGAGCCGAAGCAGGAGGTCGGGCGGGAGGATGTCGCAAAGGACTGCGTGTTTAAACGGCTGGATGGTGATGCCGTTCAGGTACATCGCAGCCTCCAGTAGGGCGAACCACCCGCCGACGCCTGCAGGCCGGAACGCCGGGAGCGGCGGGTCGAAACTTGGGTGCTGCCGGTACGCCATGCTAGGACGCCGCTGGGTAGAAGGCACGGTTCGCCGGGTCACCACTGTTGAGGATTTGCGGGGTCGCAGCGGAGCACCAGAGAGAGACGACCAGCGTGGGAGGCTTCAAGTTCCGAACTGCCCGTGCCGGGCGTGCGCGCCCAGCACGCGCTGTCCATTTTTATTTTCCTCCAGCGCGGGAACGCCGATCTAAGCGCCAGCGCGTTATAGCGTCGCCGGGCGCTACAAATTATCACATACTCAAACTACATTTGCCCCAGCAGGCCACTATTTCAGCCGGCACATATTTTATCTTTACAGATTGTACATCTACTCGTTAAAACCAGCACAGACAATTCATAAAATACTGCAATTCAATGACCCGTTTCATCACAGTATCTTTATAACTTCTAAAAGGGATACAGAACTGTAATTGGAAATCATTTTACCCGCCAATATGCCACAATACCTACAGGAAAAGGTTGGTTGAATTCAACTGTGCACAAATATGGAATCACATCCCTAATGATGTTAAATTAAAAATTAATTTTTCACAATCTCTTAAAATATTTTTGCTGAATCTGTAAGTTTCCGCCGGTTGAGCTGTAAATTCTGTACCCCAATGACTGTGAAATTGTTAATATTTCAGGTTATTCTGTACAAAGAATGTATGCATGATAACAAATGTATATATTAGCTATGTATGTTGTGATTTTAATATTTTGAAGTTATTTATGTGAGAAGTGTTCTCTCCACCTGCTGCATTTTGCAATTTATCATTGTGTTGGACCCGACACTAGCTTTGGCTATGGGTCCAGTACCATTGTACGTAGTTTGCTTGTATTCACTTCTGTTTTCAAATAAAAAAAGGCCACAGCGCATCATGCTGGCACGCTGGTTTGTTCATGTTATCTACCAAGACCAAGATACTGCAAAATACTAAAGAAAGGCCTACATTTAACCTTAACTAGAACCTTCACTAGAGGGTGCCTTGCAGATTGAACCCAGAGGTTATACTTGCTGGCAAATAATGCTTGCCTGCCAAGCTAATGTACTACTACCTTTGCTCACATCTCGAAGGGATGATCAAAGGGTCTTTGGAATGGTTTTAATGGTGGCTAGGCTATTCATGCCTTACATGCTCTGTACAAGGTTCCTGAAATGAAATCCAGTAGTTTGAAAATAAAAAAGTGCACACCACTTACTAAAAACTGAAATTAAACAGTAGCCGATGTTATCTTGTTGAGTTGTCATTACGAATTGTTTTGTTGGTAAATTCTGCATCACTTCTGCACAAACGCTTCCTCTGGAATCTGGCAGCTGCAGTGGGGTGTCTTTTTGTTTGCAGGGCAATGTGCTGCACAAGGGTTATGCAGATTGTATGTGTCGCTCAGGTGAGTAAATTTCATGAGGGGGGCTACTTTTTCGTGCTGCTGCTGCACTTACAGGAATCAGTCATTTCCCTTTGACCCTGTGAGTGAGATGGCTCATCAGTAGATAGTTTTCAGGCGCGAAAAACAGACAAGACACATAGATAGGTCACAGGACGAAGTGCAAGTGCTCTTCGACTATATTTCTAGTACTGTGGGCCCTTCCTTTAGTGTGTCATGTCCGCGTTTCACTGATGACTGTGTCACATGTGTCGTCGCCAACACCTTTTGTGCAAGGACAGTCGCCTTTAGTAACAAGAACGGCTTGGTCCCCGTTGAAGTGTGTTTTTCCGCCGTGTGCTTTCTTCATGGGGTCACGTAAAAAGAATTAGCAAAAAAAATGGCGCTTCGTCCTGTCACTTACCTATGTCTCTTGTCTGTTTTTTACGCCTTAAAACTATTTAATTATGAACCAAAACCAACTAGCCCAGCAGCAAGTGCTCTTAGAGTAAAATGGCCTTGTACAACCTTTTGCAGTGACCTTCAGGCATGCTACTGGACAAGGGAAATCTCCTGGATACCCGCCAGCCTTCAATCCAAAAGGCTGTTTACCCTACTCCTAGGAGTTGGAATTGGCAAAGAAGCTGGAAGTGACTTAGAATGTGCGCTCTGCAGTAGTGTTCATGTGACGAGAGTGGTCTTTAAGCTGGGTGGCAGCAGGTTATCAAATTTTGAGTTGGGCAGTAAAGACTTACCTTTAGACAACTCTGCACCAGCAGGCACGAAAGATAAGATTCGATGTTGACAATGTGACAAATTATACGAATATTGATGTAATGGTGCTTGACATGCTGTATAGCAGTCTCCAACGTGTGTGTGACATTGGAGGGCGACTTCGGACACTGGACAAGAAGCGCAATAGTGACAGCCTGCTGTGCAATTTCGTGTTGAATTTTAGTGCATTCTTTTCAGAGCTGCTTGTTTGTTTGCTACAGATGTTAAGAATGGCTTTTAAGAATGGCTTTCTGTTAGTCTACTTTGAGCGTAACCTGCCTCTCAATGCTGTATTTGTAAAGTTTCCATAGGTAGTGGCACTCGGTAGTGTGCTTTACGATTGACAAGTTAAATGCACTTCAGCTGTAGGCTTTGTGATAGCTTCAAGGAAATTAGTCCACTTTAGTTGCTCATTTAGTCGATCTAAAGATTTAGTACCTTGCTATGTGGCAAAATTTTGTAAAAGGAGCTTTAGACTTGTTTCATTTTCACATTGCCATCCTGATCGCTTAGTGTAATGCCACTCAACAAGCCAATATTTGGCACAATATTTATACAGTTTGAAGATATATATAATCAAATTTTGCAGTTATTCTATTGAGCTAAGATCATCATTTGCTCATTAGGCTGTGTTCACGGCGAATAGTAACAATAATATTTTATATTTTGCAAAGCTTTAGTTGTAGTAGTTTGATTTGGGTAAAGAACCTTCCTACATTGTGGGAAGAATCCTTTGTGATATTTCCCCAAAAGATCGCTTTATACCCATAAGTTTTGCTTATATTTTCTTAAAAGAATGCATGATGAAATACCAGGATTGCTGTTGCAACCAGATCATAAGTCGTCCTAGTATAATTTCTAGAAGCTTATTTATAGAATTGATGTTTAAGTAAATTCTTTTGGTATAGAGGCCACTTCAGTATTCTGAGCAGTTTTGGAGGGGGCTGAGTTATGATGGGTTTAATTAAAGCGTGATCAGAAATTTCTTGTGTTCATAACTTTAGAATTGTTTCTTCGGAATAACCTGTTTTCTGTTTGTAGTTTAAGAATTGCTTGAAAAGATGAGAATTGATGTCCTGTTCATGCTGTCTCTTTTAGATTTCGCTGTGACAAACACGTTTTGAGCATTTTGAGAGTGAAATGGCTGCTTATTTTTTGTCAATATGAAGTTTTCCTCGTGTGCAGGATATTTTGGCACATCCTTCACTGGTGCCAAAATTTTATCTTAAAACAAAGAAGCAGACAGCCTCTTTGGTGCACTCTTAACTTAGTGTTGATCCTTTCTGTGACAAAAAGGTGATTGTCAACCAAGTCTACGGAAAGAAAGCCACTAATACCATGAAGAGCAAAATTTTTCGAGATTTTAAGAAAGCTTTCTACCTTGTTTCACATGCCAAACTAATATATAAGCTTGAGAATATTGGTCTTCCTTCTTTCATAATTGCCTGTGTTTCTGCTTACCTTTCTAACCAAGCCCAGTTCGTCAATATTGACGCCCATTGTTCAAACTGCCTTCCGGTCACATCTGGCGTGCCGCAAGAAAGTGTGCTTGGACCATTATTGTTTTTGGTCTACATCAATGACATTGTGGATTTAATTAGTGAACCATTGCAAATCAGGCTTTTTGGCAATGATTGTGTTTTGTTTTATGAAATCAGATCCTACGAAGACCAAGTCATCCTTAATTCTAACCTTCACAACATTCACTCATGGTGCAGTCGATGGGAGATGAAGCTTAACAATGACAAAACAGTCTTTATGAAAGTGACCAATATACAAAGTAAAAGTAGCCTATCATTTCCGTATGCCCTTCAACAAATCATCCGATTGAGGAAGTTAATGAATACAAATACTGAGGTTTTACTATAACAAATAATCTTAGCTGGAATATACATATGAGCAACATGTGTACGTATCCTTTCGGAAACTTTGCTTTCTTTTGGCATAGATAAAAATGTGCCCGTTCTAGTGCAAAGCTTCTAGCCTACACATTCATCATCAGGCCGAGACTTGAGTACGCATGCACCTTTTGGGACCCTTACAAACATTGAGGTAGTGGAAATGATCCATCGAAAATCTGTTTGGATTCATCTTTAATAAATATCGTTCTACTGACTCTCCAACCACTCTCATGGCCCAAAACAACATACAGACATTGCAAACACGAAGAAAAATTCAACGATTTAAATATATTTTCCTACTCAAGAATAACAAACTCTCCATGAGCCCTGATTTATTTATTGAACCAATCACAACGCAACTAACACGACATCGTCACGTGTAATTACTAACACTGTACAGTGCTAGAATCAGTGATTTTAGATACCCATTTTTTCCTCGTGCAATAACTCAATGGAATGAACTCCCGCCAGAGGTTGTAAACAGCATCGATGCCATTAGCAAAATTGCTTATTGATAACTGCTGAATTGTTTTTTCTTGTTCTTTACTATGTTCTATTACTGATATGTTAGTTTTCTGCTATGTTATTTGCCACGCTTCTTTTTATGTACTTTTGCCCCTCCAGCTTTGACCCACCCTACGGTCTGCAGTATTCTATAAATAAAAATAAAATAAAATAGTCTTGTTCATTCACACATTTCACGTGTTTTTGAATACTGAGGACACTTCCTTTGTGAGCAAGGAAAAGGAAGAAAAATTCTTTTCACCGATTCCTAAAAAAAGTTTTTTAAGTTTGTTACCTACCTGTGAACAGAATTTTTATTTTTTTTCAAACCGCTGTTGCAACCGCAGTTCCTGACATGAAGGCCTGTGTAAGGAGATAGCGCCACCCAGCGTCGTTTGCGAGGAGAAGACGAAAAAGCACGAGGAGCGCGTGCGGAGGGGTACGCCGGGACAGGTGGAAGAGGATTACGTGGCAAAGAGAAGAGCGCGGTCGGCGACGGACGTGGACGAGTTCTGCTGGCTCCCCGAGTTCCGGGCTTGGGCCTCAGCCGCAGACGTCCGGGCCACCAGACCCGGACATCCTTCGTCGAGAGCCGCAACCACCAGGCCCAGGCGCCACTCTTCTCCGTCCATCCGTCAGCTGCTCCACACAGGCCGCCTCTGGTGCCTACGTGGCGTACCCGGGCTACCAGACCTGGGAACCGTGCTGGGAGCCCACAGAAGCTGACGCTGCGGTAGCGTTGAAGGCCAACGGGGGAATCGCCGGCAACAGTACATCGACACTAGAACGCCCAGAGATTGCCTGACTGCCCGACACCTAGCCAGTCCTCCCCGCTCGATGCTCGTATGAGAGACAAGTAGTGTGCCTTTCCTTTTTTACTTTATTTTTCCTGTATTTTTCGTAAGGATTTTGTTCTGTTCCCTCGTGTGTTTTTTCCGTGTGTTTTTGCGTTGCTCTCTTGTTCCTTTCCTTTTTCCAAGCCCGTACCGAGATTAGTTTCCTTTCCTATAAAAGCCGCCTCGTTTATTGCTTATACCTTCGTGTTTGTGTAAAATACAACCTGCAATCTCACACATTCCTTACAAATTTGGCGTCCGCTACGACAGGACGAGGTCGGGTTTTATTTATTTGCCTGTTGTGTTAATGTAGGAACAGTATGAGCGCTTCAGAGTTGGTTGCTTAAGGCGAGCGCATGGGCTTGTGCGGCGCGGAGTTGCGAGCGTGGGTGGAGGACGAGCTTCGTAAGGCACGGGAAGAGAGAGCCGCTGAGCGTGAAGCTGTGAAGCAGAAATTGGAGTTAGAGCGAGAAGCTACGAAGCAGAGATTGGAGTTAGAGGTACGGAATTTAGAGACGGGGCGTGAAGCTGCGAAGGAACGTTTGGAGTTAGAGGCGCGGACCTTGCAGCTACAAATAAGGCTCATGGAGGGTGGCGCAAATCCTCCAAGTGACCGTGAAGAACGTAGCGTCGCACCGGCCAGCTCCATTAACCCGCACGCATTCATACCAGAGTATAATGAAGCGCGGGATGACCTCGAAGCCTATTTAAAGAGGTTTGAGCATGTGGCCACGGGGCAGGGTTGGCCAAAAGAAAAGTAGGCAACGGCGTTGAGCTTGTGCCTTGGAGGCGAAGCACTTAGTGTCTTCGGTCGGCTCTCGCCTGATGATTCCGTGGACTATGACAAAGCGAAGCTTGCCTTGCTTCAGAGGTTTAGGTTTACCGCGGAAGGGTACCGGGAAACGTTTCGCCAGAGCAAGCCCCAGGATGGCGAAACGGCCTCGCAATATGCTGTCAGGTTGTTTAGCTTCTTTGACCGTTGGGTCGAGATGCGGGGAGAAGGCCGCGCTTTTGAGGTAATTCGCGAAATGGTCATGAGCCAGCAATTCCTGAACAACTGTCATTCCCGTTTAGCCCTTTTCTTACGTGAGCGGGAGAGCAAGACAGTTTGCAAGCTGGCGGAGGCTGCCGATCATTTTCTCGAAGCACAGCGCAAAATAACTTGTTCTTTAAAGAGCAGGGGGAGCATACGTTAAATAAGGCCAAGGACGAGGTTTCAGGTTCACAATCCCGCCTTCGGTGTTTTCTTTGCGAGAAGACTGGGCACAAGGCGTCGGATTGTCGGACGAAGCCGAAGCAATTGTATTGCACCTGGTGTCGCGAGGTAGGACATGTCCCAGTCATGCAGAGCTAAGAGACCAGGAGACCGTGAGGAGTCCGCCTGTTGCATGACACCTCAATATTCACGTCCCAATAACCCTGCAGAGGTAACGCGCATAGAGGGCCAGTTGGGAGAGATGATGGTCTGCCCTTCCAACCCTATGGAAGCTGCTATGCCCGTGGGGCACGGTGAGGTGTTCGGCCAGCCTGGTTCGGTATTACGGGATACGGGCAGCATCGGCATTGTTGTGCGTGAGTCCCTCGTATTTCAGATGGTGCTAACCGTAAGGTAGTTTTGCACATTTCTTTTGCATGCAGTATGCTTAATTAGGAACGGAGATTAACAGATAATTTCATTTCAGGGAACCATTTTGATAATTCCTCCATAACATTAGATCCACGAAAGGTTTGGGCATATGCAAAGCAGCAAAATGCAAAGCAGCAATATGAAAAAGCAGCAATATGAAAAAGCAGCAATATGCAAAAGCAGCAATATGCAAATGCAGGAATATTCACAGCAGCAGAAGGCCGCAACGGCCGCCTTTTGGATCCCAGCGAGTGCAAAATGGTGATTAATCAGTCAGAGAAACTTACATTATGCTGTTTTTCTGTTTTACAGTGCTGATGGTCCTGTGCGAAGTCCAAGAGTTGTTGGCGCTGTCGCTTGGTGAGGAACCGCTTTTTCACTGCTGCACAGTTCGAAATCCCAGCTCTGCTTTCAAACGGCGACGTAGTGTGCAAGTAGAGACTTCTAGTGACAACTCATACAGATCTCTTTAGCGTTCAAGAAAGGGTCCACGAAAGCTGCGGCAACAATCAGTATGTCGTACTCGTGCTTCGTAACTGTTGTTCTGCCGGACCGCTTCGCATGCGCAAGTGTTCCGTCATCTCAGAAGGCACGGATAATTCCGCTCAACGTTAGACATAACCTCACCAGCGAAAGAACGAGACACGAGGAGAAGAAGAACACAGGACAATGCTGGACTAGAAACTCGGGGAGGAAAGTCAAATTTAGGGCCTGCGGAACTCTTACACCGTCCATGTACGCAGCGGTGTCATTCCACGAGGAGGCTCTCGTTGTTATCCTCTCCTTTCTTGGTAGCTGCCGTCTCAGAACATCAGTACCACTCGGTGAGCTGACCCACCAAACGACGGTGTTCCTGCAGACGTCGTGAATCCAACGAGTGGATGCGTTTCTGCAGAACGGCCCTAAATTTGGCTTACCTCCCCGAGTTTCTAGTCCAGCGTTGTCCTGTGTTCTTCTCCTCGTGTCTCGTTCTTTCGCTGGTGAAGTTATGTCTGATGTACACCAACTAGCCCACATGGGTACCTTGTTACCGCTCAACGTTGTCTTCGACCTGCCGGATCCTCAGCATATCTCTCTCTGCGAAAAGTCTGGCGATGAGTCTTCAGAACACGTGGTGCCATTTCAGTACACGACGAACCTTTGTTCGGCTCTCGAGACTTTTATAGCTTTAAAAAATATCGCCGTCCAATGAGAAGCGAGAACACGTGACGAGCGGTTTAAGATAAAGGATTCTCGCTACAGCCGCATTCTGGAAATCTGGCGATACGGCCTGCACGTACTCCCTCTTCCGACCAACATAACACGAGACGGCCATAGTGGCCGGCGCATCGCGAGGGTGGGAGCCTTGGCACGCTAACATGGAAACAAACGCGGAGTACTTTAAGCGGACGCCACCGGCCCACACCATGTGTTGATACACGGCCGCAGTCGTCCACCAAAAACACCGCAGTGAACAGCCTTACGTTCAAAGCACAAGACATTACTCATGCGGAATAGGTGGTAATCGCGCTCGCCGCCGTCGATCAGGACTCGCGGGTCATCATTACCGAATCCTGCAGAAGCCTGCAGAAGCATCGAAAGGGGCTTTATTCCTTGTTTGGCATACCGAATACTTCAGCATAGCAGTTATCTCGGGGCTGCCGCGCCCCGCACAATAGTATGGACTCCCGCGCACACGAGTCTCGAGGGCAACGAAGCGGCCGACGCCGCTGCCCGCGCGCTCACTCTCCGAGCATCGCCCTCGCGTTCCCCGATGCGGATTTCGACCTCAATCCGGCTTTTAAATTCGAAGAAATTACCCAATATTAGCAATTTGGCCTCGATATCTTTCCTAAGCCCTGCAAGGGCCTCACGGGGGTGGTGGAATGCTTACTACTTCGCCTCTATGCTAAAACACTGCTGTGCCCGGCGGCCATCAAACGTTTAGACCCTGCGTGCTTAGGGCAATGCCTGCACTGTAGGGAAAAGTCTTCGGACATTTACCACATGGTGTGGGCATGCCAATCAACCCCGCATCTTCCCCCTATACCCAACCCTACCCGAGAGGACTGGGAGGCGGCCATGCTCGGCTGCTCTGACCTGGCAAGCCAAAAGGCCCTGGTCGGGCGCGCCCAAGCAGCAGCTACAGCCAATAGGCTCCTGTAATGATCAGCCCACCTAGCCTTTGTAAGGAACGGCCCCTTAAGGACCGCTCCACTCGCTCCCTGTACATATTTTAAATATAAAGTTTTTCACTCAGTCAGTCATTTCTAGTTGAAGCACTGAAATTCAACCCGTTTACTGTCTAGATAAAAGTTCATGCTAGCGCGGTGCCCCTCGCGTTAGCTTTTTTAGGTTTTCTTGTTGTCGTTCAGCGCTTTAATGGACACCTACTCTGTCGCCACAATAAAGACAGTCCCGATAACGCAGCCGAAAATGCTTCGCGTCTATACAGGCGCTCATAAGATTCCTTTTCTAAGAGGCATCGGCGAATGCATTGTTTCATTCATAAAAGTTTTATTGTGCTTAGTGGATGATGTGACTATTACGTTTTCAAAACTGTGTAGTTCAAGCGAACCCATTTGCTTAAAACTCCATACTATACATTGCCCTTTCGTGTAGCGTTGTTCATACTGCGATCACATGACTAAAATACCATGCGTGTTTTCAGGAGTAGTTGTGCCAGGGAAATGTGTTATAATAGAACTGGATGAGTGGTTGTGATCAGTACAGCAAAGCGGTTTAGTCATGTGTCTGCAAACTCTTTTTCGCCATGCTTTATGGCACACCAGAACTTCCGCAATGATCAACGCAACAGATTTGGAACCTTTTATTTCCTACAACTTATTTCCTACTTAGTCCCTTTGTTTTGGTTGTTTGAAGCAGAAGAAAACCGAATGAAAAACAAATGACTCTAAGGGTTTGTCTTCGTGGCAGGAACGTAGTACCGTAGTACAGACACGAGCACATGGCAAGCAAACCGTTCAGCTTCGCCTTCGAGGCACAACGGGCCTTGGTTGCGAGAGCTCGGGCAGCGGCTTCAGCCAACAGAGTCCCGGACTGAGGACTCGACCAACCGCGCCCTTGCCCGGAAACCACTTCTACAAATAAATGTTTTGTACTACTACTACTATGGCGAGCAAATGCTTGAGCGCTTGGAACTGTTCGGCAGGGTGGCGTGTTATTCAAAGACTTCAGTGACGAACATGCACATGTACCGAGAAAGATAAAACTCGTCAGCGCCAATACCTGCCGCCGCACTGCGCTATCATTAAACAGACAAACTGTTGTTTCACATATTCGCAGTGAACGATTGTGAAAGCTGTAATGATACACAGCAAATTGTTTTCGGAACTATCACGTGTAATCGCGCTCTTTCAGAGCATTATGCTCACTTCTAGCGAGCGTGGAAACCGCAACGCGTCCAGCGTGATTACAGGAAGTGAGAAGGACCCGTACCAGCATCGATGAGTAATAGCTCGTTCAGAAAAAAAAACAGAAATCTTGCAACTGTGCGTTATCCGTCCAACCAGGGCGAAGTGAGCAGCGCACGCTTCACCCTCGCCATGCCCCCGCCGAACTGCGCGCCTGGCGTAGCAAATAGAGAAAGCGGCCCCTAGCGCCAAACGCTGCAGGAAATTAGCTAGTTCACTGCAAGCATGAAAGCACGCGCACGCGCACTGCGATGTCTGTCTCGACGCCATAAGCGCAACATCAGACGGCGCGGCGATGCAGTTTTATCTGATAATGACCGACTCTCGCGTGCCCCGACTTATTTTGCCGCCGGGTGTACACAATAATACCACGCTCTGTGATAAATTTGGGCAAGAGGAGGGCTGAATTTCAATGCCCGAGTGCTTTCTTTAAAATCAAAGTAACTGCCTAGACCATCTGTATGCGTTTTTCAATGTGATCTCCATGCGTTTTGTACGGCGTCTAAACTGGGTCGGGTATACAGCGCATGCACTAGGCGTCAGTCAGACATGTGCTGCAAATAAAGTAGGAGGAATAATATATTCAAGTGGTTGCATGACCTTCGGCCGGTGTGTGCGTATTCTCTGCACAAATCAATTATTGAAATAGGTATCAAATTCATCATCATAAGCCTGACTGCGCCCAGCGAAGGGTCAACACCACTACAATATCTCTCCTGCTACCTCGTCCCTGTCCCTACTGAAAAATCCGGTATGAATTTTAAACCGGAACCGCATACCGGGTTATTGTACAGGATTTGCGATACCGGATTACCGGAATATCCTGTATAAAACAGGACAGTCCTGTATAATACAGGACTCTCCTGTTTTGCACAGGATACTCCGGTAATCCGGTATTGCAAATCCTGTACAATAACCCGGTATGCGGTTCCGGTTTAAAATTCAGACCGGCATACAGGACAGTCCTGTATTCTACAGGCTAGGCCCGTATTATGCAGGAGGGCCCTGTATCACAGAAAAAAGGCAGGAATGAAATGTTTCAAATATATCCCACTTGGACTAAATCTGCCCAAAAACTGGGGCCATAAGTGTACATGCCAAATGCTGCAATATACAGAGCCTCAGAAACTGGTAATCTGCGATTATCAGCGACTCGTATTGCAGTCGAGTGCAATTGTGTTATTTGCTCCCAGCTTTTACCAAGTATTGGTAGCTTGGTGAGTATTATAATGCATCAAAAACTCCAAAGGATGTTTATTTTTTTTGCATGTCTTGAACCAGCTCACTGAGGTAATAATTTAACTCTTCGCGACGATCTACCGGCGCTGGGGTCTCTACAGGGTGCTGGCCAATGAAGTAGTCAAAAGCACCTGCAGAAAAGAAAATATGATTGGTAGTACATAATGCCCCCAGCTTATCATTTAATTGGGCACTGACACACAACATAATGCATTGAGCACTGTGACATGCAACTTACGGCCAATGGCTTGTGGCTTTTCAGGGGTCATTGGCTTTCTGCCCACTGTGGAGGCTTCTGACTTCAGGTTGCGATGGAAAGATTGCCCTGTAACGCTCCTTTCCAGGAGTTGTGGAGTCGTCCAAAGGCTGCGTCCTTGCAGAAACGCGAATCTTTGGGTGCCACCATAACTGCTGCCCACGTTGCCGAAGGAATAAAAATTCCTTTCCCGAGGTGGACCTGTATGCAATAATTACAAATGCATACCCCAGTAGCACAAACCATGCTCTGAATTGCGGGCCCTCGTGGGCCCAGACTAGCCACAGACAAGCCAGGCGTCTCAAGACGCCAGGCCCTGAGCACTGGCAATGCTCTGTATCGTGAATGCACCTCACGCCTTCCATATTTGAATGAATAATGTATCGCAAATCTGCGTCGTAACATTGTTGGTGTGTAAACAGGTTGCTCGGACGATTCCGGTGCTTGCGTGGTCATCCTGCATTATTTACGGCACATACCGCAGCATCAATGCGATGCGTGATGTTTTTTCAAGGTCTTGAGCCGCTCCCCCTCAGGACGCTTATGGCTGATTGCTCTCGCACGTATACACGATATGCCTCTGTAAAGAAAGAATAGAAACCATAAAACTAATTTTAGTCGTGTTATCATGAAGGACAAGCAATTTCGGTATGTAGCTGAAAGAAAATTTTGAGCTATTTCGTCCCTCTACGCTGTGCAATCCACAAATTGCTACTTAAAAAGACACTGGACAGTTAGAACGTTTCTGCTGACGCCGAGCATATAACCGAGATGGAGGCAGTACTTAAAAAAATGGTCATTTGAAATGCGTACTTACGTCCTAGCAGCACGACGTCGCCGTCATAAAATCCGCCTTCACCACCGTGGCCTCCACCGGTCAAATGTCTGTAAATGTCACGGTTCACCACTTACGTCTTTCGGAGCGAAGTCATTCAACACTGAGAGAAGGACGATAGGGTTCCACCATATTTGCACTGGACGTACGCATGGAAGGCGATGTCATCTTCGATCGTGGATTGATCAAGCAACACGATGAAAGGCACAAAAAACTGTATAACACAAATTCAACGAGGACTAGCTAGTGCCAGCGTGTTTTCGCAGCTACCTTCATCCCTTGACACTCACTCAACCCAACCGCAGGAAAGAAAAACCTGTTCCAAACAAACGCGACCGGACACAGTGAACAAGTAGAATCGGAGCCCCCTCTCCACTTCATGGAGCGTCGCGGGGAGTGTGGTAGGGAGGGCGGCTTAAAATGTTCGGTAGTGGGCTGTAGAGCCTCCTCGTCATTTCGGGGAAGGGGGCTGGGAGGGACAGGACAGGCACAAAGGAGACCTCGGGGAAGGAACAAAGGCAGACAGAAAAAAACAGGGTTGAGCAGGTTTTTTTTTGAGAGTGGACCCAGGAAAAGCAGGGAAGGCGGTGGTGAGAGGAAAGAAAAAAACGTGAAAAAAAAGTGCGCAAAGACAGGTTACTCGTGTGACGTTTCTACGGGAGTTTGTTTTTATTTTGTTCTCTCTAGCACTGTACCTTTTCACTAGCTAACCTTTCTTGTTCGTCGATAGAAATGTTCTCGGCGATTTGTGATTAGTATCTCTTCCGGATAGAGTGAAGGGTGGGGCCGCTCGCGATGGCGCTTGGACAAGTTGAGTTATCAATGGGCAATCACTTGACGAAGAAGAAGTGCAAAGAATTCCTGCACGAAAACCAAGAATTTTCATTCTTCATCGATGCGTCGCTACAGACTGCCGCTAGCGAACAGCTGCTGCAATGAACGCGACAGTAACAAACCTTTTGGAGCCTCTGGCGCAGTCACCAGAGGCTCGCCATGTTTATCAGCCAGTCGTGAAGTTCTGCACTGTGAAAACCAGAGTAATCTGCGCAGGACTTAGGAAGGCTGTTGGCGGATGTATACTAGCCGTTTTCCCGTACACAGCCGCCCTGGCTTTGTCAGGGTGCTGCACGGGAAGCCAATATGGCGGTTGCCCGCAAAACCCCTTCATGTAGCCCCCGCCTTTCATGCACAAACTGCATGTTTTGCCACTGAGAAGCTCACGCTTAGCCCTTTTCTTTTCCTAGCCATTTCAACAAAACCGTGTATGTGTTGATTATCGCACTTATGCGCACGCTGACCCTCCCCCCCCCCCCCCGTTTCCCTAAAAAACATCTGCTGGCGTACAACAGTCATTCTGCATTCCAAGTACCAAAACCGCAGCACATATCGCTCTGAATACAGGCTGGTATGTCCAGTTAGAGCTCCGTACCGGACTGTCTGTTCGGTTTGAGCTCCGTACCGGACTGGTCTGTCCGGTTTGAGCTTCGAACCGGGAATGGACTGTCCAGTATGAGCTCGGTACCGGAGTGGTCTGTCCGGTTTGGGATCGATACCGGACCGGTATGAACCGGTATAGCCATCAAACCGGACGGGTCTCGCCGGTATGAGAGTGATACCGGACCGGTATGAAACCGATATGTTCCGGTAAAATCCGGTTTGCCGCGATACCTGATTTTTCAATAGGGGTGCCAATCCTCTCACGTAACTGCGTGTCACCCCGTGCAATCCTTGCCTTCCCTTGGAGTGTCCGTTACACTTGAAGATAAGTCTAAAGAGCAGAGGCGGAAGAAGCGTTACAAAATATCTTCCTCTCATCAGCCGGGCTCATGTCAGCGCATGTCGAAATCTGGCTGAGAATAGGTTTTGGAGAACTTGGCTGAGCCTTCACCCAAGTGGCAGTAATTAAATTCACGGCGGATCCTGAACCTCTAAAGGGGATATAAAGAATTAGTCCTGACACTCTTCGGATGGCCGTGTACCGCAGGCTCTACCGCAGGAGGCATTGGCCGTGACCTTCGGGGATTCGCTGGGAGGAGTGATGCCCTCTCGTGCAACACGCTCTAAAGACAGAGATATGACTGAGTTGTACGCTGCCAATTTCACTGATTAGTTGCTTGATTCATTTTTGATTGTTACCTCCAGTTAACCGGAGTGTTGTACAACGAGGAGAGCTAAAGCACGCTGGTGCGAATAGAGCCGCGAGGGTTTGCGTTCTCGTGTAACCTCGCTGGGTGCGGACATTCATGAAAGTCTGAGAAGTAACGAAGGGAGAGGTTGCGCTCTCCTGTAATGCAGTCAGTTGGAGGCTACGCCTATGAGTTCTTAGAGCGAGGACGGTAGAAAGTCATTTCGCATGACTCTGCGGCTGTGCCATCGCACGGATTCCTAACGAGTATGCCTTCACAATGCAAGTCCCTACCATGTTAGCCGCCCACCTGGGCGCTACCCTCGTGTCGGCTGGCTTGTCGAGTAGCACGAGGTGTCAAACATGAGTCGGCAGTAGTGGCGCTGAAGGTTTTCGCCACTGTGAACAGAACTTTCCAGCCCTTTGCGCCACTCCGGAATGTTTCTTGGCGCCATCTTCCCACATAGGAACCATCCTCCAAACGTGGGAAGCCCCATCGTCATCAACAACTGCAGGAATTACATGGATAAAAGACCAGCGGCAGTCATCTGCGTTCTGTGGACTGTGCGGCTGTGCCATTGTACGGATCGCTAACCAGTTTGCCTTCACAAGGCAGGTCAGTTACCCCAACTAATTGTCTAAGAGATCCGGTAACTATGTCTTGGTGCAGCTGCCGAGCGCACAGCGCTGCTTTTGCCTGGTTGCTCAATGTGCGAGTGTTATTCGTGCGCTGATATTATTATCAGGTGATATCAAAAGAAATCCAGGACCCGATACATAACTACAGCGCAAACGACAGGACAGAGATGAAGAAGGGACACCACACAGCGCTGTGTGGTGTCCCTTCTTCATCTCTGTCCTGTCGTTTGCGCTGTAGTTATGGATCATCAAAAACACCAACTCGCCCAACAAATGCTTTTGCCAGGACCCGACACTCTCTTTGCTGAGTTGCAAAAACTGTCCGCTGGACAGGCAGAAATACTGGCGGATGTGAAATCTCTCAAAAGTCATTTAGACGTTACCAATACTAACCGGTCAGGTGTTTGGCGGACCTGGAAACCCAACGCAAACACCTTTTAACCCTAAAAACCGACATACACACATTAAAGACGGGCACCGTCCAAACATATCGCTTTTTGTGGGATTTGGAAGCCTGTATGAACGATTCCAAAAAATGTCTGCCTCTCCCGTAAACGAGAGTACAGTAAGCATGAAATGTTTACGGGCCTAATGTCATCTCGGTGGACACCCGAACCGCACCGTACAGGAAGGGAGGAACGCCACCACCCGTTCAGCGCGATGCCTTGCCATTTGAACGCAAGGTTTTTTGAGGAAAGGAAATGGCGCAGTAATTCTCTGCCATCTCGGTGGACACCCGAAACGCACCGTAAAGGAAGGGAGGAACGCCACCACCCGTTCGGCACGATGCCTTGCCCTTTGAACGCAGCGCTTCTCCCCCGGGCCCCTGTGCGCCTGCGCGGCTTTGCTTCGATGCGCGAAGCCCCTAAGAGATCACGTATGTCAACGAAGTGTAACGTGGCATTTATGTGCTTTTTGCACGCGTTAATAGAAATCGGAAATTATAATTCCGTGCATTATCAAACCCACAGCTCCATTGATATCTTGATAAACATTGAGAAGGCACTGGCAGCAGTTATTTTTTGTCTCGTTTGGAGACCAACCGGCGCTTGCATGCCGGTCGCGTAGGAGGGCTTACAGAGTCTCGTTAATTCTCGTTAAGTCTCGTACGGTGCCCGGATGTTCTCGTTTCAGAGCCCGGATGACTGGAATTCAGTGCCCGGATGAGTGGATTTCAGTGCCCGGATGACTGGAATTCAGTGCCCGGATGACTGGAATTCAGTGCCCGGATGAGTGGATTTCAGTGCCCGGATGAGTGGATTTCAGTGCCCGGATGAGTGGATTTCAATGCCCGGATGAGTGGATCTCGGTCTCGGCGTGACGTCACCACACTGCCGACAAAGGGGGTTAAAAGCATTTCATGCTTTTTATATTTATATTTATTATTTATATAATTTTATATTCCGTGGCCTCCCGGACACCAACCACACAAACTTTTGCTGAATCGGAACAAGCCCTTATCCGTCTTTGTTCTGATACACGGCATGTAACACTTGACGCTGCTCACGTTGAGCGCGCGAACCGCCTCAGCCAGCACACTGAAGATCGACCCCGCCCCAGAATTGGCAAATATTCATTCTCTGAACAAAATAAGCCATTCTTTCTAATGGGAAGCAATTTAAGAACATAGGCTACAGCGTTGGCGAAGATTTTTCTTGTGCGGTCAGAAATTCCCGCAAGCGCCTTTTCGCTTTTGCCAATAACAAGTCTGCATACTCTAAAATACGCTCCAAGACTTTCACCGCTCCAAGACTTTCACTGCTGCACCGCCTACTACTGCCTACTACTTTGATCCCTATACCCTGATGATAGTATTTATAATGGTATTTAGTCTACAATAAAATATATGAAGCTATCGTCATCAGCTCTCATTGAGGAAATCGATTAGAAACTGTTAAAAAGCACTAAGTGCATCACGGTTGAATACCAGTCATTGTTGTTCACACAATTCCTTGCTGTAGGAAGCCTGCCGGATGACTGGAAAGTGGGGAAGGTCGTCCCACTGCACAAATCAGGTGACGAGGAATCTCCCCTCAATTAACGCCCCATTTCTTTAACCAGTGTCCGCTGTAAAATCATAGAACATGTCGTTTATTCCCAAATTATGAACCATCTTGATAGTAACAAGTTTTTTCATGTTTAACAGCATGGCTTCCTCAAGGGCTTTTTTTTGCTAAACCGAACTCGCACTTTTCGTTCATGATCGGCATACTAATCTCGATTGTAACATCCAAATTGAGGCCATTTTCTTAGATTTTGCAACAGCCTTCGACACCGTACCTCACGCACGTTTGTTACTAAAGCTAGAGCCGCTAAATTTACATCCTAACATTTTTGCCACGGAATTTCTAACAAACCGCCCCCAGTTTGTTTTCAGTTAAAAATTCTACGTCCCTCGCAGTAACATCAGGCGTCCCACAAGACTCTGTCCTTAGTCCACTGCTGTTTCTAATATATCTTAACGATATGCCAATGCATCGAACGTGTAACGTTGGGATGTTTGCAGGCGATTGTCTCATCTATCGCACAATAATCAACATATCTCGAGCAAGTCTTCAAAATGATCTTAATCACGTTCATTGCTGGTGCCACTAATGCTTCATAAAGCTAAATGCTAACAAATCCAAACTTGTCTCCCTCCACCGCCGCCAACAACCCGTCTTTTTTAACTACGCTGTCCTCAATTCTGCTATCGAACTTTCAAAACATTATAAATACCTTGGATTAACCTTAAGCAGTAATCTTTCCTGGCACACTCATATCACTAACGCCATATCATCAGCGAACTGATCTCGGATTTCTGAAACGTCACCTACGTCATGTCTACCACACGAGAAACTACTGGACTATAAGTGGCTAATCCGGTTTAGGCTAAAATACGCATTTCTAATACGGCATCCGCATCAAACTTATCTAGCTAACGCCCTTGAAGCTTTGCAAAATCGCTCTGTAAGATTCATTCACTCCGATTACTCTTTGAATACCAGCGTAACAGCATTAAAACTTCAGACCAAACTTTTGAACCTAAGCACTCGTCGCCAGGGGCACGACACTGCAACAGTGTCTCGTCGCTCATCATCTGCATTTCTACAGGTTCTGCTGCCACTCCTGGGACAGCTGTTGTCGCTGCCCGCAGTGCAGCTAGCTGATACCCGGGACGAAGAACCGTGCATGAGCAAATACCCTGGCAAGGACGAACCGCCAATCTGCTGCGACCTGTCTTCGTGTCTGCTGCTTCGACCACCGCCGTTTCTGGATACGTTCACTTTACTGGTCGGGCAGCGCGGGATGATGCTACCTACTGCGCCCCTTGAAAAGTGCGCACTTTTGGACGACGCTCTGGGCCACGATGCTGCCACAATGTCTTGTCGCTCATCATCCGTATGTGTACAGGTTAGTTACCTTCAAACTCGGTGTTACCGAAGCAATGATGTTTGCCTTTTGGCAGTGTCGTGGCCGCCCACCCTTTCATGTTTGCTTGCTCTGCTGTTCTTTGTTTTGCGCTTGTTGCTTCACAGTGGAAACGGAGAAGTAAACCCAGGGCCCATGACAAAGGCGCAGGAAGAGAAATTAGACACCGTGGCAGGAACCGTATTGCGATTTGAAGCAAGCAACGCCACTCTTATTGAAGCAGTAAAAAAGTGCTAAATATTCATGCCGCACTAAAAGCAGGCCTTGAAAATCTAACCAAACATGTTCAAGAACTTGAAGCAAACTTTGAATTGGCTTCATTTGTTAGTACTTCGGCAAATCTGGAAACTCGGTTGTCTAACATCGTGAATAAAATTGATGACCTAGAAAACCGGTCGCGACGTTCAAATGTTCTGTTCTATAGTATCGCCGATAGTGACTCGTCTGAAAGTTGGGAGACCTCAGAGCAACTTGTGAACGACTTCTGCCGCGATAAGCTTGGCGTCACTATTACTTCCGTTGCTAGGCCACATCGTCTGGGCCGTTTCTCGACCGAGAAGGCAAGGCCAGTTATAGCGAAGTTCATCGAAGATAAAGAAATTGAAGCCATTGTAAGAAACGGTCGCAGGCTAAAGGAAAAATATTTTTGCATTGGACGTGATTATTCGCTTGCTGTCCGTAACAAACTCCGCCAGCTGCTTCAGTTCTCCAAAACGATTAAGAAAGATGCAGACCGCGTGCGCATTGCTTTCGATTAATTGCATATCAATAAGGATACTTATCTGTGGGATGTCCCCAGTGGCCGAGGGGGGCCAGTTGGTCTTTCCACGACCGACTGACCGGTTCCAACAGCCACGTCATCCTTTCCAACGTCTTCACCATCCTCGTTGAACACTCGTCTTAGTTCAGAGAATAGTATTAATTTCCTTTTCACTAGTATCCGAAATGTACTTTCAAAATCTGTTGCCCTTTCTTCCCTCGTCGATTCAACGTGCGCTTCGCTTCTGATATTAACTGAAACTTGGTTGGATGATTCTATTCCGGATGCTAATATTCTTCTCAGTGAATCCGAATTTTGGTTTTTTCGTTGTGATAGGAAAATTATTGCTACAAAAAAAGAAATATTAGCTGTCTCGATCGCTGTCACTGCTTTTCTTGAATGTGTTTGGATACGGTGCAAAGTCGTTGTCGTTGATGTTGTTATTGCTGCCTTCTACCGACCGCCAGATATGTCTGCCACGTTTTCAAGTGAATTTCATAGATATTTGAGAGACTTATATGTGCGCTTTCCTGACTCCATTTTCCTTGTATTTGGTGATTTTAACTTCCCAAACATTGATTGGCCTAATCTTACGGTTAACCCCAGCGATCCGGAAGCCCACATGTTCCTTCATACCAGCTTATATTTTTCGCTTGTTCAGCTTATCACTGATCCTACCCTGCGCTCTGCCACAATGGCAAATATTCTTCATCTTGTCCTAACAAATAACCCTGAGGTTTCTTCCGATTTCTTGCATTTACAAGACCTATCCGATCATGAAATCATCACCGGGTACATCACTCGTCCATTCGGTAGAAAGAAATCATCCACTAAGCGAATTCATTGCTACAACCGCGCTAATTTTGATAGGATTAACTGTACACTGCAATCGTTTTCGGATGGCTTCCTAGCTCACTATTCATCTCGCTCAGTCGAAAAAAAATTGGCAATCGCTCAAAAGACACATTGCCTAATCGTGTTGACAAGTTTGTGCCAGTAATTACCATCAGATATCATAGAAATGCACCGTGGTTCAGTTCACTTTAGTTTATTTCCTTAAAGATCCCTATTCAGGGGTATTACATAAGGGGTGGGGCTACAGATATAACATGAGGTTTGGTTTAATCTAACATCAGCTGCGTTAACTCTTGGTGGAATCTTGATGGACAGGTAATGGATGCGACTTGATGGGAAAGGCCGTTCCAGTCGGATGTTGCTCTGGCAAAAAACGAGGCCGAGAATGCAGTGGTACGGGAGCGTGGACGAACAACTTGAAGCGGATGACCAATGCGCTTGGATATGTGAATGCGGCGTACGATGTAGGGTGCTTCGTGCAATGAACTGTTGAAGAATTTATGAAAAAGGCAGAGACTAGCAATGCGCCGGCGATGGGAAAAAAGTGACAAGTTAATTTCAGCTTTTAAAGACAATACACTGGTGTCGTATGAGTATTCGGAATGAATGAATCTAACAGCACGATTTTGAACTTGTTCAAGGTTAGCCTTCAGATAATTTTGAGGGGGATCCCAGATGGCTGAAGCGTATTCAAGTTTAGGTCTTATCAGTGACTGATATGCTAGTATTTTAAGCCTTTTGGTGCATGGCGTATGTGGCGTTTGAGGAAACCTAGTTTTTGGTTGACCGATGAAATGATGTTCACAATATGCGCATTCCAGGATAGGTTAGTTGATAGTGTGACGCCTAGGTACTTTAATGTTTGCACAGATTCTATTGGTAGGTTGTCTATTGTGTAAGCAGAACGAAAAGGTCTAAGACTTCGGGTGAATGACATGAGCTTACATTTGTTAGGGTTAAGAGTCATTAACCACTGGTCGCACCATTTTTGTACACTGTTAAGGTCGGTCTGAAGAGTGTTTTTGTCTGAGATGTTAGTTACTGTACGATAAATAACGCAGTCGTCAGCAAATAAGCGGATTGAGGAAGACACATGCAAGGGTAAATCGTTAATGTATATTAAGAAAAGAAGAGGACCAAGGACGGACCCTTGTGGGAGGCCTGAGGTTACGGTAGAGGGCTAGACGACTGGCTGTTTATGAGCACGGATTGAGTACGATTAGTAAACTGTTCTAACCACCTTAAGACATGTGGGTGTAAATTTAAGAGGGAAAGTTTTAGCTGCAAGCGTCGGTGGGATACTTTATCGAATGCTTTAGTGTAATCTAAAAATACAGCGTCAGTCTGGATGTTACAGTCAAGATTTGCATGCAGGTCGTGTAGAAAAAGTGCCAACTGTGTTTCACATGAAAATCCTTTCCTAAAATCCATGTTGTGAAGAGTGAAAGAAGTTGCTAGTATCTAAGAAGTTCATGATTTGCGAGTATATGACATGTTCCATGATCTTGCACGGCACGCTGGTTAGTGAGATGGGACGATAATTCAAAGGGGAATTTTTATTACCTGATTTTTATACGGGAACGACCTTTCCCAACTTCCAGTCGTGAGGCAAAATACCTGTAGATAATGGCTGCGAAAATATGAGGCACAAAAATTTTGCAGAGGTATGTTTGCTATTTTTTAACACTTTCGAGTTGATTTCGTCGATGCCGGCTGATGATGAGAGTTTAATATTTTGAATTTGGGAAGCGACGCCATCACCCGAGAACGTTGTGGCCGGCATGTTATTCGTTATGTTTCTGGGAAGGGTAGACGCGGAAAGTAGGCCGGTATCCTTGGTAAATACAGATGAAAATGCGTGATTAAACATGTCTGCACTGTCAGCATCTGTGATTATTTCATCACATTCGTTAGTGAGAATAACTTCGCGGGGCTGTTGGGGGTTTATTATTTTCCAAAATTTTTCTGGGCTGTGGCGTAGGATGTTAGGCAAATCATTTTAGAAAAAAGTGCTTTGCGTCGCGGATAGCTGCTAGACAATCTTTTTCGGCTGCGTAGTATTTATTCCATGCTGAAGTGCTCGGTCTAAGTTTGGCTGCGCGGAAAAGTCTTTTTGTCTTATTTTCTATTCGTTTTATGAACCTTGTGAACCATGGTTTGTGGCGATTTTCATGAAAAGTGGTTTTCGGAATGAATTTTTTTGTTAGTTCGTGTACCTTAGTTTTAAATACAGTCCAGTTGTCTTCAGGAGATCTGTTATGAAATGATGCTTCAAAGGATGGAAGGAAGGCAGTTAGTTCATTATTTATAGTCTCATAGTTCCCTTTATCGTACAGGGCGATAGTTTTTTTGTGAGTGACACGTAGTTTTGGAGCAAAGGAAAATGTGGCATGGATTACCTTGTGATCACTGATATCTGGTAGGAAACAAATAGACGTTAGGCTTTCCGGGTGGTTTGTTAGTATCAGGTCTAGAATAGTGGCGGAGTTTTCTGCTACACGTGTCGGCTCCGAAATGAGTTGCGTAAGGTTAGAATTAAGACATACGTCAAGAAAATATTTTGATTCAGTGTTAGCAGCCGTTTGGGTACGCCAATCAATATTTGGAAAGTTAAAGTCACCGAATAGTAGGATATGTGCATTAGGGTGTGATGTAGCAACGTCACACAGAATTTTATTTAATTTTGCGCAGAAATCAGCATTACTGTTTGGAGGGCGGTAGCAGACACCCAGCAACACTGTTTGGGGCGAGGTTCGAATGAGAAGCCAAAGAATTTCCAGATCTGAGACAAGGTTGATTGGCGTACATGACAACTGCTGGCTTGCTGCTATTAACCCCCCCCCCCCCCCCCCCCACCTCGTGTTTCTTTACGACCTTTGCGATAAATGCCAAAACCGGGAAAGTCTGTCTGTATTTCATGGTCGCTAACATCGTTGGTCAACCAGGTTTCTGTTAGGATGAACAGGTTACTATCAGATGATGACATGAGGTTGAATACGGTATCGCGTTTCGGAAGAAAGCTACGAATGTTCTTAAAGATAACGGAAAATGAAAGCTTGTGCTGGGGCGTAGGATGGGAACAGTTTCTTACCCTGATATCGCGAGATGATAGCTATGAGATTTATTTGACTGTTTCTGATGATGCATCGTAGTAATAGCGCTTCGGGCCAATGAAAAGAGTTTTGAAAGGAAGGGCGAAAGCTACTTTTTTCTCTATTGCAAACGCAACAATGTGTTTGCGAGCAGTTCTCACAGGCCGTGAAAAATCTTCGCCGATACTAATATCGGTACCCTTCAACTTGCGTCCATTAGCCAAGATGAGCTTTTTAGTTTGGTGGTATGTGAGCTTTACGATGATTGGACGGTCTGTGCTGTCAGAATGGCGGTCGATGCGATGAGCACGTTCGATTTCTTTTGTGTCTAAATTTATGTTTAAGAGGGTATTGCATTGATCAATTATTAGTTGTTCCGATTGCGCAGAGGTTTCAGATGGGTTTGTGTCGCGTATGCGTAAAATATCAGGTTGTTTCTTCGGGATCGGTTTTCTAAATCATCAATGCGGGTTTCTAATCTGCATATCAGCTGGTTAGTTTGGACTGTTTTACCTTTGGCGCTGTCAATTTCTGTTTGCAGAGTCATTAGGTTTTCGTGCTGACTCTCTACTTGAGCCATCCTTTGGCTCAGATCAAGTAATTTCTTGTCTGTAGCTAGGAGTTGGTGCTTCAGATCTTGTATTAACGCGATTAGAGTCTCCTGACCGGCATTTAATTTTATGCGAAGCATATTGCTAGAGCTACCACTCACGCCGTCGGCGTGGGACTCCTAAACGTCACACCACGTGACACCGTGACGTCACACCACGTGACACCGGATGAGAGAGGCGGCCTCCACCTCGCGCCGTCGCCGTGGGACCGCTAGCCGTCACGCCAGGTGACACCGTGACGTCGTCGGGACGATGCCATCGCACAGACGCCGGAATGTCCTCGAGCGGCATTCCCGCGCATTTCGAACGCGCGTTCACACTCGGTGTTTGTGAAACGCTCGCTCCACCGGGCAGGCAGACGCGGCTTCCCTGGCAATCCAGGCGCTCATCCAACGCGCGTCTCGGGGATAGTCGGCGTTCCGCTGTAGCCATGCCGTTGTCTTCCCCCACGACGAAGGCTTCTAGTGGTTGTATTAAAATGACCAAGTATGCAACCAAGGAAAGCCATGTATTACCAAGCCTAGCCAGCAATATGCTTCGCATCTGACTAGGCTTAACCTTAGCTAAGCCTCAGCCATAATTTTTTGTAGTTCACTTAGTACGGCGGTATTATCGTTAGGGCCGGGGTTGGTTTCAATGTCCCCCGACAACAACAGCAATGAACGAATCACGGATACACATTCAGTTACAATGGCAAGGCACATCTGAGGGCTCGGTAGCTGTATCAAAGCGTAATTGCTAGATTTTTTAGAACGGGATTCTGTTTTACTAACCTGCATGGCGAAAACCATAGGGTTAGCTGGCAGTGTTGTGGCACACCCACCGAGCCCACAGAGTGCTGCTGAAGGTCGCTGCCCTTTTATATGTTGCTGATGGATTGCTGTCCCTGTCGCTTGGGCCGCCCAATGTCGGTCGAGTTCCCAGGCATCCACTGTTGGTGCTTGCGCACGTGTTGCAGCGGCGATGACAGTCATGATGCCGGTGTCCAGTTCGTTTTGTTTCCACTCCGGCGCATGCCTCGATGGCACACACCAGTGCGAAGTCAGCATAGCGGGCAACATGCAAGTGACTGCGGCGATGAGCACCTGCATGGCGAAAACGATAGGGTTAGCTGGCAGTGTTGTGGCACAGCCATCGAGCCCACAGAGAGCCCACAAATCCCCTTCGTCGTCTTAATAAAAAGGAAAAACGCTTGTACCGCCAAGCAGTCAAAACAGGTCTTCCATCGTCATGGGCAAAGTGCAGGCATTGCGATCATGAAGATCAGTCACTGCTTAAAACAACTCGTCATCATTTCTTCAGTCACGACCTGTCCACCATGTTAACCAATAACTCTCATAGAATCTGGCGCGTCATCAATTCGAGTTCTCAGCCCGAAATAGTACTAATCATTCCTGACGATGATCCAGGCACTCACACTGAGTGTGCACAGCTTCTTAACGACGGATTCGTTTCAGTGTCACCGATGAAGACACCACTTCCTCGCCCATGTTACAGACATCTTCCGTCACTTCCATGCCAGATATTATCATTAGTGAATCAGGCATTCTTGCCCTTTTCACTAACGTCAAAATTCCTACTAGCTCTGATCATCTTGGATTTAATAACATAACACTAAAGAATGTCTCTCTAAACCTCTATCAAGTATTTACATCACTTTTTTCACAATCATTATCATCTGGTACAATTCCTGATGACTGGCGTACAGCGAAAGTAATACCCATTTTTAAATCCGGAGACCACACCATTCCACTTAACTATCGCCCTATCTCATTAACCAGCAATATCTGTAACCTCCTGGAGAACATAATTCATACTGAAATAATTAATTATCTAGAGGGACACGATATCGTTTTCAAATACCAGCACGGTTTTCGCAGGGGTTATTCATGCGACACCCAACTAGCTGGATTTACTAACGACATACGAGGTCTGTTACAAAAGTATCCGACTATTTTTTTTTTACGAACACCTGATGGATTTGAAACAAGCGCGCTTACAGCAGCCGACCTTGAACCCTCGTGCGCATGCACGAATTTTTTCCCGCCTGCCGATAGCGTCAGTCGCTGGGAAGCAGCGTTTGAGTGAGGGAGGGCGCAGTGCTCTCGTCGGTTCTTTTGTTGCAAGGAAAATGGCGGAGCGAGAGGAGCAGCGCTACTACCTCAAATTTGGCCAGAAACTTGGCGATAGCCATGTGGAAACCATTCGAAATGTTCAGGCGGCTTTCGGTGAGGATGCTATGAGCAGCACACAGAATAAGCAGTGGTGCAACTGGTTTAAAGACGGCCGCACAACCGTGGAGAGAGAGCCACGCTCCGGTCGGCCATCAACATGCCGAAATGACCAGGTAATTGCCGAAGTGAACGCTGTGGTGATGCGGGACTGTTGTGTGACTATCCGAGAAATTGCGGAAGAGGTGGATATCAGCAATTTTTCTGCACATTCCATTGTCACCGAAGATTTGGCCATGGAGAGAGTTGCGGCGAAGTTCGTGCCGAAGCTGCTGACGGTGGAGAAAATGCAGCTTCGTGTTGAAGTCTCACAGGCGATGCTGGATTCCACAAACAGTTACCTTGACTTTACCGACGCCGTAATCACTAGTGACGAGTCTTGGGTGTACGGGTACGACCCGGAAACCAAATCCCAGCCGTCACAGAGGACGCACTCCACGTCGCCAAGACCAAAGAAGGCCCGCCAAGTGCGCAGCAATGTCAAAGTGATGCTG
Organism: Amblyomma mixtum; assembly: GCF_055824585.1. NCBI lineage: Eukaryota > Metazoa > Arthropoda > Arachnida > Ixodida > Ixodidae > Amblyomma > Amblyomma mixtum. The sequence continues at coordinate 129,174,071 of NC_143013.1, forward strand.
ACTGCTTTTTTGACTCCCTCTGTGTGGCACACCACGAGTACGCACCCCACAGGATCAAAGAATGACTAAAGAGTACTACAGGAATGTCCTCCATCGCCTACGTGGTGCCGTGCGGCGCAAGAGACCGGAATTGAGGTCAACAAAAAATTGGCGCATCCCTCGCGGCATTGCTCCTGCGCATTCCTCGCATTTGATTCAGACTTTTATGACGAAAAACTTGACTCCTGTAGTTCAACAGGCTCCTTACTCTCCTGATATGTCCCCCTACGACTTCTGGCTGTTTCCTAAAATCAATATGCCATTGAAAGCAGCGCGATTTCAGAAAAGAATGGACATTATGGCTGCAACGACAGCAGAGCTAAATTCCATTCCGAAAAGGGCCTTTTCGGAATACTTCCAACAATGGCAGCACCGCTTGGAGATGTATATGGAGCCCCAAGGAGGCTACTTTGAAGGTTATTAGGTTTTTAACGCTCCAGTTATGCCAGTTTTTTTTTCTTCGGGCAAAGGTCGGATACTTTCCTAACAGACCTCGTATTTTCCGCAGTAGGCGCTGGCTTGCAGGTTGACGCATTACTTATAGACTTTTGTAAAGCTTTTGATCACGTTCCCCATCACAGGCTCTTAACCAAAGCGACAAAATTAAATCTCCATCCAAACGCTATTTCATGGATCAAACAATTCCTCTACAATAGAAAACAATTCACCTCTGTCAACGGCTTTAACTCGTCTTCTGCCCCCGTAACATCTGAAGTCCCCCAGGGAAGTATACTTGGCCCTCTGCTTTTTTTTAATTTTTATTAACAATCTACCGAAGTTTGTATCGCCTCAAATTAGGTTATTCGCGGATGATTGTGTTGTATATCGAAATATTATTAATGAAACCGACCGCCATTCCCTTCAAACTGATCTTGACTCGGTAACGCCTTTGTGTTCCTTCTGGCTAATGTGTCTAAATGTCTCATGTGGCTAATGTCTCTGCATTCTTGTATGGGGAACTACCACACTAAGAAACAGGTTAAAACAGTCCAGGCTCCAAAATAAGACAATCCGTGTTATAACCCGGTCTGCCTACGATCATCCGATTGCAGCCTTGCTCCATAACCTGAATTTGCTAAGCGTTAATGGTGTACATAAATACCAGCTTTGTAAATGCTTGGTTCGTGGCAAACTACAGCACAGTAATTAGCCTATTAACTTTGCTGAGTCGGAAATCAAAGAGCAATTGGTTTATAATACGCGAAATCCCTTATACTGGAAAGTACAGTATTGGAGACTGCAGACTGCAGACTGCACACTGGAGACTATATGTTATATGGGGCTTTATGGCGCATAAGCAACTATGGCTATCATGCGCCAAACACAAGGTTAGATGACGTTATGTCAAGTGTACAGAGGTTACATTATAATAGATTTAAAACATTGGCTTTGTTTAGAAACTTACAAACAAGTGAAAACTCGACAAGTGTTTGCTCGCCTAAAAACAATGCGGGATGAAATGGAATGTGTTCATTGTAAAATACCGTAAAAAAAATTGTTCTAAGTTCTTCGAGAAGCGAACAAGAAATTAAAATGTGATTTACCGTGAGCTCCTCACCACACATTTCACACACAGGTTTGTCTTTTTTTGTTAATAAGAAGTTATGAGCGATGTGTGTGTGACCTACACGTAAACGACATAAAATTACTTCGATAAAACGCTCTTTATGGTGGCATGATTTCCATTCTTTTAAAATGGGCTTTATGGTATGCAGCTTGTTCTGTCCTTCATTTTCCCAAGTAGCTTGCCACTTGGCTCTTAGTCTGCTATGCACTAACTTCATGTAATCCCTAGGAGGCAAATTCACATGTTTTATTTCCATGGTTCTGGTTTGCGCAGCACACATGGCGGCTCTCTCATTGTCCCTAATGCCAACGTCACTGGGAACCCAGCAGAATTTTATAACATGTTTTTGTGTTGTCACCTTTACTATATTGTGTATGATGCTTCCAATCAGTGGTTCAGTTGCATTTTTTGTTTAATGCTGTAAGGACGCTCAGTGAATCTGTATAAATGATGCTCTTTTTGATCTTTTCATTTGTTATTTTCTGTACCGCAACACTAATAGCATAACACTCCGCGGTGAAAACTGTAGCACATGAGGGAAGTCGTACTGCATGTCCATTTTTTCCTTGTATTACTGCGCTTCCTACATGAGCATGAGTTTTTGACCCGTCAGTATAAAATGCAGTGTAATTTCTGTATTTTTCTTGTAGTGCTAGATATTCTCGTATTATATGGTCGTGTGGTGTACACGTTTTCCTCAGGCCTTTTAGTGTGACGTCACACACTATGGGGAGAGTGTACCACGGTGGTAACGCTTCGTGTCTTGGGGAAATATTTTTGATTTCATTTAGTATGTTCAGGGCTTGGCATTTTTCTTCGAAGCGCAAGAGAAATGGCTTAACTGCGTGAGGCTTGTTGTTGAAGAGTATTCGGGATGGGCATTTCGTGACAATTGGGTAACAGAGATGTTTGGGCAGAGAAATGATTTTGAGGATGTATGTACAAGTTAGTGCAGTTCTTCGATCTTCGAAGGAAGGTTCATTCGTTTCCACATACAGACTTGCTATTGGTGAAGTTCTGTAAGCACCGGAAGACAACCTTAAACCAAGATTGTGGATAGGATCTAGTCGTTTTATGTAGGACGGTCTTGCTGAGCCATATACTATGGACCCATAGTCTAACTTAGAGCGAACCAGAGAACGATGTATATGTAACAGGCATGCCCTATCAGACCCCCAGCGTTTTCTTGACAGTAGTTTCAGTACATTGAGGGCCTGAGAACCTTTTTTCTTTAAGCTGTTTATATGTGGCAAGAAGGTGAGCTTTTTATCGAAAGTTATCCCTAGAAATTTATCCTCTTGTTTGACAGGTAATTGGGTTCCCGGTCAAAAAATCCTTCAAAGTTCCTTCAGGGAGCCAACAGGATTCTTGACTGTCACCTCTACATGCACCTGAAGGTCCTGAAGAAATCTGCATGGATGCTCTGTTTGCAATGGCGCGACTCTGACGGGGCTGAAGGCATCTCCATTAGCAGCTCTGTTTGCACCGGCGCGGCTCTGACGGTGCTGAAGGCATCTCCGTCAGCCCCTCTGTTTGTACCGGCGTGACTCTGACGGTGCTGAAGGCATCTCCGTCAGCAGCTCTGTTTGCACCGGCGCGTCTCTGAAGGTGCTGAAGGGATCTCCGTCAGCACGTCTGTTTGTACCGGCACGACTCTGACAGTGCCGAAGGCATCTCCATTAGCAGCTCTGTTTACCGGCGTGACTCTGACGGTCCTGCAGAAATCTGCATGCAGCTGCTCTGTCTGCGGGCGACGTTAGCTTCGACCGTCACCGGCATAGCTGCGAATCGCTTCGGGAAAGTTATAATACTGGCAAGAAGCTTAATTTTACGTTTTAATCGGTTTGTGTAGCACACACCTTGTAGTACCAGCACAACCGCTCACCGGTGGAGATTTATTTGGCCAGAAAGCAGCTTACGAAATTAGCGGGGACATTACTGAAACACACGTACGTATGCTCAAACACATACAATATTCGTGCAAATTGCATGATTCTTGCAAGCACGCATTAAGTATATGTGAGCTGCGCGCCCTTCCGATAGTGCCTGAAAATTCTTTGCACGGAGGCCATGAATCGCTGTAGAGCTCGCGCTCTCGATCATATGGCTTTCAAGGATCATCCGGCCGGCTTCACTCGATCCTGGCTCATTTTCGGCAAAACTGTACACATATCATATATCAATATTGGACGGTAAACGTTGTCTCGTAGTGAACTTGACAACTGATGCGTACCAACCAAGCGGTTCGCATAACTGAAGTACTACTGCGTTTCGTGCGAAGCATGCAAAGACGGCCGGCCGCTATTCGGCTTTGCTGACTTTTCTTCACTCGTCCTCGGCGCAGACGATTCCAGGCGCACGGCATAAACTACGGCCAGGTGAAAAAAATGTGTGTTAGCTGCGCAGTTAATTTTAATCTAGGGAGAACCATCAATTGAGGCGAATGAATTTTTAAAAGGTGCTGCACAATTAATTCTAGCTTAACGCGTTTGTGCGCGTTGCGCGCAAAAAATAGAGCAAATGTGGTATCGGTACGTACGTCGATCATACTTCATACTCAAAACTGATTATGTTCGACCTTTCCGCTATGCATATGCTGCGCACCGCGTGCAGTGAACCCGCCCGCTATCAGGGCAGATCTGTCTATCTGATAGCCAGTACACGTACGCATGTTTGTGTGCGGCATACACCGGCCAGGAACTGCGCCAGTCGGAATTAACTTTTTCTACTACGCATAGCCTTCCCTCGATCCTCGATCATCCTTTCAGCAAGGTGGAGACGCTGCATGCATGCTCGATCGTCCAGATGCTCGATCGGGCAACGAAACCAGTGCCCATATTCTACGCGGGGGCGCGCGCCCGCACCGATTTTCGTAGTCACGAGGAATTCATACGCCAGCGCACCTTTCAGTCGGGGATTAAGGTGACTGAATGCAGCGCACAGCGCTATAAGCGCGGCAAAGACGTGCAGCAAATTGCTCGCGCTGAACGACAGCGCAAATATTTTTTTTTTCCATGGCGCGACGTTTCTGTTTAAATAATTTTCACCAAGCAGGAAAGCGTCCTGCACTTGCATTGACTGTTGAAGCCAAGCGCAGTGAGTACACTGAAGTCCCCTCGAGGCATCTGTGTTGTCATGAGAAGCCGCACAACTCATGTGCGGCTCTCCTTCAGTCTTTATCTCCCAAATTCCCCTCCCTACGCAGAGTAGCATGCCAGCGATATTGAGACACCGGCTAAATTCTCTGTATTTCATTAAAGAGTCTCTCTCACTCTGGCGATGTGTATCATTGAAAACATTAAACTCGCCCACCTAGCACCGCGATGTCAAGTGAACATATTCCTTGACGCTGGATTCATGATCTCTATGCAGTTAATTCCCAGCCCTCTGTATGTCACAGTAAGTGAATGGGGATTAACCATCACATCACACCAACTGGCCAGCTCCACTGGCTGGAGGACCTTCTTTGAAAGGCATTTGCGTAAAAATTCTTCGTATCACTGTAGGGTATACGGCAACTTAATTGACAGCAGTAACAGAATTTTGGTTCCAGGAACACACCCATGGAACATGTAACGCTGCATTAAAAATAAGTGCAGCCAGTTTTGAGGCTTTGAGGTTTTGAGGATTGTTCTCGCAATCACTCTCCGAAGGTACCATTCCAGACGACTGGGAAATGGGGAAGGTCGTTCTCGTCCACAAATCAGGTAGTACTGATTCACCTCTTAATTATCGCCCCATTTCATTAACAAGTGTACCTTGCAAAATCATGGAACATGTCATTTAATCTCAAATCATGCAATTTTTGGATTCAAATAATTTCTTCCATCCATCACAGCATGGATTTCGCAAGGGGTTCTCCTGCGAAACTCAACTAGCCGTTTTTCTACATGATATTCACGCCAACCTTGATACTAACCTGCAAACTGACTCCATTTTCTTAGATTTCGCTAAGGCATTCGACAAAGTACCTCATCAACACTTGCTTCTTAAACTATCCCAGTTGAAGTATACATCCGAACATAATTGCATGGATTAAAGCTTTCCTCACGCATCGCTCTCAGTCCGTCGTCATTAATAACCAACTTTCCAACCCGCTTCCAGTAACCTCTGGCGTCCCACAGGGTTCTGTTCTCGGTCCTTTGTTATTCCTCATATACATTAATGATTTACCCCAGCATGTCTCTTGTCACCGCCGCTTATTCGCCAATGATTGCGTCATTTATCGCTCAGTGACTAACCATTCTGACCAAGAATCCCTTCAGGCAGACCGGCGCCATGTGCAAGACTGGTGCTCCCAGTGGATTATGATGCTCAACTCTAACAAATGCAAGTGCATGTCCTTTCACCGCCGTCGAAATCTTCTTGTTTTCAAATACACAGTCTGCAATTCCCCAGTTGACCTCGTCCAGTCATATAAATACTTAGGAGTCACCATTTCTAATGATTTATCTTCGCGTTTGCACGTGACTAACCTGATATCATCTTCTAATAAAACACTAGGTTTCTTAAAACATCACCTACGGGAAGCCCCACAACACGTAAGACTACAAGCGTACATCTCATTCATTAGAACTAAATTTGAATACGCATCACCCATCTGGAGCCCTTATCAAGATCGCTATCGAATCTTTCAAAACAGGGCTATCAGATTCATGCACTACTCATACTAGTACGATGTCAGCATATCATCCCTCAAATCGTAGTCAGGTCTAGCTAATCTTTCTAGTCGCCGTCGCATAGCCAGTCTTGTCCTGTTTCACAAGTTCTTTTATTCACCACTAAAACAAGAAGCATACATTTGCGCACTTCCACAATGTAGGTCCCACCGCATCGGTCGATCATTCTCTTCCAAGTTTTGCGTCCACGTGGCCGTACCACTGTTTTTGCCAACTCATTTTTTTCTCGTGCAGCAGCTGACTGGAACGGCCTTCCCCATAATGTTGCTGCCATAACATGTTCATCATCATTTTCAAGCACTGTTGATTCCTGCATTTCGTAAACCTCACCCCTTATGTAACACCCTGGAAAAGGGTCTTTAAGGAAAATAAAGTGATGTGATGAGATCTACAAACATGATTTATTACACACACTAGGCCACAACAACAAAGCAGAGGGAGTAATAAATGTTGGACCGGAACGTTCATTATTCTTTACACTTAAAAGCAGCAAACATTTTAAACACATGAAAAAACAAGGATGACGAAGCATCATACTATCAGGCTGCAAGGCCAGGTATATCCTTATGTCTAGAGACCAGATTTTAGGCAAATGCCTATTTTTTTCAAGGCATCATAGGCGCACCATTTTTACATATGAGCATGAATTAGGCGTTCACGACATGTTTAATACACATTTGATGGTGCCTATAAATGCCTATTTTGGGCGTCAGCGCCTATAAATGCCGATTTCCAACGTTGGTGCCTAAAAATGCCCTATCTTGAAGAAAATGGCCCTGATAGTTTTGTAGTTTTGTTTTCAGATTCTCTTTGTTTTCGAATCCATTTCGGTTTCGAGTTGAACCCACACATGGCAACATTAAATGACTTCGTCACTTGGGTGTGGTGAACACTACTCCAACGCCGACTGTGTAGATAATGTCAACCACATCAGCCAAAAATATCGAAATAACCTTTTTCCTGTTTCTGCCGTTTTGTAGTTACAGCTTGTAAACTCTGGCTGTTAAAATGGTAGTTGACCAGCCCAGTCAAAAGAAACCATTGGAACCAATTAGATTTCCAATGGGTTCCAATTGGACGAGTTCAGTTTCCAATTGGTTCCAATTGGAATGGTGTTCCAATTGGACGGTCCAAATGGACTATCCAATTGGACCGTTTGGGTTTCCAATTGGAATGGTGTTCCAATTGGATGGTCCAAATGGACTATCCAATTGGACCATTTGGGTTTCCAATTGGTGAGCCCAATTGATCTTACCCATCATCCAATTGGTCCGCCGAACAGCACCCAATTTATCCAATGAATGTTTGCATGTTTGACGAAAAAGGTAGAACTAATATGGTACTTACAATAAGAGCTATCAGTAGCTTAGCCTAATAAATTGTACTCATCACCTACACCACCACTGGAGCTGAAATTAAATTAAATAACTGCGCTCAGTGGGCAAGCACCACCGGCCCCAGCATGAGAGCCTAATAAATTGGGTATATAAGTTGGAGCAGAAGTGTGTTCTCTGGATGTACATATTGAGCTAATGTATGCTACTAGTGCCTGAATGTGCAGTGTTGCTTGTGTGTGATGTATCTGTGTCTGTTGGCTTTGATTTCCATAAAAGCATGTTAATTTCAATTCCGTAGAAAAATGTTGATTGGCACTACCCAGTCAAAAAAAAAACCATTGGAACCAATTGGCTCAAAAGCCAACTGAAACCAATTGGTCTTTCCAATTGGTTTCTAGCGAATTGGTTCCAATGGTGCCCAAAAGTCAACTGGTTCCAATTGGAAATCTCAATGGTTTTTTTGACTGGGAGATGGTGCTACATTTTGGAAAGTACATGAAGTACGTAAGTTTCGTCCACATAATTCCCAGTGGGTTCGAGTTGACTGCAAATTGTTCCTTAAGCTGGCTGGATAAAGTTTAACTGGACAAAATTTGCCATATTGGTAATCTGCCTTATGATCATTCCTTGTGCCTCATCTGCATGTCATCCTAATAGCCTTTGGCGGCAGTTTTCTTGGAGCAGGCCGCACTGGACAGCCGAGAGCCGTGCCAGTCGTGCGTGCATACGGAACACATTCATGCACTCAAACAATGTTTGATGCTTGTATGAATATCACTCTTTTGGCGTCACTCCTATGTCATATTATCTCAACCCTTCAATCGAAATGGTTTCCTACAAGCACACTCCTGTAACATCTGTTGGTGCGGAGCGTTCCTTTTCAGCTTATAAGCTTGTTCTCAATGAGAAGAGGCACAATTTTGAGCCCACCAACATGGAGACGTTGCTTGTGTGCTACTGCTTTCATGACTTTAGCAGTGATTACTATATGAACGGTGTTTATTTATTATGAATCCCCAGTGGATGTACGTAGGCCCGTGCTGAACTATATAATTATTTTCGGCATATAAAGCATCACCAGCACTCAGCGGCTACATTTTTAGCATCTCGTACTTATGGTTTCCAGACCCTTTTAATAGCAAGCAACATTTTAAGTCCGCGTGACTTCCGACACTTGGAGCCACTAACTATAAAACGCAGTTTACACAAATGGCGACACATTTATTAATGTTAAAGCACCGTGCATGCCTGCAATAGATAAGTTTAATTCCTATGAGGATGACTCTGAACACATGTCGGATGCTTTAAAGTCATATTTGCGTCAATTGCTAAAAGCACGGCCTCTTGTTTTACTATTGTGCACGACAAGCAAATTGTTTGTTTCCAGGTATGCCAACGCATTTTAGAAGGCTTTGTAACCATCTCTTTTGCTCTGCTGAAGCATGCGTGTTGTACGAAAAGCTTCACGACAGCTTTAAAAAGAGTGCTTCTAAGGTTCGCACACAATGGTTAAGATCTCAAATCATTCCGGCTGTTTTTACTTTATGGCAGATATTGCGTGCTGATGTTCGGATCTGATAAGTGCAATTTTGATGCAGTTTATAGTGCCTATTTTTCTTTTTAGGTGCCTAAAATCAAATCTTAACCACCTATTTTTGGCGCCTAAAACATGCCTTCTTGGTGCCTAAAAATCCGGCCTCTACTTATGTCTTATAAATCCCATCAACAGACTTTGTCAGCATACATGGCAATGTGTTCTCTCTTGCATTATTTGCACTAAATACTTTGAAGCATAAATGTTCCAAGAATAAAAGAAACTTTGAGATTAGTGTAATATTGTCACGTAGTTGTGATGGCTGCAGTTTGGCAGTCAGGTAGACAGCAAAACGGCTTCCAAAGAAACACTGTTGGGCTGTTTCACACCCACAAAGAACTGAACGACTCGGCAGCGGTGTAGCAACAAGCGTGCTTGGCGGTCGTCGAAGACAATGCCTGCCGCTTGTGGCCGTGCTGAATTTATAACTGACGACGAACTTTTGACAATGTGACAATATGAAGCAACCTCCCGTCACAATCTGAAGATTGGTGTAATTGCTGCTAACTGCGATGAATTTCATGGCCACAAGTTTGAAAAAAGTTAAACACACCGAAGAGCTACCTTAAAGGAATACAAAAATAAAAATACACTGAAACTACCTTCATGAACTGCACATCATACATCACTACCAGATCAATCTCTTTCCTTCTGGTTGGGCACTTCACACAAGTATGAAACATTATTAATACTAAAGAAAACACATTGCAGAGACACATCATCAAGGGAGTGCAAACAATTATTCTGATCAGCCGGTGGGTGCTGACACTGCATGATATGTAGGACATCAAATACAAGTGGTGAAACAAGAAGCCTTTGGGAGTGAAAATATATACAGCCTGCAATCTCATAAGTTCCAAGTACATAACAATATGAGCCGTCTACCATTTTAACATAACAAGAGCTCGTCTTTTTTGGAGTCAAATAATCCGAACTGTGTATAATAATGCTGCCAATTTGTGCTCGAAAGTACCTAGACATCTGAGGAATGCAGCCAAAGTGTGAATTGAAAATCATTTTTAGCTGCTCGGGAAATGAAGGAACAGGGTGTGGCACACCTAGAGCACATGTCTGGTAGCTGTTTGTGTGCTAAGCGCCAATATTTTTCTTGGCAAAAGCCAAATGAGCTGGGAGCTCCAAATTTCTTTCTGTGCTTCGATAGCACTGCTGCATTATGCACCGTTCAGCGACCTGCATAGGCACCAGCTTGGCTGCTGACACAAGCCGCAGTGCATGGCCAATCCCATCTTCAAAAGGAACCATGGACACACCCCATAATGGGCCAAACATGCGCGTAGCTTTAGAAAGGTGCAGCAGCTGGTGAACATTATATGTCATAGCTGCCTCACCATAGAGCCTCGCTGCTATCCCTAGTAGCACAGTATGTAACTGCAACGTTGCCACAACATTGCCAATGTTGTACTATGTTGCGCTAACATTCTTCAACATTAGATAATGTTGCTGCAATGTTACCAAGCAACTTGCTGATAACGTTGCTCTGAAGTGGTCTTTTCACATTGCAGCAATATTGACACAAGTATTTTTGTTCAGTCAGATAATCCCAGTGATTTGTGCAATAACGTAAATTTGATACTACAAAACCTATACGAATGGAGCAATAGAAATTCCCTGCAGATCAACAGTGCAAAAACCAAAGCTGTCCTGTTTACACCCTATCAAAAGCCAATTATCTACAACTTTAACATTCATATGGGCAATAATCCTATTGAAGTGGTTTCAGAAGCAAAGACATTTGGTGTGACATTTCATCAGCACTTATCATGGAACTCACACGTGCAGCATATATTAACCAATCTTGCCAAAATATCAGGAGTACTCTGGAGGCTTCGTTATATTTTACCACTGAAATTTAAGCTATTAATATATAACGCGTTGTTCTATGCTCAACTAAATTACTGCGGACTTGTATGGGGCACAACATCAAAAGAAAACATAAATAAGATTTTTTCTCTGCAGAAGAAAGCCCTTCGTCTCGTAGTCAACATTCCAAGTGAAAGCCCATTACATAATACCTATTATGAATACAAAATTATACCTTTTCCAACATTATATGACTTTAACCTGTTGATGAGATATAAACATAGCTTAAAAACTAATAACAATGCATTTTTGTCTTTATGCAGTTTAAAAAGCCTTCCTGACAGGGGGTATGTATTTCGGAATAAGGGAACATGGCACGTATTCATGATATTGTTCACAGCGCAACAAGAACGGGAAAAACGAAAGACGATAGAGTAACACAAACAAGCGCTTACTCTATCGTCTTTCGTTTTTCCCGTTCTTGTTGCGCTGTGAACAATATCATGAATACTTACCAACTCGCCCAGATTTCTGCTTTGCTGAACATGGCACGTGCCATTCACCAGGCTAACACACGGGCTAGATAGCGTCGAAAATCGCCTTCCGAGATTATTGAAAAAATTATTAATGATGGAAATCGACCTGCAAACAGCCACTAAATGTAATATAAAACTTTATTTCATCAACCAGTTTCATGGCGTTTAACAGTGTCAACCATCTTCATAACCAAAAACAGAGCTTTTGTAACACGTCATTTCATCCCAGAGTACTGTAGTTGTGTCCATTTGTCTTTACTATTTCTTTTCCCTTATATTGAGGCGAGTTTGTTTATTAACGTTGTCATTTTTCAGGTCTGCTATCACGCGAGTGTTTGTTGTATTTTTTATATTGTAAAAGACTGCATTTGTAACATTATTCATTTCCTGCGCGAAAATCGCATGTGCTGTAAATTGTTCTCTTTTAGACACTTAACATTTCATGCATAACTGCTGCACAAACTGCCATGTAAAGGGGGTGGGGACCCAGTCAAGCTTGCCTCAGAGCAGCTTTTTGTCCCCACTCCCTGCATTTTTATTTGTACTAAAAATGCAAAATAAAATAAAGATTGATTGATTGTCAAATGATGAATAAATGTTGAACCACATACGATGGCATTGCTATAACATTCATGCTATAGGTTAATTGTCTGCCCTCTCTGGCTATTTCTGAAGCCCAAATAGAAAAGTCGGTACCAGATCACTTCCCCTCACCGTGAGAGTATTAATTTGTTTATTAATTTTTACTTCGATTGCAAGTTTGCATGTGGTGTGTATGCAAATGGTGACACTAAGGTAGAAAGATATATTTCTATCTGAAATATTTTTAAACAGCTGGAATTACTTTGTTTTTAATTAAACAGGCAGATTCTATATTGTGTTGTTCTTTTTTGAAATGTTGCGTTTTTTTTTTGTCTCTTGATTGACTTTGTTCGCCCACCCTGCTTGGACTCAGTGTCCGCAGTATTTTGTAAATAAATAATAAATAAATAAATAAAATTAAAACTGCCGAAGAAATTTAGTTCTGGTTTCACTGACGCCCCGCAGTCTAATGGTCATGGAGATCACTATCACAAATCCAAATCCAAACCGCGGCTACTCGCGGCCGCCCCGAGAGCCAATCCTGCGGCGCACGCTGGTCCGAAAACCCGCGTGTCAGCGGCAGTCATGGCAAGATTTTCGCGTTTTTTGTTCTTCTAGTACAGTTTTTTGGCGGTCGTCGTGCCCGCGCTGCTGTGTTTCGTTGTGGTTTCACTGGAATTCAGCTGAAACAATAAAGGCTTGCCCAGAGGATGACCTCAATGGTGAGTGATTTCTAGACTTGCATTGTTGTGCTGTGACCTGTGTTGGTTGGCACAAAGCCAGTAGTGTATATATGTTACCCATGCCCTGCGTGATAGTTTGATAAAGTGCTACATTCGTTGTATCATGAAGAGAATGAAGTGTTCGCTAATCGAGGTGTCCTTTCGGCAACGACACCGAAGAACAGCAGAGGCTGTTCACGACGAACTAGAAAACTGTTTTCGTCAAGGGTACCCACGATGGTGAGAGCCGGCTTTTGCGGGTACGCATCACGAAATGCTACCCTGTTTGGCAGTTGTCAGTCTTGATAATGGTCATGGCAGCAGATTGTGCGCAACAGGAGCAGAACAGTTTCAAGATGCCTTTTCATCGCATAATGTTATTTTATCCTCTTTATCAGCGCCGGTCGAGGACGCAGTTGAAAGCCGCAGTTCTCACTTGTCAGATTTTAGCACCGCTAGCAGCATCCCTGACGTAGAAAGTGCAACGTAAGAGTTGTCGCGAATTTCTGACAATGAGGAGTTGGTGGTTTATGAAGATAGGATGACACCTGAGTCTGGTTCCGCTACTCAATGTCTAGAGCACGACTTGCGCGTGTGGGAAATTAATAGCCAATTGCCTGCTTCTCACCTGCATTCCCTGCTTAAAGTGCTGAAGCCATACCATCCAGAGTTACCCACGGATTCTAGAAAATTACTAAAGACGCAGAGGCATAGTGATCCAGCAGTGATGAGCGATGGTCATTACCACTACTTTGGAATTTTTCGTTCTCTGGCAGAACAAGTTGTGCATGTTCCTTAACGTCTGCACTTTGTGCGAGGGCATTACACCAGTTCTCATGCATTCTACTGGAAGATAGCATAGATCCAGCGACATTGTAAGCAAGGAACCAGAATTTATTCTTTCACTTAACACTGACGCTGCTGCATCATGCCAGTAGTGTAGTATTTGCCGTCTCATTCTTAATCAGATGTATACTCTTGTAACCAACATTTATGGAACTGTGCAGCGATTTGCACCAAGGGTAAGAAAAGTGAAATATTCATTGGAATTCAATCACCCTTCATCATCATCAGCCGGACTATACTCGCAGCAGGGCGACAGCCTCTCCCATATTCCCCAAATTAGCCCTTTCCTGTGCTAGCTGCATCTACTTGACCCCTGCACCCATCATCAGTTTGTGATCTAGCTTATGTAGCCCAGGAAGAATCGGCCGTTAGCAACTATGCCTTTCAAATTGTGCACAGCAGTGAGGCTGAAAAAGACTATAGGCTGGGCCTGCCCTCTTCGCTCAGTTCACTTTGTCGGCCACCTGCCATGGCACAATTGAGGGAAGACAAAGGGAGTGATGTGCAACCACCTCCAGCCGGCTACGCCTTCATCTACAAACGCCCTTGTGGGTTTAAGCAATTGAATGGCCGTCCCCATGGCTGACACCAGTAGGTCCGCTTGTAAGGCAGGATTCAAGCGAGACAGCAGCACTGGCCATTGCTGTGAGGTGCGGGAATGGGAATTTCTGTTTGTACATTATTTGCTTGCTTTGGAGGAATTTTAGGTGGCATGAATAGTCGATATCTTTTATGTAATGAATGCATTTTTTAGCCACTTTCAGAACAATTTGTTGCTCAGGCTGTTAAAGTATGCTCGCGCTGCCAGGGAAGGGCGGATTTTTTTCTCACTGTTTTGGTTTGAGCCAAATGACTGGACATAAGTTCTTTGTACAGAGCTGTCCAATGTCTGTGCTCATTGAGGATTGTAAAAGATTTGTTATTAGACGTGTGCCCACCAAGATGCTTATATTAGGAAATTTTTGGTTCTTTCTTTTTTTTGCAGGGATGCAGCTTTGCTTGTCACATCATGAATTAGAAGAGACCATCATCGTGAGCAGCTGGAGGCTACCAGAAGATAAGCATATTTTAGACGTGCTAAATTGTTCAGGCAAATGTTGAGAGTACTTTAACTTTGTAGTTTTCCAGTGCAACGGTGCATGACCAAAGAAGGGAAGAAGGATACTTGAAGAAAACAGCGCAGCAACAGGGACAAGAGAGAAGATGAGACAGGTGCTGACTAGCAACTGAAGGTTTATTGAAAAGGAACGCATAAAATATTGCCACGTATCATTGTAGTGTTTGTTCGTTCACGCTCAAGGCTGCAGGAAAGGGTTGTTATCACTTTTGTTCGTGGCGCGAGAAGCGACCAGACTAATCTCCATTGATCGCAGCCATGAAGGGCTGCATCTAGGTTTTTCTAGATTACTGTAGATGATCTTGTCCTGTTATCTGGAAGTTTCCTTGCCGCCTTTAAATTGAGCGATGACGCGAGCGGCGGACATTCGTAGTTCGACGACCGCCGAGCACGCCTGTTGCTCACGCCGCCGCCGAGTGATTCAGTTCTTTTGAGGGCGCAAGTCAGCCCAAATAAAGAGCTTCGTTTGCAAGTATTTCTGGTGTCTTCCTGACCGCTGGACTGCCGTCACTACAACGTGACATCTGGTGGAGGTGCGGGGTAGCCTCCCATGTTCCGGACACCCCCTACAAGTCGAGACGCCAGCCCTTTGAGTCATCTACCGCAGGACCTGAGTCCAGTCCACCGCGCAAGCCAACGCCTGCAAGGGCACGCACCTGAGTTCGGGACCCTGCCGGACCCTACCCGGAAGCGAAAGCAAGTACCAACGTCCATCATGACCTTGCCCCAGACGACCACTCCAATCATTCTGCAGCAGCCCCGGGTGCCACCAACCTTCGACGCTTCGCCTGGCGCCGACCCCGAGGAATGGCTGGAGCAGTTCGACCGTGTGGCTGTCTTCAACAACTGGGACGACGCCATGAAATTTAGGTACGTCTTCTTCGCCCTGGAGGGACCAGCAAGAGTCTGGTTCGAGAATGAGGAAGCCAGCCTTTCCAACTGGGAAACCTTCAAGGAACAGCTTCTGAAGACCTTCACAAACGTCGTGCGAAAGGAGAGAGCCCAGCAGCTGCTACAGTCTCGCATACAACACCCAAACGAGACCGTTGCAGTGTATACTGAGGAGATGAAGCGTCTCTTCCGGCGTGCCGACATGAACATGAAGGAAGAAGAGAAGGTGAAGTTGCTTATGCGAGGAGTTAAAGAGCAACTATTTGCCGGCCTCGTTCGCAACCCACCGAAAACCGTCGCTGAATTCGTAGAAGAGGCATCCACAATGGAGAAAACTCTCGACGCCCGAGCCCGCCAGTATGACCGCCAGCAGCGCTTTTTGTCAGCAAGCTGCATGGACACCGCTAACAATGATAACCTGCGGGAGGTTATACGTGAAGTTGTGCGAGAGGAGCTCCGACGGTTGCTGCCAACGGGAACGCAGCCGCAACTTTCATCGCTCACTGACGTCATCCGGGACGAGGTTCAACAGGCCTTGGGTGTGACGCCGACACCCACGCAGCCTCTGCAGCCCCCAGCCATGACTTACGCCGCAGCTGTGCGCCGTCCTGCACCTCGACGACGGGACCCAAGCCCCTATCGCCCTCAGCCAGCTGCGTTGGACCGCCGCCCACTCGCCCCAACCCGCCCATCCGACGAGCGACGCGCGCAGCCGCGGAAATGCGACGAGTGGAGAACTCCCGACCAGCGCCGCCCACTATGCTTCCACTGTGGCGAAGCCGGTCACGTCCTCCGGCACTGCCCATACAGAAGACTGGGCATCCGAGGGTTCTCTTACGACGCTCCACGACCCCGACCCGGCCAGCGACCAGCCGAAATCGAGGAGTTTTTACGTCGGGAAGAATACTCATCGCCGAGCCGCCTATCACGTTCCCCGTCGCCATCGTCCCCGCGCTTTGTTTCTCCTAGCCGAGGTTACGCCGTGCGTGGACGCTCCCCCAGCCCACGAAGGTTAAACTAAATAAAGCAGCCTCTAGAGGTGAGGTTGCTTCTAAGCGCAATGACAAAGATCCTCCATCGACGAGTACTCAAGACCATGCCTCAACTACGACGACAACACCGACGACGACAACACCGACGACGACAACACCGACGACGACAACACCAACGACGACAACACCGACGACGACAACGCCGACGACGACGACACCGACGACGACGCGGCCAGACTTGAAGCTTTTACCGCTGCCCAGTGAAGTAACGTCGCAGTACGCCCACCGCAGCCTCACTACTCGACGAAGCCGAGATCGGACACCGAAGACAACGTACAATACCAGAACGCGAACAAGTGACCTTGAAGTTACGGTCGACGGTCACGCGGTTACTGCCTTGGTGGACACGGGAGCTGACTACTCTGTCATGAGTGGCCCACTCGCTGTCCGACTCAGGAAGGTGACAACAACCTGGGATGGCCCGCTGATCCGCACCGCAGGTGGCAACCTGATTACGCCGTCAGGACGCTGCACCGCGAGAGTTACTGTAAATGGGAGAACCTATGCGACAACCTTCCTGATCCTACAGCAATGCTCGAGAGACGTGATTTTGGGAATGGACTTCCTGAACGAACATCGGGCGATCATCGACCTTCGATCTAAGTCGATCAAGCTTTCCACGGAAAAAGCCATACCTGTTGCGACGAGCGCGACTCATCACGTTGCCTTAAACGTCCTCGATGAAGCATTGAGCGTGCCGCCCCGATCAAGTGTTCTCGTCGGCATAGGTACTGGAGACATCGAAAATGCCGAAGGTGTTATCGAGGGGAACACCCAGTTACTCCTGGATCGAGGATTGGGCGTCGCGAGGGGAGTCGCCGAAATCCGAAATGGCCGAGCGCAGGTGTTGCTAACCAACTTCACCGAAGAATACCGGCATCTAAACAAAGGTACGACGATCGCTTTCCTCGACGAGCTGGCAGACATCAGAGACGTATTTGCCCTACCCGACCAACCTGCAGAACTATCTGAACAAGGCCATCAACCCACGTTCGACATCAACCCAGCATTACCCCGGAGCAGACAAGACCAAATACGCAGTCTTCTTCAAAGGTACACCGATTGCTTCTCATCAGCATCGAATGTGCGACGAACCCGGCTTGCCAAGCACCGCATTGTCACAGACGAACACGTACGACCACTGCGACAGAGCCCCTACCGCGTATCGCCGTTAGAACGCCAAGCTATCCGCAAGCAAGTTGAGGAAATGCTTCGTGACGACGTCATCCAGCCATCGAGGAGCCCCTGGGCAGCACCGGTCGTCCTAGTGAAAAAGAAAGACGGCACCCTTCGCTTCTGCGTCGATTACCGCCGCCTGAACAACATTACGAAGAAGGATGTCTACCCCCTCCCCCGCATCGACCATACACTGGACCGGCTGTGCAACGCTAAGTACTTCTCATCGATGGACCTGAAGAGCGGCTACTGGCAAATTGAAGTCGACGAAAGAGATCGCGAGAAGACTGCGTTCATCACGCCAGACGGACTCTTCGAGTTCAAGGTGATGCCATTCGGCCTCTGCTCTGCCCCAGCGACGTTCCAGCGAGTAATGGATACGTTGCTTGCAGGCTTGAAATGGCAGATTTGCCTAGTCTACTTAGATGACGTTGTTGTCTTCTCCTCAAGCTTTGAAGACCACCACAGAAGGCTTCGGATAGTGCTGGAAACGATCAAGTCTTCAGGCCTGACACTGAAACGAGAGAAGTGCCACTTCGCTTACGAGGAGCTGCTGTTCCTTGGTCACGTCGTAAGCAAGGATGGAGTTCGCCCAGACCCCAAGAAGACGGCTGCGATGGCAGAGTTTCCACAGCCTAATGACAAGAAGGCTATACGCAGATTCCTTGGATTATGCGCTTATTACCGGCGATTCGTCAAGAACTTTTCGCGCATCGCTGAACCTTTGACCCAACTTACCAAGGCTGACGTGCCTTTTAAATGGGAAAGGAAGCAAGAGGAAGCTTTCAACGAACTGAAGCGCCGCTTACAGCCCCCTCCTGTGCTCGGGCACTTTGATGAAAACGCCGAAACCGAAGTTCATACCGATGCAAGCAGTGTGGGCTTAGGAGCGGTCCTCGTTCAGAAAAATGGCAGACAAGAGAAGGTTATCGCGTACGCTAGCCGTTCACTGTCGAAAGCCGAGGCCAACTACTCGACCACCGAGAAAGAATGTCTCGCCATTATTTGGGCCACGTCGAAATTTCGCCCCTACCTGTACGGACGACCATTCAAGGTTGTGAGCGATCACCATGCTCTGTGCTGGCTAGCCAATTTGAAAGATCCCTCCGGCCGCCTTGCTCGTTGGAGCCTGCGCCTTCAAGAATTCGACATAACTGTAGTCTACAAATCTGGCCGCAAGCATTCCGACGCAGACTGCTTGTCACGAGCCCCCGTCGACGCAGCACCGGAAGAGGAAGACGACGACGCTTTCTTAGGACCGGTAAGCGCGAGCAGTTTCGCGCAGCAGCAGCGCTCGGATCCTGAGTTGCAAAGCCTGGTTGATTATCTGCAAGGCAAGACCGCATCGCCTCCCCGAGGGTTCAAGCGCCAACTGTCGTCCTTCGTCCTTCACAATAATGTCCTTCTGAAGAAGAACTTCGCGCCCAACAGGACAGTGCATCTTCTTGTCGTGCCCAAAAATCTCAGGCAAGAAATTATGCAGGCATGTCATGATGAGCCGACTGCAGGGCATCTCGGGATTGCTCGCACGTTGCACCGCATCCAGGAGAAGTACTATTGGCCGCGGCTAGCTACCGACGTTTCGCATTACGTGAAAACGTGCCGTGAGTGTCAACGACGCAAAACGCCTCCGACTAGACCAGCCGGACTCCTGAACCCCATACCACCGCCAACTAAACCCTTTCAGCAAATCGGGATGGACCTACTCGGCCCCTTTCCTACTTCATCATCAGGTAACAAATGGATCATCGTGGCCACCGACTGCATGACCCGCTACGCCGAAGGAAAAGCGTTGCCTAGTGGTACCGCAACAGAAGTTGCAAAATTTTTTGTCGAACAAATTCTCCTCCGACACGGCGCACCCGAAGTACTAATCACAGACAGAGGAACAGCATTTACGGCGGAACTGACGCAAGCCATTTTAAAGTACAGCCAGACAAGTCATCGGAGGACAACTGCCTATCATCCGCAAACCAACGGACTCACAGAGCGTCTGAACAAGACCATCGCAGACA
Source organism: Amblyomma mixtum (assembly GCF_055824585.1). Lineage (NCBI taxonomy): Eukaryota > Metazoa > Arthropoda > Arachnida > Ixodida > Ixodidae > Amblyomma > Amblyomma mixtum. The sequence goes on from NC_143013.1 coordinate 129,194,045, forward strand.
TGCTCTCCATGTTCATCGACGCCGAACACAAGACGTGGGACTCTATTCTGCCCTACGTGATCTTCGCCTATAATACTGCCACCCAGGAGACAACCAGGTTTACTTCATTCCAGCTGGTATACGGCAGGAAGCCCACAACAACACTCGACGCAATGCTCCCGCACGTTTCCGACGAAGACAACCTCGACGTCGCCGCCTACCTTCATCGCGCCGAGGAAGCCCGAAGACTTGCACGGCTTCGCATTCAAGACCAGCAGCACACCGACGCCCGACGCTACAATCTGCGCCGACGAGACACGCATTACAAGCCAGGTGATCGGGTTTGGATATGGACGCCAGTTCGCCGCCGCGGATTGAGCGAAAAGTTGCTGCGACGCTACTTTGGCCCGTACAGGGTTCTCCGTCGCATCGGTGACCTCGACTATGAAGTCATCCCCGACGGCACGACAGCATCTCAGCGACGCCGCCCACGCCCGGAAGTCGTACATGTCGTACGCCTGAAGCCATATTATGAACGCTGAAGGACTCGAAGTTTCATTCTCCGTGTTTATTTTCATTTTAAAGCATCGAGACGATGCTTCTTTGGAAGGGGGGTAATGCCACGTATCATTGTAGTGTTTGTTCGTTCACGCTCAAGGCTGCAGGAAAGGGTTGTTATCACTTTTGTTCGTGGCGCGAGAAGCGACCAGACTAATCTCGATTGATCGCAGCCATGAAGGGCTGCATCTAGGTTTTTCTAGATTACTGTAGATGATCTTGTCCTGTTATCTGGAAGTTTCCTTGCCGCCTTTAAATTGAGCGATGCCGCGAGCGGCGGACATTCGTAGTTCGACGACCGCCGAGCACGCCTGTTGCTTACGCCGCCGCCGAGTGATTCAGTTCTTTTGAGGGCGCAAGTCAGCCCAAATAAAGAGCTTCGTTTGCAAGTATTTCTGGTGTCTTCCTGACCGCTGGACTGCCGTCACTACAACGTGACAATATACTCTGTTCGCAACCAAGAGAGTGCATGAGCTGCGCAAACAACACTGATAACCTGTCAACTTCAGTCATGGTGGTCAGGATACAATAGTTCATAATCATTAACAAGGACGGATGGCCGTTCATGGCTGTGAACTGTTGAATCTTGACCACCATGACTGAAGTTGATAGCTTATCAGTGTTGTTCGCGCAGCTCATGCACGCTCTTGGTTGTGAAGAGAGTATATTTTATGTGTTCCTTTTCAATAAACCTTCAGTTGCTAGTCAGCACCTGTGTTTTCTTCAAGTATGTAACTTGCCGTTTTACTGAAGTTGGGAAGAAGGATAAAACACAGCACTCACTGACGACTGGTTATTTAACGGCGCAGACACTGCTTAAATGCCTTCAGACCAGCGGAGCAGGAAAAAAACAAACTTATCACACCTTTATCATAAAAACTATGAAAGAAACATCATTTCTGTGTTATATGATACAACTGAAGTATTGGTCGCACATTGTGAACCAGATTTTTTAATATGATGCGTCTCTGTCCCTTCACAAGTGGCTTGCTTCTGCTAAGGATCTTCACACTTGAAAATCTCTGTACAATCACTGCAGTGCTTGACAAGTTTGGAACCTGTCCTCATTCTTTAGATCTCCTGCATGCAGTTTGCATTTACGGGCCTGTAGCATTTTGCCTCCATCGAAATGCAACCACCGCGACCAGAATAGAACCCGTGTCTTAACAGGCCAGCAGCCGAGCACCATAACCACTGAACTGCCGTGGCGGCTCATGTATGTGTGTGTGTTCCGTAGGGCTGGAAAACTATGAACTTAAATCAGTGATGCTAACCAGGCCAACAACTAACTCTGCTGTTCATAATACCTCTGCTCCTTGTTTCTACATGTCCAATTAGGTGGCACTGCTACTTTGCTTATTTGTTGCAATTTTGTGCACAAAATGAATGTCTTATATTTGGGAAACACAAAGTCCAGGTGGTGTATGTTTGCAAGGTGTGCTATTGTTGTGTAGATAGTTTACTGAAGTGTTTTGTATTTCTAACATGCCAGTTGAGAGGTGTGTGTGCATTTTCATGCTATGGTAATGTGCCTAGTAACTGTTTAAAACATTAGCTCTGGTTTTTGTTCCTGAGTAGCTCACATGTGTGCTGCTCATCCCTTTTTTCTTAGCTAAGCTACTTCATCAAATTGCATGTTGTAGTTGTCACCATGCATGTATATCTTAGAGCTTAAAGTAAGTGCTCTTGGAAGTCATTTTAAGGTGAATTCACACGGTGGACTGAATTGCAAATCTTGAGGGTGAACTGTGCATTATGTGGCTTGACGTCACGAATTGGCGCCAACCAATTGGTGTCTGCAGATGGAAAGAGGAGGGCGTTTTTTTCTATTAGGACAAGATCTGCTGTTTTCATCTCATGTGTGAATGCTTTCAGCATGCGGATACTGCCTTTACTTGAGGTGATGCTAGAGATCTTTTTGCGACCTCATCCGTTGTGTGAATATACCGTAAAATTCTGCGTATAATACGAAGCCGAATATAATACGGGGCTAAGATTTAGAGACGCGAAATGGGAAAAAAAGTTTCACCCGCGTATAATACGAGCAACACAAGCTCATAGAAGACATTTATTCAAATCGCATCCCGCACTTCACTTCAATTACTTTGTTCTTCAATAGCGCTTTCTTCGAACATTTCTTTGTCCGACAAATCATCCCAAATGTACTCATCTTCCGTGCCATCGAGGGCGTTCGAGATGCCGCACTTCTTAAGCCCGCTTCAGCCGCCCGGTTGGCGTCACTGCAGGCTCACCTGAGCGCATCCACTCTGCGTAGCACCGCCTGACTGCGTCCTTGAACGGTTTGTTTACACAACCATCAAACGGCGTCGAAAGCTTTGTCGCATTCCGCTGCACGCGAAAAGGGCTTCTTTCTGTTGTGGCCATCCACGAATGCTTCCTTCGACGACACCAAACTGCCTCCCGGCCGCACCGTTGCCGATGTTCTCCGCAGCCAAAATCGCTTGAAAGTAGCCGAGTACTGTTTTCGAGACCGTGACATCGTGCTCTCTAAAACAATATCCACTTCACGAAGCGTGCCTTACATGCTAGCACGTGCGTTGTCAACAGGCGCACGGCACACCGCGACCCCCCGGCGCACCCAACGGATCAACAAAGAAACGACATCGTGACGTCATTTGTCGAGAGTAACGAAGCCAAGCCGTAGCCACGCGCCAATAGCGAAGCGAAGCCATAGCCACGCCGCAAAAACGAAACCAAAACATCGAGCAACTTCGAAAATTTTTGTTCGGATCCGCTAATAGTACGAGGCGGAAATTTAGGACGCTAATTATGGGAAAAAACCCTCGTATTATACGCTGGTTTTTACGGTACCTTTGATGTGCATTTTGGTGTAAGGACATGAACTCTAACTATACCTAATTCAGAGAACTGGCCCCAGCAATGACATCCATCGATGGGGCGAGTGGCAGTGGGCCAGACGAGTTTGGTGAGCGAACCTTCTTGTGATGCATGCCATTTTTTATTTTTCATAATCAAATCGGCCTGAGAAAATGTTCACTGCAAACAAAGGATTTGTCCAATGAGCGCCTGTTAACCCTGTCCTGTGCCACTTGAGGGCGCCTTATCCCCTGAAACTTCTACTCTCATCCTTCCACCATCTCTGCTGTGCCCCTAACTTTGACTGTATGTGCTACATTGACGTTTCTTGAAATTGGTTACATACCCTTCCCAGGCCCCATTTCTCTCTGTACTTTTTATCTCTACTTTGTGTCGCTCTCCTACTCTACTGTGTGATTACATCTATACCTTTCGATAGCGTGCCGTCCTGCCTTCAGTTGCATTTCAAGCCTTTTCATTAAGCTTCATGTTTCTTTCCCATAGTTATCTAATAATTAAAAGCTTTTTAATTGATTGACATCCCCTTTCTTGTGAATTAACAAAATATATTAGCATTATTCTGGTCGTCTGGTACATTCAAAGTTGTTAGGCGTTGTACCGTGTACATGTTGAAAAGTTTTCTGGCACAGTGTTCGTGCCGTCCTTCAGCAGATGCGCAGTTAATTGAACCTGACGTCTTTTTTTTTCTTTTTGCATTGCCTATGAGGCTTGCTGTACTGCCCCTTTCATTTTTGGCAGGATATGCAATTTTTCTGAACTGCTCTCGCTCCGCAGTGTTCTGCTGTGTCTTTAAGGCTCGTTTATGGGGGTTCAACGTCCCAAAGCGACTCGGGCTATGAGGGACGTGGTAGTGGAGGGCTCCGGAAATTTCGACCAGCTGAGGTTTTTTAACGTGCACTGACATCGCACAGCACACGGGCCCCTGGAACTTCGCCTCCATCGAAATTCCATTGCCGCAGCTGGATCGAACTCTCGTCATTTGGGTCAGCAGCCAAGCCTCATAACCACTGAGCCACTGCGGCCACTGTTGTCACTTGTCACTTAGCCCTCATTATTTCACCAGTTATCTTTTTAGCCATCAGTGTTAGTGTAGTTTGAAAGGGTGTGCGCTAAAAAAGACGTACACAGGAAAAAGATAGAGACGACAGGAAAGAAGCGCAACTTCCAACTTTAATGACGACAAAAGAAGCCAGGCGCACATATATATCCGCTGATAAACAGATATGAGCTGCGTGATGGAGCGTGACAACATCAACCAAACATAAGACAGCGCAAAAAATGCATATCTAAGTGACATTAAAAGAAACCCAAGAAAGTGAACATATAAAACACCTGCCGAAGTAAGGTAAAAAAGTGGGATTCGTATCGGCTGACAACAATGCATAACAACATGGGAAAACAGAGCTGTATGAAAGATGACACTGAAAAAGAGGATAACACCATAAAGAAGGCTAACAACATGACAAAATTTTTAACAAAGAACAAGTGAAAGATGGAGATAAAAACCGTATAAAGGGTGGTAAATAAAGGCACATTGGAACATCTAAAAGGACACTAAAACATAGAGAGGCGAACGGGTTAATAGTCTAGATGTACCCATCCAGAAAGGCAAGTTCATTTCTAGACAGGTTAATAGAAGGCGTGCTAACGCACTTGTCTTTCCTGAGGTGAATAAAAAAGGCCTCGATTACTTCTCTTTCTGTCTTGTCCTGAGCCTTAGCTAGAAACTTGGTTTCATTAAACTTGGGGTAGCAGTTCTGGCAACTGCTGCAGTGTAACGGAAGGTTACCTCCAGACCTGTTCTTCATGGTGACGTTGTGCCTGCGGGCGCGCTCATTGAAACATTTCCCGGTTTGACCCACATACACTTTGCCGCACGTCAAGGGAATCTCGTACACAACATTGGCAGTGCATTGTGTGTACACGGTTTGATGCTTGATATTACAGGCCTTCTTAACACGCTTCCCGGTCACCATCGGACATAATTTAGCCAGTTTGCAAGGAGCCGAAAAAACCAGCCTAACCCCGTGACGAGACGCAACTTTCTTTAAATTGTGTAAAAGACCATGCAGGTAATGTATAACCTGCACAGGTTTCCGTTCTGTTTGATGTTTAGCATCACACAATTTAAAGAAAGTTGCGTCTCGTCACGGGGTTAGGCTGGTTTTTTCGGCTCCTTGCAAGCTGGCGAAATTATGTCCGATGGTGACCAGGAAGCGTGTTAAGAAGGCCTGTAATATCAAGCATCAAACCGTGTACACACAATGCACTGCCAATGTTGTGTACGAGATTCCCTTGACGTGCGGCAAAGTGTATGTGGGTCAAACCGGGAAATGTTTCAATGAGCGCGCCCGCAGGCACAACGTCACCATGAAGAACAGGTCTGGAGGTAACCTTCTGTTACACTGCAGCAGTTGCCAGAACTGCTACCCCAAGTTTAATGAAACCAAGTTTCTAGCTAAGGCTCAGGACAAGACAGAAAGAGAAGTAATCCAGGCCTTTTTTATTCACCTCAGGAAAGACAAGTGCGTTAGCACGCCTTCCATTAACCTGTCTAGAAATGAACTTGCCTTTCTGGATGGGTACATCTAGACTATTAACCCGTTCGCCTCTCTATGTTTTATTGTCCTTTTAGATGTTCCAATGTGCCTTTATTTACCACCCTTTACACGGTTTTAATCTCCATCTTTCACTTGTTCTTTGTTAAAAATTTCGTCATGTTGTTAGCCTTTTTTATGGTGTTATCCTCTTTTTCAGTGTCATCTTTCATACAGCTCTGTTTTCACATGTTGTTATGCATTGTTGTCAGCCGATACAAATCCCACTTTTTTACCTTACCTCGGCAGGTGTTTGATATGTTCACTTTCTTGGGTTTCTTTTAATGTCACTTAGATATGCATTTTTTGCGCTGTCTTATGTTTGGTTGATGGGGTCACGCTCCATCACGCAGCTCATATCTGTTTATCAGCGGATATATATGTGCGCCTGGCTTCTTTTGTCGTCATTAAAGTTGGAAGTTGCGCTTCTTTCCTGTCATCTCTATCTTTTTCCTGTGTACGTCTTTTTTAGCGCACACCCTTTCAAATATGAATATGTACCAACTAGCCCGTCAAAAAGCTTTACTACTGTTAGTGTAGCAGCCGATCAACTCTTCACTGAGATGTGTTTCTCATAGTATTAATGTTTCTACAAGTTTTAATACAGCATAACCCTGCTGATGTACTCCTCACGGGACTAAAAAAAATTGGCTGTGGCTTAGCTCAGCTATGCCAGACATACGTAGCGAGAGGTAATGGACCTTCAGAGGCTAGGCGAACTCGTCGAGCTGCATCTTCACGGCGTCGCTTATTGAGACGTTTTGCGCGTTCTTCCTCGGTCTCGTCGCCTTTGCCTTGTTTCGTTCCAACAGCTAAGCTTGGTTTGTTTCAGCCTCTCCGACTCGCTCTCCATCTCTGGCCACAACAGCTTCAACGAACCGCCCTCTTATACAGGCCGCTGCTCATTCATTCATAAATCTTTAATCACAAGGATGACCTGAGGCCCAAGGGGGAAGTGGGTTGGTTAGGTGAAGGTGAGGGTGTCGGGCTCTGACATGAAGTCTAGCAGGGCACTGAGCTTGCGCTTGGCGTCTGTTAAGGGGGCCGTCCAGTCATCGTATGTCTGGATGTGGTAGGCAGAGGTGTAGCAGGCGCAGAGGCTCGCAGTGCCAGGACAGGTCCAGATCAGGTGGTGCAAATCAACAGAGTCAGCAGGGCAATCGGGGCAGCCGATCCTGGTTCGGTGCCATCGACTCGGGATGTCCGGGGTGTACGCTGCACCGGCTCGCACCTTGTGAGCGAGAACTTGGGCCGGGCGAGAAAGTCCAGAAGGAATGGATGGAGTAATGTCTGGGACAAAGTCCCACGACAAACCCCTCTGCTCTTGTTAAAGGCGTGTGATGATAGAGTCAGGTATTATGAGCGGGATGGGAGAACAATAAGGGTGGTCCGAGTTGGTCGGCTCACGTTAAGGCAATGCCGACGGTCTTCCTCTAGCTGCGCGCCAGCAGCCTCGTGGGCAGTCCTGTCCCCGGTCCCTTGTGCGTGATGTCTGGGTGTCCAGTGAATGCGTACGTAGACTTGGGAGGTCTCTTGCTGTGCCTGCTGCTATTTCTGGCTCTTCTCCTCCTCTGACGTTGCACCAGATGGTGTGGCTCCATCTGGCAATGGTTGCTAGGCAGCGGCGCAAGAAGCGGTGTGACCACGGCGTGACCACCGCCGCAGTGAAAATGCTACTTTGCGACCAATAGCTCTCGCTACAAAAAAAAAATGCAAGAGCGAGGAAACATTAGAGGCAGGAAGTAGGACAAATTTAAAAATGACAGGAATGAAGAACTAAACACATTTATTGCAGTGCTGGCACTTGAAAAAATCATGCAGCATTGTCTGCTGCATTTTATTACGTCCGGTGAGGACTACTCATTTCTCCAGAATTTACGGGGCTATGTGGCTGTTGCGATCGTTGCAAACATACTTTCTGAGAATGTCTAATGCCGCTACAGCCAACATAATGGTTGGTTCCAGCGGAGGCTAGCCCTCGTCTTCTTTGTTGCCACTGCTGTGTGCATCCAGAAGTCACAAAATATGTGATGAGGAGCGGAAGGACAAAATCAATCGCGCCAGCCACACTAACACTAACAACACAATTACAAAGAAACAAGGATAGGTGAAGAAAAAATTAGCTGTGGTTTAGCTCTGATTAAACATGGCGAGAAGCGGTAGCTTCATGTGGCTGCGCTTTGCAAAGCTTTGTTTGTTTCTAGTTTCTCGGCTTGTTGAAAGATTGTTGTTTCTTTGGACTTTGCCGCACGTAGCTGCGTGAAACTACTGCTTCTCACCAGGTTTAACCGAAGCTAAACCACAGCTGATTTTTTCCTATACCCGTGGTGTTAGATTTTCTGCGTGTGGAGCGCTAATCTTCCTCTTTGTATTCTTCGTCTTCCTCTTGTTATTCCTCTTCAAACTCCTCTCGAAATCGCCTGTCACTGATCAATCATGAATCGGTCGAATCACAAATTACCATGATATTGCATGAGCGGCTGTGTAACCTAGCAGTTAGTATACAAGAAGCACATATACAGGGTGTCCCAGCTAAAAGTAACGAAGCTTTTAAAAAAGAGGATGATCCCTAGCCGAGTGAGACCAACTGAGGGTTGTTGCCAGTCGCGTGTCCTAGTCTGTAGTATTTTTTTTATTATGCAAACATGATTAATTAGCAGAGACTAATTAGCTAACTTTTTAATTATTGCCTACAGGAAGAAAGTGTCAATGCAGGAGTTGTAGATCCCTTAGAAAAATAACCGTTTGCCGTGTTTGCAGCCAAGTACAACTGATACAGCTTCTTTTATTTGACTTAAAAGAAAGCCCGCGAAATACAAAAAGAGCCACGTGATAGGGAAGCAGTTTCAGCACTCCCAGACGACCAGCCAAGCAAAGACATTCGCTTATCTTTGCAACGTTGTCCCGAACGGGGTTCGGCGTTTTGTGATGGTTGTGAGATATACGTAAATAACTCTCGCATCGGCGCTAGGGCGACCGTTTCTTCAGCGCGTGACGGTGCAAGTTAGCGGCACGGCCACATTCCTATCACTCGAGGCGAGGTTACGCGTGAAAAAGCGCTCCATGCGAGCCGCGCTTCACTTCCTTGAAAAGCAGCACCCGCTCACTTTCCATGACGCATAAGCAGTTCCTGGTGCATATCTCGCCACCTCCTCAAGACGCCAAAAGCTGTACGGGACAGCGTTGCAAACATAAGCGGATGTCGTTGCTTGATCGCTCGTTTGGGAGCGCTGTAACTGCTTCCCTATCACGTGGTTCTTTTTGTATTTCGCGGGCTTTCTTTTAAGTCAGATAAAAGAAGTTGTATCAGTGGTACTTAGCTGCAAACAAGGCAAACGATTATTTTTCTATGGGATCTACAACTCCTGCATTGACAATTTCTTCCTGAAAGCAATAATTAAAAAGTTAGCTAATTAGTCTTTGCTAATTAATCACGTTTGCATAATAAAAAATACTGCAGACTAGGACACGCGACTATCAACAACCCTCAGTTGGTCTCACTCGGCTAGGGATCATCCTCTTTTTAACAAGCTTGGTTACTTTTAGCTGGGACACCCTGTATATCTCCAGTTTTATTGAATTGTCACACCGTGGGTCTGAAGCTTAGTGGTTAGCGCACCTGGCTCTCGCCCAATGGACCTGAGTTTGAATCCCACTGATTGTGAGGTTTATTTGTTTGTTTATTTTATTTGTGGCAGACTTGAAGGTCATGTTGCGTACATGGCGATCTCAGCCGTGCACCTGTAGCAGTGAAGCTACTGCTTCAAAAAAGTGCAACCACTGTTGATGATGATGGCACAGCCTGTCTGAATGCCGTCTGCCTAACAAAGTGGTGCTAGACATGCCAGGCCAAGTAAAGCCGCTTTAGAAGTAAACATATGACCGCCACCGTTTCTCATTTAGGCTGGCATGGGGTGTTATTTCACAAGTGTTACTGTGTAGGAATGTGGCCGAAGTTACATTGCAACGAACAGCAGGGTTTATAATGCATGGAACCCTATTATCATCATGCCAGATCTAGACCACTACAATGTGTAGGAGCCAGGAAAATGCAGCACCCATCAACTCAGCAGCGAGGCTCTACTGTGCAAAGCTTTCACTGTTACCTTGAGAGCAAAATACTTAATTTTTTTCATTTACTTGATAGCCCACAATGTTAAACTGAACTCAGTTTGCTTTTTGCTTATATGTGCTGCTGAGGTGCATTGATATTTGTGTACTTCCTTTTCTTGTCAAAAAAGTATGCTCAGCCGAGGAGATGGAGAGCGCCGCGGACTGCCAGCTCCAGATGCCTGGTGGGCAGGACACTGTGATAGGTTCTGCTAGGGATGATAGAAAGGTGATTGTGCGTGTTCTTAAGTCATATAGTGTATCAAATACCATAGTAGAGTGAGTGAATGATTCTTAATTAAATTGGGGCTGGTACATAGTGAAATGGGTACAGTTTAGAGGATGATGCTAGCTTACAGTAGAAACTTATACTAGTCCCAGTAAGTGTGCCGAAAAGGGTAGTGTGCAAAGCATAGATGTGTGGTTTCAGACAATATCATGTAAGGCACAGGTCAGCATTTCTAATTTGTCATTTTTGTACATCATTACCTGACGATGCCTAAATGGGTCTGCAGTTATTCTTGTCCTGAGGAAATTCTTAGTAAACAAATAATTTTTGATCATGAGGAGGCTGCCTTGTTCTGTCAGGTATGCCTAGTTGTTGGTATGTGAAATTTATTCTCATTTCTGAAGTTTGTTGGAATTGGGGCAGAGAACATTATTTCAACTTTTGGCGGTATTTGACTCGGAATGAAGAGAAGCTAGAACTGTCAGAAGATTGTGCTATATATTTCATGTTGCACCCAAGAAATTTCTTTTTTTTTTCGAATTATAAGGCTAGAAATAAAAAATCTACTGATTTTGGACACTGCTCGCTGTAAAAGAGTGCATTCATGCCTACATAATTTTTATGTTTTTCAGCTGTTTGTTTTAAGTTATGAAATATTTAAAATCCCTTGATTCATTGCTGTTAATGTGTACAAATGCGAAATTCTCCACGTTTGGCAGCACCGACGACGCCTGAAGGCACCACTTTGACAGTTGCCTTGTCGACTACGCAGGTTCTTGGCGCAGCACTTCTATATTTCCACGTCCCTCCACGTGTGGCACACATCTGGACCGACGGGCCAACGCTGCATGGTCATCACCAATAACCCTGATATCTACCTCATCTGCTGGGTACCACGAGGGACTGTGACGTCACCGCTCGCCTATATAAACTCTGTGCTATCCCTGGACGCGCCATTTGGCAGCACCGACGACGCCTGAAGGCACCACTTTGACAGTTGCCTTGTCGACTACGCAGGTTCTTGGCGCAGCACTTCTATATTTCCACGTCCCTCCACGTGTGGCACACATCTGGACCGACGGGCCAACGCTGCATGGTCATCACCGATAACCCTGATATCTACCTCATCTGCTGGGTACCACGAGGGACTGTGACGTCACCGCTCGCCTATATAAACTCTGTGCTATCCCTGGACGCGCCATTTGGCAGCACCGACGACGCCTGAAGGCACCACTTTGACAGTTGCCTTGTCGACTACGCAGGTTAGTTGCAGTCTGTCTGTTGTTGTTTGTTTTTTTTAGTAAGGGCGTCGTTGCTGCTGCTGAAGTGTTGTTGCATTGCCGTTACATTGACTTCTTTGAAATTGTTTGCAGATTCTTGTTCATGGTAGCTCTTCTATCAGGAGGACCTGTCTAGAATGGGAAAGGGCCATAATTCATCTGAAAAGGGCGCCCGGAGCGACAGTCGGGAGGAGAGGGCTGAGATGAGAGAAATGGTCAAAAGTATGGAGTATATTAATAAGGATCTTGAGCAATTCAGAAAAGACTTGGGGGAGGTCCTTGCCGAAAATAAACAGCTTAAGAAGGAAAATGAGTGCCTTCGGAAGAAGTGTGAGGAAAATGAGAAACGCATAAAAGATCTTGAAAAAATGTTTGTTCACAACGACCAGTACTCTCGGAAATGCAACCTTGAGATCAAAGGTGTAATTCAAACAGAGACGGAGGATGTTGTCGAGCTTGTTAGTAAAATTGGCACTGCTGTCGGCGAACCTGTCTCGCCTTTAGATATTGAGGCCTGCCATCGTGTGTCAGCGCGGAATGCTCGACAGAGCGACATTGTTGAGCTGAGCGAAAATCAAGAAACAAAAAAGTTCGCTGCGAGCAATATTGTTGTGCAGTTCAGAAGTCGCCAGAAACGTGACCAAGTTCTAGAAAAATCAAGGAAGAAGCGCATCACTAACGAAAGTCTAGGATTGTTTGACAGCCGTGCTGACGGCACAGATAGCTCTGCAAGCAGCCCTCCAGTGTTCGTCAACGAGCACTTGTGTCCAAGCCTAAAAAAGCTGCTGTCATCGGCCATTGCACGTAAAAAAGCATGTGAATGGCGGTTCGTGTGGACACGCAATGGCAAAATATTGGCACGGAAAACTGAGGGTAGCGATGTTGTTCACATTGAGTCTGTGGACGACCTTACTAAGATCTCCTGAATGGTTTGTTAATGAAGCGGTGCGAATTGCAGCTACCATAAAATGTTCAGTCTTTCTGATGTGTTATATCAGCAGTTTGTTGAACCTAGAAAAGCTAAACTGTGCTCATCTGCAAAAGGCACAGTATCCTTTATTCACCTTAACATCCGTTCTCTGGCAAAAAAAAACACGATGAATTTGCTCTTTTCATTGATCAGTTTTCTTTCCGATTTAATGTTATCATGCTAACTGAAACTTGGTGCACAACGAGCAACTGTGCACCTTTGTTACCTGGTTATAATAATTTTTTTATCAATCGAACCGACAAGCGTGGTGGCGGCGTTGGCATGTACATTTCTGACAGTTTATCAGGTGAGAAGGTGTCCCAGTTTACCGATATCACCAAACATTATGAAGCACTTTGTTTGCAACAAGAGAGCACTCTTTTCGCTGTCGTATACCGACCTCCTTCAGGCGATGTTAAAAGATTCATGGACTTTGTGGATAACCTACTCGAATATGCATCCTTCGAACGATTGCGGCTAGTTCTTGGTGGAGATTTTAATATCAATGTTACTGCAGGTAATACCTCTTCTACTGAACTGAACAACAAACTTGCAGCATGTGGGTTTCAAAACGTCATTAAAACACCAACGCGTGTCACATCAACTTCATCGGTTTTGGACCTATTGATTACGAACAGCAACACACCAGTAACCGCAGCTGGAACCGTCAATTGCAGCTTGAGTGATCATTGTCCTGTTTTTATGGCTTATTCAGACGTCGCTGTGCGTCGCAAACCTTCTCGTTCAAAGTTCATTTTTCAATCTAAAAATGACACCAGTCTCGATGATTTTAGGAACAAAATTATTAGCACTGACTGGTCTGAGGTTTTTGCAGAAAGTACTGCAGATAAAGCATACGACACTTTTATGACTATTTTTTCTGCCCATTACAAGGCATGCTTCAAACTGAAATCTGTTAGGCAGCGTCGATCGATAAGAAAACCTTGGATCGGCATCGAGCAGGTAAAAATGATTGAAGATAAAAATAAGCTTTTCGCTCTGTTCTTAAAAACGCGTAAGCCTTCCATATTTGCAGAGTTCAAGAAACTACGCAATCGAATCACATCAGAACTAAGGAAAGCCAAAGTGCAGTACTTTCAGCAGCTGATTCAGGATGCCTCGACATCTCGTCCTGATCGGATCTGGAAGATTGTGAACGACGCACTCGGCCTGCGTACAGCTGCGCCTAATCAGTTTCAGATGACTGTCGAAGGTCAACTTCTTAGTGAAGGTGCTCTAGCAGAGCATTTCAACACCCACTACATAACTGCCATGACTAACAATGCTGCTCCTTCTGTAACGTCTTGCGTCCTTGACGACAACCTCTTGAACACTGTTTTTATGGTGCCAACTAATACAGCTGAGGTTTACAACATATTTACGTCACTGAAGAACAGTAAAAGCCTTGACATAGATAATATCCAGGTCCGACCGGTCAAATACGTCCTCGACGTCATCTGTCCAGCCCTCGTACACATTTATAACCTTGCTTTGGAGACGGGTTTTTTTCCACTAAACATGAAACGCGCAAAAGTTTCAGTTATATATAAAGGCGGCGACAAAAATGATGCTGCCAACTACCGACCAGTGTCAGTTCTCCCAGTGTTTTCAAAAGGTCTTGAAAAAGTTATTCTGTCTCGTCTCGACCCCTTTTTTACCAAGCATAAACTTCTTTCCGAATGTCAGCATGGGTTCAGAAAAGGGTGCTCTACCGAGTCTGCCCTTTTGATTCAAAAGGAATTGATACTCAAAAACATGGATGCAAATAAACTAACGCTTGGGGTGTTTGTAGATTATAGCAAAGCTTTCGACTGCCTCAACCATACTGTTCTCCTTAATAAACTGTATCACTATGGCATTCGGGGCGTACCCCACTCACTCTTAAAGTCATACCTTGCAACACGTATGCAGTCTGTAGTTATCGATGGCAGTCTGTCGTCCTTTAAAGAAATACCATGCGGCGTCCCTCAAGGCAGCGTTTTGGGACCGTTTTTGTTTAATATCTATGTGAACGATGTGGTTCGTATTGATAAGCATGTCAAGTTTGTTTTGTACGCTGATGATACCAGCTTGTTTTTCACATCAGATAGTTTTCACCTACTGCATACCGCTAATGAAACTCTCTCCAAATTGCTTGATTGGTCGAGCAAAAACTGTTTAAGAATAAACCCTAAAAAATCAAAAGCCATTCTGTTTGCTTCAAAAAACAAACCAGTCAGTTTGATTGGCGGGCTCCGCTTGGGCAGCTCTACAATCGATATAGTCAAAGAGCACAAGGTTTTAGGAGTGGTACTATCGCACCGTATGACTTGGGATGCGCATATACAGCAACTGGTGAAAAAACTCTCTTCCGCTGTTGGCTTAATACGTTGATCTCGAGATATTTTTCCAACTAACATTAAACTTCAAGTTTTTCACTCCGTCTTTCGGTCCCACATTAACTACTGCACATTAATTTGGGCCACGACTACTAAAAAAAACATAACTATACTACATAGGCTCGAAAAGAAAGCTGTTCGTTGCATTGCTAATGTTTCATACTTTCACCACACTCATGACCTCTTTACTCAGTTCAAGTTGGTCAGTATACAACAGATTTACGATTACCGTCTACTATACCTGCTGTACTTCTCAAGTGTATCTTACCAGCAGTTCCTGAAGGAGCTGTGTACTCTTACTTTGCAAACTCGCACATATCGAACCAGAGCGTCTGAGGAATGGTTTGTACCGCGGCCACGCACTAATTATCTTCTGCAAACATTAACGTACAACGTACCATTTCTATTAAACAAGATTAAAACACAATTTTCTGGTTCCATTGCCCTAACGCGCACCGCATTGCGCAGCATGTTTGTTTCTGGGCAATTTTCTAAGACTGTTTTATGATTTTGAGTGGTGATTGTGAAATTGTGCATACAGAGTGAGTGTGTGTGTTTGCCTTCTCATCGGGGTCTCACGTGTAAAAACGCTTTATGGTACTAATTTTTATTCGTTTGTTGCGTAGTTTTATTGTAGGGCACATTGTTCTTTTGTGGCGTAGTTAAGTTGATGAATGAAGTCCGTGTATTCCATTACAATATTCACTTGCATTTTAACTATTGTACTCAGTAAGTAGGACAATGTATGTATTCTGTTGCACATTTCATTTGTATTTGAATTATTGAAGTGTATATGAAGTCGCTGCTGCCAAAATGGTTCCCTGACCTAGTCAAGCTGTCCTCACAGCTTTTTGTCACGGAAGCCATCAACATTGTATCAATGTTGAAAATAAATTTTTGATTTGATTTTTTTTTATTTGATTTGATTTGCTGCAGGTCTATGCAGGCAGTGGGCTCTGGATGGAGCCTGGTGCCTGGCAGATGCTCCTGAGAGCACCAACAGACTCAATGTTCTGCCGCGGTGCTACTCAGGTGTATTGGACACCTGATGAGCTGAAGAGCCGCAGCGTGACTGGCGTGCTTTCAAATAAGTGCCGGTCTCTTGGCAGAACAGAGGCGAAACCGGCACTTACACCGGAAAAAGTCTCTTCTCTGAAAGGTGCTAGTGCTTTTTTTTTCTTTGCTTTGAGTAACACCTAGGCAATCAAACTTTGCTTCAGCCAAATACAGTCGCGCTCACTTACAGAAAGCGTGATAGTCATGGAGATCCTGTTCATTGTATCCGAGGTTTGTAACAACTGCAATGTCCTTATTGCATCCAAAACTGCAAAGTCGGGCAAAAGTGACGTTTAGTTTTTGCAAGGTGTGTTATGCCCATACGTTTCTTCATGCAGGCTCTATCAGAGCACTTTCAGAGATCTCCACACTGTTTGTGTGGCTCTCGCTAAGATCCGTTCTGCCAGTAACCTGATTTATCTATTTGGTTGTGAAATTAGCGTTCTCAACGACTGGTGGCAAGTCATTGTGCGCGTTCTCCGATCTTGCTGCGACAAAGATAGTGCAATTGACATATCTGCACAGAATGTATAAATAGCATTGCCCGTTGTTTCGAGTAATCTCTGTCTTTGGTTTTCATGCAAGCATCTCAATGCATCCAACAACACACAGCAGACGCGGAGTGGGTAGGACCATGTGTCGTCAGCAATCAGAGGTTGCCAGACAAGCAGTCAGTTCGCAAAGGAAACGAAAATCGTTTTAAAGATATCTGCCGCACGGAATCAACTGAAAGTTTTGGGTATTGTAATTTAATGTGTTGGGAATTAAATGCTACAACAAGGGTATGCACGAAAGTAGGCTTCATGGCCCCTTTAATGGCGAACATTCGTTTCTGTGTTTTTACAATGAGAGTGGTAATTCTGAATCTCACTTTTGCATTTATCATGTATCTAGTTGTGTTCAAATGTGGCCTATTTTGTGTTCTATTGTGCAGCTCTGTTTCATATCTACATAAGAGACATACCAAAGGAGCTTGCAGAGAAGAGACTGAAAGCCGTGCGCAAGCACCTCTCACAGAAGCTGGGGGACGTGCAACGAAAAATTGGAGGTCATGATGTATAAATTTATTTTGCCACTTACCTATGCCGAAGCCGTCAGGCGTCCCCGCCCAGAAACGTTCGTTTCGTACCAGCATCCACTGCAGTCGACACCATTTCGTCCTGCCTGGCCACCACCGCAACGTTTCCGTCCATGGCGGACACCGGACAACCTACCCATTTGTTATGTCTGCGGCATTCCTGGCCATGTGATGCGTCCCTGCCGCCGCCAAGTGTTGTCCCCTGCTGCCAATACTGACCCTCGAGGTTACGCCTACGCCCTTCCCCAGCCTTTTCACCGCACTTTGCCTTCTGAGACCACTGCTTCCTCCGCTCTCAGGCCGTCTATTCGCCGCCGTGCTCCATCTCTGCGTCGTCGCTCGGTTTCCCCGATGCGCCGTCGTCCCTCTTCCCCTTCGGAAAACTAGTGCCCGCAGTTCCGGAGGCAAGAACTGCTTGCTCGTCACCAAGCTCAAGACCTCGACTTTCTCCGACAAATTTGATCGCGGTTTCTGTGGAGGGCACCGATGCTTTCGCGCTTGTTGACACCAGTGCTGCTGTATCTGTACTAAGTGAGAAATTGTGCCGCCAGTTACGAAAAGTGATGACTCCGCTATATGGTTTTATGCTTCGCGCCGCTAATTCGCAACTTATTGCGCCTTTGGGGGCATGTACAGCCCGAGTTACTATTCAGGACGTTCTGTATATTGCCACGTATCATTGTAGTGTTTGTTCGTTCACGCTCAAGGCTGCAGGAAAGGGTTATCACTTTTGTTCGTGGCGCCAGAAGCGACCAGACTAATCTCGATTGATCGCAGCCATGAAGGGCTGCATCTAGGTTTTTCTAGATTACTGCAGATGATCTTGTCCTGTTATCTGGAAGTTTCCGTGCCGCCTTTAAATTGAGCGATGCCGCGAGCGGCGGACATTCGTAGATCGACGACCGACGAGCACGTTTGTTGCTTACGCCGCCACCGAGTGATTCAGTTATTTTGAGGGCGCAAGTCAGCCCAAATAAAGAGCTTCGGTTTAAAGTCTTTGTTGCTGTCTTCCTGAACGCTGGACTGCCGTCACTACAACGTGACATCTGGTGGAGGTGCTGGGTAGCCTTCCAGGTACCGGACAACCCCTGCAAGTCGTGACGCCATCCCTTTGAGTTATTCACCGGAGGACCTGACTCCAGACTACCACGCAGCCTCTGGAGCCTGCAGCCATGACTTACGCCGTAGCAGTGCGCCGTCCTGTACCTCGACGACGGGACCCAAGCCCCCATCGCCCTTAGCCAGCTGCGCTGGAGCGCCGCCCTCTCGGCCCAACCCGCCCGTCTTACGAGCGTCGCACACGGCCGAGGAAATGCGACGAGTGGAGAACACCCGACCAGCGCCGCCCACTATGCATCCACTGTGGACAAGCCGGTCACATTCTCCGGTATTGCTCATACAGGAGAATGGGCATCCGAGGGTTCTCTTGCTACGCCCCACGACCACCACCCGGCCAGCGACCAGCCGAAATCGTAGAGTTTTTGCGTCGGGAGGAATACTCATCGCCCGGCCGCCTGTCACGTTCCCCGTCGCCATCGTCACCGCGCTATGTATCTCCTGGCCGAGGCTGCGCGGTGCGTGGACGCTCCCCCAGCCCTCGAAGGTTCAACTGAATAAAGCAGCCTCTGGAGGGGAGGTTGCTTCTGGGCGCAAGAACTGAGTTCCTGCATCGACGAAAACGCAATACTATGCCTAAACTACGACGAGAGCTACGACGACCCCAACTACGACGACCCCAACTACGACGACCCCAACTACGACGACCCCAACTACGACGACCCCAACTACGACGACCCCAACTACGACGACCCCAACTACGACGACCCCAACTACGACGACCCCAACTACGACGACAACTACTACGACGACCCCTACGACGACGAAGACAACTACAACGACGAAGACAACTATAACGACGAAGACAACTATAACGACGAAGACAACTATAACGACGAAGACGACGACAACGACGACAACTACGACGACAACTACGACCACAACTACGATAACGACGACTACGACGATAACGACGACGACAACGACAACGACAACGACGACGACGACACGGCTAGACTTGAAGCTTTTACCGCTGCCCTTAAACCTTATTATGAACGCTAAGGGACTCGAAGTTAGCATTCTGCGCGTTTATTTTCATTTTAAAGCATCGAGACGATGCTTCTTTGAGAGGGGCGTAATGCCACGTATCATTGTAGTGTTTGTTCGTTCACGCTCAAGGCTGCAGGAAAGGGTTATCACTTTTGTTCGTGGCGCCAGAAGCGACCAGACTAATCTCGATTGATCGCAGCCATGAAGGGCTGCATCTAGGTTTTTCTAGATTACTGCAGATGATCTTTTCCTGTTATCTGGAAGTTTCCGTGCCGCCTTTAAATTGAGCGATGCCGCGAGCGGCGGACATTCGTAGATCGACGACCGACGAGCACGTTTGTTGCTTACGCCGCCACCGAGTGATTCAGTTATTTTGAGGGCGCAAGTCAGCCCAAATAAAGAGCTTCGGTTTAAAGTCTTTGTTGCTGTCTTCCTGAACGCTGGACTGCCGTCACTACAACGTGACAATATTGTTGAATTCATCGTCTTACCATGGCCGTCTCACGACGTCATCTTAGGCTGGGACTTTCTGTCCCAACATGACGTTGTCATCGACTGCGCTCGTTCCGAAGTCGCCCTTCTTCCCTTCGGCGACGACTCTGTGAACGCTTCCACTAATTTGTGCTCCAAGCTGACTGTGGCTGATGACGTCATGATCCCGCCGTGCTCTGCTGTGCTCGCCTCTCTTCATTGCGACTCTGGATCCAACGGCCCTGTCATCTTCATCCCGTCCGACTCCTCTGCTTCTCGCCACTGTCTACCCCTGCCATTCGCCGTGCTTGCCGTCTCAGCCGGCTGCAGCGCCTTGCCCCTGACGAATCCATTCCTGTGCCCCTCCACTCTTCTTCGTGGTGAATGCTTGGGATGTGTCCAGCCTTTAGCTTCCGTCGTCGCCTGGGACCCTTCTGAGGACGACTCCTGCCGCCTGCAAGTGTCTTCACTTACTTCCTCCTCACCGTCTCCTGATCCCGTTCCCGAGGCCGTCTTTGTGGGCTCAATCGACACAAATCTTTTGCCACAGGAGAAGACCCAGCTTGCGGCCCTGCTTGATAAGTTTCGATCATCGTTTGACTTCTCTCACCACCGTTTTGGTCGCACTTCAGCTGTTACCCATCGGATCGACACTGGCGCCCATTCGCCGTTGCGCCAACGCCCATATCGCGTCTCGGCCACCGAATGCCAGGTTATCGACACCCAGGTCAATGATATTGCCACCTAGGATTGCCAGGTGGCGCATACGAAGTAGGGCGACGATGACGAAGTAGGGCTCGCGCCGTGTGGAGTCTGTCGCTGTTGTTGCCCCAGCTTGCCTGGCCTTCCCTTTCGTGCCTACTAATAAACCCCCCTTCGTCAGCAAGTACGTTACAGTCTGGTGGAGGTGCGGGGTAAGATCCCTGTATATGTCTAATACTCCTCCGCACCCCTGTGCACCGTGCTAGCCGGAGAAACCAAGGCCTACCTCCTGAACACGGGCTTTTGGAGTCTGCAAGAGCACCCACCCATCGACCTGTTATGCCAGCTGCAGCCTACTATACCTTGCAGAATCCGCGACTGCCCAAACCATTCCATGGCAGTCAGCTCGAAGACGTCGAAGACTGGCTGGTCGAGTTTGAACGCGTGGCCTCGTTCAACCAGTGGGACGACGCAGCCAAGCTTCGAAACGTCTTCTTTAGCCTGGAGGATGGGGCACGTACGTGGTACGAGAACCGAGAAGATGCGCTAACATCATGGCATGAGTTCCGCCGACGCCTGCTGGAGACCTACACCAGCACGGATCGCCGAGAACGGGCTGAACGGGCTTTGCAGTCTCGCATTCAAATGCCGAATGAGTCTGTAGCCATGTACGTGGAGGATATGACTCGGCTCTTCCGGCGAGCTGACCCGGCCATGCCCGAAGAGAAAAAGGTGCGCCAGCTCATGCGCGGCGTCAAAGAACAGCTGTTTGCAGGCCTCGTGCGCAGCCCACCATCGACCGTCGCTGCATTCCTTGCCGAGGCCGCGACGATGGAAAAGGTTCTTCAACAACGTTCTGCGACTTACAACCGGCCCGTGCATGCTGCTGCAGTTACCGAATCGTTTGCCACCGCCGGGAGCCACCCTGACGATTTGCGCGAACTGATTCGCACCATCGTGCGTGAAGAGGTCCTCAAGTTTTGCAGCCCTTCGCAGTCTGCACTTGGTTCGCTTTCCGCTCTTGTTCGCGAGGAGGTGCAACAGGCGTTCAGGGGTCCTACCGTCGAAACACCACCTCTGCCGGGAGACTACAGCCGCCCCACCTATGCCGAAGTTGCGAGACGCCCGGCTGCAGCTTCGCCACCGCCGATTCCAGTAACGCCTCCTGCACCGCTGTCCCCAGTTCCACCAGTCCCGTATTTCGACGATCGCCGAGTGCACTTGCGGAAGGCCGATGTCTGGCGCACACCTGACAACCGGCCACTCTGCTTTCACTGCGGAGAACCAGGCCATCTCTACCGCAATTGCTCTTATCGACGCCTCGGTCTGCAGGGCTTTCGCGCCGATTCGCCCAGACCCCGGTTTGGCCACCGGCCTCCAGCCATTGAAGACTTCCTCGCGGAACAGCGACTTTCAGCCCGTGCGCCGCATCAGCCGCGCTCATCTTCTCCGCGGCGCTCTTCCCCGAACCCGCACAGCTCCCCGCGAGCAGTACAGGGTCGCTCGCCGAGCCCTCGCCGGGAAAACTGAGACCAGCGACCTTCGGGGGCGAGGTCGCTGGGAGTCGCTGCGCTGAAGACCTCCCGCCGCCGCCGCTACGCTCCGACCGTGAACAGATAGTACCGTCATCTGACCAAGACAGCTGCGTTTCCTTGGACATACCTGTTCTTCTCGACGGTCACAGAGTCAGTGCATTAGTGGACACCGGGGCCGACTATTCAATTATCAGTGATAAATTGGCGACTCTTCTAAAAAAAGTCCTTACGCCTTGTTCTGTAGTGCATCTCCATACTGCCGGTGGTCATCTCGTTACTCCAAAGGGTATTTGCACGGCTCGCGTTCAGATTCAGGGATCTACGTTCGTCGTCAGTTGTGTAGTTCTATGCAATTGCTCCCGCGATCTCATTATCGGCATTGACTTTCTGCGGGAGTATGGTGCTGTCATCGACCTCCGCCGACGAATCATCACCTTTTCGACCGGTAAAGCGACCCACCTCGCCAAATCTTGCCATCGCAGTGTCGCCCTTCGTGTTTCTGCAGACAGTGTCACGTTGCCGCCACGGAGCAGTGTTTTGGTTGAAGTCACTTGCAACGACTTGCATGACGCAGAAGCAGTCGCCGAGGCTAACCGTTCACTCCTGCTTACTCAAGGCATCTGCGCCGCTCGCAGTCTACTGACGCTTCGTGGTGGCCGGTCTGCGGTCCTGGTCACTAATTTTTCTAATGAGTACCGGCACCTTTTTGCAGGAACGGCTATCGCTTCTGCCGAACCTGTTACCGATATTCCCGTTTGTTTTGCGTCCGCGGCAGCCGGCACAGACGAACCTTCCCTTGAAAACGTCGACATAAACTGCCACCTGTCTCGGGAGCAACGCCTGGCTTTGGAACAGCTGCTGAAGGAATACAAGTCGTGCTTCGCTTCCTCCTCGATGGTTCGTCAAACACCCATCACGCAGCACCGCATCATCACTTATGACGACGCTCGCCCTATACGACAGCAGCCTTATCGTGTTTCTGCTAAAGAACGGGCGGTTATCCAAACCCAGGTTCAGGAAATGCTTGACGATGGCGTTGTTCAACGTTCCCAAAGCCCGTGGTCTTCACCTGTAGTCCTTGTTAAGAAGAAGGACGGCACTCTCCGGTTTTGTGTCGACTATCGCAAACTGAACAGTGTGACCAAAAAGGACGTCTACCCGTTGCCGCGCATTGACGACTCGCTGGATAGATTACGGCGCGCTAAGTACTTCTCATCCATTGACTTAAAGAGCGGCTATTGGCAAATTGAAGTAGACGAACGGGACCACGAAAAAACCGCCTTTGTGACTCCAGATGGCCTCTATGAATTTAAAGTGCTTCCTTTCGGTTTGTGCTCCGCCCCGGCTACGTTCCAACGGATGATGGACACCGTCCTCACAGGCCTCAAGTGGCAAAGCTGTCTTGTTTACTTGGACGACGTCGTAGTTTTTTCGGAAACGTTTGACCAACATCTCCAGCGCCTGCGGGCTGTCCTCGAAGTCCTCCGCTCGGCAGACCTTACCCTGAAGCCCCAGAAGTGTCATTCGGTTACGAAGAGCTGAAATTTCTGGGTCACGTTGTGAGCGCTGAGGGAGTGCGGCCGGACCCCGAAAAGACTGCCGCCGTCGCACGTTTTCCCGTTCCGACCGGCAAGAAAGCTGTCCAGCGCTTCCTGCGTCTCTGTGCGTATTATCGGCGCTTTATTGCGGACTTTTCCACGATTGCTGAGCCGTTGACGCGCCTCACCAGGAATATCACCTCCTTTGTCTGGACCACTGAGCAACAGACCGCTTTCTCTACGCTCCGCCAGCGCCTTCAAACACCTCCCGTTCTTGCGCACTTCGACGAAGATGCCGATACCGAGGTCCACACCGACGCCAGTAACATCGGTCTTGGCGCGGTCCTTGTTCAACACCAAGACGGCCTTGAGAGGGTTATCGCCTATGCTAGCCGTACTCTCTCCCGCGCCGAGAGCAATTACTCCACGTCTGAAAAAGAATGTCTTGCGGTCGTGTGGGCCACCATGAAGTTTCGCCCTTATCTTTACGGCCGCCCATTCAAAGTGGTCACCGATCACCACTGCCTATGCTGGCTGGCAAATTTGCGAGACCCATCTGGACGCCTGGCACGCTGGAGCTTACGGCTCCAGGAATTTGACATTACTATTGTTTACAAGTCCGGCCGCAGACACGAAGACGCCGACACACTGTCGCGTGCACCAGTTGATCCTGCCGACGCAGCGCCCGATGACGACAGCGGCTTCCTTGGTACTCTCACCGCCTCCGACCTACTGACTCGGCAGAGGGCGGACACGGACCTTCGCCCTCTCATTGACGCCCTTGAAGGTAGTGATACGGTTATACCTCGCCACTTCTCTCGACGTCTTGGCTCCTTCTGTTTGCGGCAAGGTCTCTTGTACAAGAAGAACTCGAGAGGCAACGATAGACCTTACCTTCTCGTCATTCCAGCCGACCTCCGATCTGACGTTCTTTTCGCCTGCCACGATGAGCCCACGTCTGGCCACTTGGGCTTTTCACGTACGCTCGCCAGAGTGCGGAACATGCATTACTGGCCTGGACTTTCTGCTGATGTCAAACGATACGTTAAAAGCTGCCGAGAATGCCAGCGCCGGAAAACGCCACCACTTAAGCCGGCGGGTTTTCTCAAGCCCGTTACTGCCCCTCGCGCTCCGTTCGACCAGATCGGCATGGACCTCCTCGGCCCTTTCCCCTTGTCGCAGGGCGGCAATAAGTGGATCATAGTTGCTACCGACTATTTGACTCGCTACGCCGAGACCAAGGCGATCCCTCGTGGCACAGCTTCAGAAGTCGCAGAGTTTTTCATGCACAACATCGTCCTGCGACATGGCGCTCCTTCGCACGTGATTACAGACAGAGGGACGGCGTTTACAGCGCAACTAATCGACCACATCTTTCGGCTGAGCTGCACAACACACCGCAAGACCACGGCCTACCATCCGCAGAGCAATGGCTTGACCGAACGATTAAACAGTACCCTTGCGGACATGTTGTCCATGTACGTAGATGTTCAACACAAAACTTGGGATGAGGTCCTGCCGTATGTCACCTTTGCCTACAACACCGCCCTGCAGGAAACTACGCGATTCTCCCCGTTTCGCCTTGTGTACGGACGCGAAGTCCAGAGCATGCTTGATGCCATGCTCCCGTGCCCAGAGGATGACCAACTCGCCCCAGACGCCCAACAGTTTGCCCAACGTGCTGAAGAAGCCCGTCAGCTGGCCCGCGTGCACATCGGGCAACAGCAGAGCTCGGATGCGCGCCGTTACAACCTTCGCCACCGACAGGTTGACTACAAACCCGGTGACCAAGTCTGGGTGTGGACTCCTGTTCGTCGCCAAGGCTTGTGTGAGAAACTGCTCTCCCGCTATTTTGGCCCTTACAGAGTGGTACGGCGTGTGAGTGAGGTTAACTATGAAGTGGTTCCGGACGGTGCTGCGCAACCGCGACGCCGACAGCCCGACTCTGACATTGTGCACGTTGTGCGGCTTAAGCCGTACTATACACGGTGACGCAACCGTGCTGATGTTTTCGCCTGCTTCAGTTGCGGCAGTTTGCTTGTATTTTTGTTTATTTTTTGTTTCACCCTTAGGTCGACAGCGACAGCGCTCTTTTTTTTTTCTTCATAAGGGGGGAATAATGCCACCTAGGATTGCCAGGTGGCGCATACGAAGTAGGGCGACGACGACGAAGTAGGGCTCGCGCCGTGTGGAGTCTGTCGCTGTTGTTGGCCCAGCTTGCCTGGCCTTCCCTTTCGTGCCTACTAATAAACCCCCCTTCGTCAGCTGCAGCGTGGCGTCATACAACCATCACACAGTCCTTGGGCTTCCCCCGTCGTCCTTGTCACCAAGACGGCTCTATCCGCTTTTGCGTTGACTACCGGCGCCTCAACAAAATCACCCGAAAAGACGTCTCTCCGCTACCCCGCACCTCCACCAAGATGTAACGGCCTTTATTGACAGTTGTGAAGGCCGGTTATAGCGGGCAAGGACAGGTCCGGTCCCGGAACAGTTCACGCTCTCGTCTCGCGCCGCGCGTCGGCTCTGCTGCTTCAGTTGCCGATCGTCGTCTTCTCGTCTCGCGCCTCGCCTCGGTTCTGCTGCTCTGACTGCTGATCATCTTCCTCTTTACAGGTTTCTTTATTTTATAATAAAGCTTTCGTTTGCCCTAAATCTGGTTGTCAGTATATATATCGTAGGGCATTACAGACCCTTTTGGCCAGCTTAATTGGAAAATATTATTAGTAGCAGGCGCTGCCTTTTTGCAACAGCTTGCGATGCACTAATCGAAGAAGCTATGTTATCATGTGCAATGTGCAGCACACGTTTCTGAGTGATGAAAAAACTTATCTATGGTGCGCCATTAGGACTGGCGTCCCTCATTAGGCCTAGCACTATCCCGATACCTGCAAGCAGGATCTGTGCCAACAGGCCGACGCCATTAGAACCAACAGGTCTGACACGACAGGTCCATCACCATCAGGCCCATCACCAAGAGGTCCGACAGGCCCATCACCAACAGGCCCGACAGGCCCATCACCAACAGGCCCAACAGGCCCAAACTACGGGTTCCTTCAGCCTTCAGACCGATATGCTGAAGGAATTTTTGACTGGGTTGGGTTGGGTTTTTGACTGGGTTTTGACTGGGTTTGGTCGGCCTGTAGGCCTCGTCTCAAAGAGAACAAAACTGCTACTGTTTTCTGAGGGGAAATCTAAATCCGTTTCTATCTGCACAGGTAGCCAGTTTATTTATTGTTATTTGTATCTGTCGCTCACAGGTAAGTATGCTGGATGACGTGCATGCTATTTGGAGGTCGTCTATGTAAACAGAGTACATTATGGATTTTGGGATTACTTTTCCTATGGAGTTCATTTTGATGATGAATAAGGTTGTGCTGAGGATGCACCGCTGGGGTACGCCAGTTTCTTGAATAAAAGTGTTGGAGAAGGTTGCACCTAGGCGGGCTCTGAATGTATGGTTGCTTAGGAAGTCGCTCAAACATTCCCAAAGAACTTGCTTGGGGGCTAGTTGGTTCATGATTGAAGTTCAGAATGGCGCAAAAGACACACACACAGGAAAAATAGGGGATGACACAAAGAGCGCCTATAGGCGCTCTCTGTGTCATCCCCTATTTTTCCTGTGTGTGTGTCTTTTGCGCCATTCTGAACTTCGCTCAAACAGCCCAGCATCCTGCCGCGAATAACTAGGTCCGCTAGGTCACGGAGGATACCGAACCTCCACGTGGTATCGTAAGCCTTCTCCATGTCGAAGAAGACCCCGATACAGTGTTGGTTGTCGATAAACGCTTCCCGAACTGTGTTCTCAAAGCGAACGAGGTGATCGGTTGTGGAACATGTCTTAAAACCGCACTGGTGTACACCTAAAAGTTGCCGGGACTGAAGTATGAAGGTTAGTCTGATGTTTAGAATGCTTTCGAATGATTTTGCTATACAGCTAGTGAGTGCTATTGGCCTGTAGCTGGTGGGACTAGTTGGTCGTTTGCCAGGTTTTAGGAAGGGTGCTATGATTGCTTATTTCCAGACTTGAGGGATTTCTCCAATCATCCATATTTTATTGAAAAATTTTAGGAGAGCCTCTATGGCAGTCTCAGAGAGGTGAGCAAGCATGGCATAATGAATATTGTCTGGGCCTTGTGCTGTCATTTTACCAGATGTTAGTACTGTGTTTAGTTCTTGCAATGTAATAAGCTGATTGTAGTCTTCGTGTATGCATGTTCCAAATGGAAGTTTGTTTTTCTACTATTGTTTTGTGCTTTTGAAATGTTTGGGTGTAGTTGGATGAGCTTGAAGCTGTGGAAAAATGCTCACCCAGTATGCTAGCCTGTTCTTGTAATGTTGTTTGAGTACCGGGTGTTGTTAGCATTGGAAATGTGAATGGGGTAAAATTTCTAGTGAATTTCCGCACCTGCTCAAACATTTTCTTTGATGATATTGAGCTGTTGTTATTGAGATCACGCATGGCAATTGTGTTGCGTGGTGGTATGTACACAGAGCACATTGTTATCGTTTTATGGCTAATGTTGTTTACTGCGACTGCTTCTAAATTTGTCTTTAATGATATGTCTCTTGCATGGACATCGCTTGCGTTATGCTTGCGACGCCTCCCGAGAGTCGGCTAGCTTGCACTCTGTCTTTCCGGAAAATATTATATTTTTTAAAGATTTTTGTGTGCTGTGTCCCAAGGTTTGTTTCCTGCAGGCACACAGCTGTAGGAGCCATTTTTTTCAGCATTTCGGTTATGTCTGTGTAGTTTCTGTGTAGACCTCTACAGTTCCATTGTGTTATATACGGCATTGTGATAAGCTGGGGATTGGGGAAAGTTATTTATTCTCAGGAGCAGTGATTCGTGGTTTCCCTTTCTTCTCTAGGGAGTCTCGCCGCCGCTGCAGCGGTGGCGAGCCAGGAGTTGAATCCATCGCCACTTTCGTGGCGCTGGATTTCCGCGGAGACGCCGCGGGTGCGTGTGATTTAGGTGTCGGCGGACTTTCGCTGACATCCATTTCCTCCACGTTGGACGTGGAGGATGCTTCTTGGTTGCGATGGCCCGTGGCCTTCGCATTCGTCTTTTTTGTTGGCACCGCTGAACCAGTCCCTGCTCCAGCGGCAGAGTCTCTAGGGCCAGCAGGTGCCTTCTTAGAGGGGTGGGGCGACAGTTCCAGTTCAGCAGAGCTGTTCTGGGTGTCTGACGCCGAGGATGCCGCTGCTGAAAGTGGGGCCTGAGGGCCTCCGGCGAGGATCGCGTGGTCTTCTTGCGAAAGTTTCAGCCCTGTGAACTTTACCACCGACTTCTGTGGTGAGGACTTGGGTGTCGATACCAGGTCCACCGGATAGACCTGTGTGCCGACAGAAACTGAAGGCGGCGGCGGTCCCCGCGTCACCGCTTCGAAGTATGTCCCTTTCTGTTGGAAAGAGACGCGTTTTTTTGCCTCAAGTTAGGACAGGTTTTCTGTGGTCTTCAAAGTTATGATTTGTTTTCTGTTTTCCAGACTGGGCACGACCTGGAGTACGCGCCATGTGCGCCATTGCAGTTGATGCATTTTGGTGTGCGTTGGCATCTTTCTCCTGTATGTGCGTCTTCTGCGCATGTGACAAAAGTGGGTTTACCTCGGCAAGCCAACATGCTGTGTCCAAAGCGCTGGCACTTGAAACATCGTCTCGGATTCGGTATGTATGGGCGGACTTTACAATGCGGCGGGGATTGTATCAGGCAGTGTGGTGCTATTGAAAGTTAGAACAATGTGTTTTGTCTTGATTTCAGCAATGTTTCTCCAGATGGTTTTCGTCGGGCTGCTATTACTCCTTGTTCAGCTAGTTCTTCCATTTCTGCATAGGTACTCTGTAGGAGTTCATATTCAGATACGACTCCCTTTGAGTGGCTCAGGGTGCGGTGCGGGGTACCTGCACGCTCATTTCTCGAAGATTCTGTAACGACATCAGTTTGATACTTTGTTCTTTTGTGTTTACTTCTACAAGGAGATCTCCGGTTCGCTGCTTTTTTGCTTTTGTAGTGTTTGCCTACACAGCTTTTTAGGGTGTTGGCGATGACAAATGCAGATAGGTTGGCTACTGGTTCATCAGTGTTTGAGTGAACCATAAAAAACTTCGCAAACATTTCTGGCTTCTGTGGATCCAATTTCTTGACATCGGTGCGACCCCTTTTTGGGGGCCGATTACATTTTTTTGCAGATTTATCCATACGGCATGTATAAACTAAGGGTTCCTGATACTTTGTCGCCTCTGATTCACCCTTATACACAGAGGAAGGTCCCGGGACTCCCCGCCTGGTAGACAGACGAGGAGCCCATCGGCCGAGGATTGACCACTTCCTCGACCGCCACCGTTCAAGGTTTCTTCCCTCCACCTTTCAACCTACCGCCACGGTACGGATGACAGCTTCGGTATGGGGGATAAGGGTCCGTGGTTGCGCCAAGCACCAACACCTCGTTACACAAGGTGCCCCTGCGAGACTGGAGACACACTAGAGAGACTGGACACTAGAGACACACTAGAGAGACTGGACACTAGAGACACACTAGAGAGACTGGACACTAGAGACACACTAGAGAGACTGGACACTACAGACACACTAGAGAGACTGGACACTAGAGACACACTAGAGAGACTGGACACTAGAGACACACTAGAGAGACTGGACACTAGAGACACACTAGAGAGACTGGACACTAGAGACACACTAGAGAGACTGGACACTAGAGACACACTAGAGAGACTGGACACTAGAGAGACTGGACACTAGAGAGACTGGACACTAGAGAGACTGGACACTAGAGAGACTGGACACTCGAGAGACTGGACACTAGAGAGACTGGACACTAGAGAGACTGGACACTAGAGAGACTGGACACTAGAGAGACTGGACACTAGAGACTGGACACTAGAGACTGGACACTAGAGACTGGACACTAGAGACTGTACACTAGAGACTGGACACTAGAGACACACTAGAGAGACTGTACACTAGAGACTGGACACTAGAGACTGGACACTAGAGACTGGACACTAGACTGGACACTAGACTGGACACTAGACTGGACACTAGACTGGACACTAGAGACTGGACACTAGAGACTGGACACTAGAGACTGGACACTAGAGACTGGACACTAGAGACTGGACACTAGAGACTGGACACTAGAGACTGGACACTAGAGACTGGAGACTGCCGCTGAGCGAACAGGTTCGTAGGTGGCGAAAGGAGAATAGGTTTGATCACATTTTTACATCAAAGTGATTAGAAGTGAGACGATTCTGCCGCATTAGTTGTCGACTTATATCCTTCTCGTTCCGTAATGTCCCTAGGTTGAGGACGCCCACGCCGGAGTGTTCACGCCCCCGTCACATGTTGAGTCTCAGGGAAAGAAGGTTGCCGTGAAGGTAGCGTCGACTGCGGTAGGTGATGGTTTCCGGCCAGCCGAAGGCTCCCGCGGGTCACCTACATCTGTTCATCAAATGACACCCCGCGCTCGAGACCGCAACGCGAGGTCACGAAAAGGCCGGAAAGTGGTCCCTCGTACTTGGAGATGTTCGCGAGGGTTGGGGATGATGCCGCCAGCTCGTCGCGGTGCTTGGCTCGCCAAAGAGCCATAGGAAACGAGGCCCTTTGTTCCCCGGCACGGTCACGGCAATTGGGGAAGGTGACGTCCGTCTCCCCGCGGCGCCGGCGACGGCGTTCGACACATGCAGACACTCCAAAAAGGCGGTCTGGGTTTGCTTAAACTTCAGCCCCTTCGTTTCGGTCCTGCGCTACGACCGGGCAAACTCGGTAATTGGCATCAGCTGTCACCTGGGTCGTCTCACTCAAGTTGCTCGCAGCCATATAGAGTTGAAACAGGCGTGCTGGCGGCCGCGCGGCGAGGCTTGTCGTCGTTACTAATAGGCCTTCACTTGGGACAAAGAAAAAGAGGAAGTGGCTTCAGTCCCAAAAAATTGACACCCTGCTAGCAAAAAGGCCGTTGCCTCACAATCTAACGGCTGTTGTCGCAAACTGCAGAAGGATTGTGAACAAAGTAGACGAATTCGCGGGCCTCATTGAATCACTAGAGGCTGATATTGTGTTTGGAACAAAATCGCGGCCGATCGCCGACCATCAATGACAGTGAGGTGTTTCCTAATCCCTCTACCGCTCATCGGAATGACAGGCCACGAACAGGTGGTGGTATCTTTCTTAGTTCATTCTTTTTTACGGTCAACTTTGTTGGATATTGGATTCGATAACATTGAATGAATATGGTACATAGTGAGTTTTGCTGATAATACAACATTCTTTGCTGGATCATGTTGGCCTCCAAATTCATACGCAACTACGTTGCAACGTCTATACGGGATTGTCTCTAAAACATCGGATCAGATAATTCTTGCCGGAGATTTAAAACCACTGGACTTGAACTGGTCTAATGGAACCTGTACAACTGACTGGCTGCTGCAAAAATTTTGAGATGAAAAACTTTGTTGACGCCATCGGCTTCACTCAATACGTGAGTACACCTACACGCAATAACAGCATTTTGGGCCTGTTGCTTTGTAACTCGCCTAATTTGGTAGATTCTGTCACTTGCATCCTAGGAATAAATGACCACTCGCTGTCGTAGCTAGCATTAAACTTGAGATCAAGCGAATGAAGATATGCAAATCAGGGAATATTTTTTTGATAAGCGTGATTATTCCGCCACTTCTCGCGAACTTGATTATTTGCCAGCTTTCGACTGCCTTTTACGTTAATACTTTTGTGCAACACTGGCCATTTTTTTTAAAGAAAAATGATAGAACTGACGGAAAAGTATGTGCCGTGCATTCATTCAGTTAGGCTGAAAAAGGTGCATGAAGCCATGGGTGACACCAAATACCTTGAGACTAATAAAGAAGAGAAGATGAGCATAACTGACATTCAAAAGAACACAGTAATTATCAGTTCAGAACGTTAACTCACGTAACTAAAGAGTAAAAGTAAAGCACACAGTGCGAAGTAATGGTACTTCAGTTGACTCAATGACAATATGAAAACGAATCCCAAGTTTTTCTCGAAATATGTGAAAGGATTTGGATCTGAATCGTCTGGAATAAATGAAATCGTTCATAATAATGAAATCATCTCCGATGATAAGCTAAGGCAACTTATTATTTTCATTGTGCACTTTTCCCGAAAACAATTTTTATGGATACATGTGTGAGTGCTGCGCCATTAATTGCCCCTGTCGAGCTTAGTGCGAGTGGAATAGAATCGTTGCCAAAAATGATAAATGAAACGAAGCCACTCGGTCCAGATGGTATTTCTCCCCGCGTGTTGAAGCGCTGTGCATGGTCAGTCACCTCTTATCGTTATCTCATATGCACCAAATATCTCTACTGTCGTGATACCCGATAACAGGAAATTGGCACCTGCAGTCCGGATTCACAAGGGGGGGTTAAAAAAAATCTCTGCCTCGTCCGTAACCGAGAGCAGAGTAAGCATGAAATGTTTACGTGTATAACACATTGGTTGTAGATGGTACTAGTCAAAATCTTGAAATGGGTCTAGTGTTCAACACACCACACCCTTCTTATTGCTTCTAAGCGATCGCCTGCAATAGAGCTGGCTTAGGTAGGCTGCCGCGAACCATGGCGGCCTTGTCGCTTTCGGGAGCGGCAGCATAATCATGGCGTTGTCAGCAGGGGCGAGCGGTCTTGTGCTGTGGCGTATCACTCGCAAAGCGATCGCTTTCCGCAAGACGCTTCCTAACTCTCCTTTCATCAGGCTCCATTGCTCGGCTTAAGCAGCTGTTAAATTGAATTCAGCGCAAAAATACAGACAAGGGACAAAGAGAGACACACTGAGACGTTCACGAGCGCTAACTACCAACTGTTTATTCATGCTGAAGTACAGGGGATATATAGGAAGGGAATGAAGAGCATGCGGGTAGCGAGGTACAGATAATGCACATCCGTCAAACAAACGAGTTAATCAAAAAACGAATCTAAAAAAGCACATTCAGATGAGTATATTGCCACGTTTCCACAAGCAGCCACTAGGCGGCTGCTCTTCGCAAGGCGCGTGCACCGCCGTGTGAAAGAAGAAGAAGATCGGTTCCGGCCTTCTCTGGGTGCTCTTGTTTTGTTCTCCGGTGCCGTCCACGTCACCCCCCATTAAAGCCTTTCGGTTACGAGCCCCAACGGCTACGTAACACTGGTGGAGGTGCATTCAAGATCCCATGTCCCGGACCTCTTCTCGCAGCGGTTCAGCGAGTCCCGACCGACTCCCGCTGGTGTCTACGCCCGTTCATCGCAGCAGCCGCCGCGTTCACGGCCTCTCCCCAGAGTTCGGTCTCCTTCCCGACCGCCGCCCCGTCCAGCTTCATCCCATGGCGCAGGCGAGTTCCCCTCATCTAACCCTCCAGCAGCCCCGTGTACCGACGAGTTTCCATGGCGCTCCTGCTGAAGACGTCGACGACTGGCTTGAACAGTTTGAACGTGTGGCCAACTTTAATCAGTGGAGTTCTGCCATGAAGCTCCGCAACGTATACTTCGCGCTGGAAGACGGCGCCAAAACCTGGTACGAGAACCGGGAGACCGGTCTTCAAAGCTGGGATGCCTTCCGCCAGCAGCTGCGCGATACGTTTTCCAGCCCCGACCGCCGCGACCGAGCGCGCCGCCTCCTGGAAGCCCGTATCCAAAAGCCCAACGAGAGCGTCGCCATGTTTGCCGAGGACGTGACCCGTCTTTGTCGGCGGGCTGATCCCGACATGACGGAGGCCGCGAAGTTGCGCCACCTGATGCAGGGTGTAAAAGAACATCTTTTCGCTGGTTTGGTGCGGAATCCCCCCCAGACCGTTGCCGACTTCATCAGTGAAGCAACCCTCATCGAGCGAGCCCTGCAGCAACGCTCCCGACGAAACGAGTCTGCGTGCGTTCAGCCCTTCAGCTCAGTGGCCGCTTCGTGCAGCGCCAGTGAACATTCCTCTTTGCGAGAGTTGATCCGAGACGTAGTTCGCGAGGAGCTCCGGAAACTCCACATCATCTCGCCTGATCCCACAGCCGCTGCCCTCACTGAAGTCGTGCGCGAGGAGATCCGGCAAGCGTTTGCACCGCCTCAGTTGCTGCCCGAGCCACGCCCTCTGAGTTATGCAGCAGCTGTCCGTCAGCCCGCGGTGCCTCCCGCGCAGCCTATCCCGTTCGACTCGCAGCCGCCGTCCGTTCTGCCGCCACCCTCCTACCAGCGGCCACCGCAGCAGGGACTCGACATGCAACCACCGGTCCGGAAGGCCGACATCTGGCGCACTCCTCGTCAGCGGCCGCTCTGCTTCCACTGCGGGGAAGCCGGCCACCTGTATCGGCGCTGCCCCTACCGTGAACTCGGGCTTCAGGGATTTTCACGTCACGCCCCGCGCCCACGGTTCGGTGAGCGACCTCGGGAAATCGAGGAATACCTTGCTGCCCAGCAGACGTCACCGAACGGCCGCCAACGGTCACCTTCTCCCGTCCGCTACTCGTCACCTAGCCGTCGTACTTTCAGCGATACGATGAGGGGGCGGTCGCCAAGCCCACGCCGGGGAAACTGAAGGCGGCGACCTCAGGGGGGCAGGTTGCTGAAAAACGAAACCGACGTCCCGAAGACCCCCCCGTGACGACGCAGCGTGATTCCGTGACAGCGATGCCACCGCAGCGTGATTCCGTGACTCCGAGTTTCCCTCATACCGATGACACAGCTAGCGCCGACCTTCCCGTGCTTGTTGACGGGCACCCAGTGACTGCTTTAGTAGATACAGGAGCAGACTTCTCAATAATCAGCAAGAAGTTCGCGGATCGGCTCGCAAAAGTTAGGACTGAATGGCCTGGACCCCAAATTCGTACTGCTGGTGGCCACCTTATGACACCTTTAGGGCGTTGCACTGCACGAGTCACCATTGCCGACTCCGTGTTTGTTGCGGTTTTCGTTATTCTGCCCAACTGTTGCAAGGACCTCATCCTCGGCCTTGACTTTTTACGACAGCATGGTGCCGTCATTAACGTTCCTCGCCGTTTGGTCACGTTTTCACCGCCTGCACCGACTTTCACAGACGCCGAACGACGCCACGCACCTTTGCGCATCCTTGACGCGGATGTAACCGTGCCGCCCCGCTCATGTACTCTCGTTACCGTCAGGTGCGATGACAAGTCCAGTGCTGCAGGGGTGGCCGAACAGAACACTGAGCTGCTGCTCCATCACGGCGTCTGTGTTGCCCGCGGTATCGTCCATCCGACCAACGGCCTCGCGGATGTACTCCTTACCAACTTCGGCAATGAGCGACAACGCATCGCTAAAGGGACCACGGTCGCCTACTTGGAAGATATCGCCGAAACTTCTGATTGCATCGCACTCCAGACCGGGACATCTGCCAGCCGAACGGCCCAATTCGCCCTCGATGTGAACCCCGCTCTATCACCTACCGAGAAGGATCGACTTGTCGGGCTGCTCTGTCAGTTTCAAGACTGTTTCTCGTCTGCCTCCGCGGTCAAGCAGACGCCCCTCACCAAGCACCGCATAATAACCGACGAACGTATCCGACCAGTCCGA
This sequence comes from Amblyomma mixtum, assembly GCF_055824585.1. NCBI lineage: Eukaryota > Metazoa > Arthropoda > Arachnida > Ixodida > Ixodidae > Amblyomma > Amblyomma mixtum. Next base: position 129,230,038 of record NC_143013.1, read on the forward strand.
CAGAACCCATACCGAGTGTCACCGCGGGAACGCGAAGTCATCGCTCAGCAGGTAGACGAAATGCTGAATGACGGTGTCATACAGCCATCGAGGAGTCCCTGGGCTTCACCTGTCGTCTTGGTTAAGAAGAAAGACGGCAGTCTGAGATTCTGTGTTGACTACCGCAAACTCAACCAGGTCACAAAAAAAGACGTCTACCCGCTACCACGCATTGATGACTCCTTGGACCGGCTGCGCCATGCGCGCTACTTCTCCTCGCTCGATCTCAAAAGCGGTTATTGGCAGATCGAAGTAGACGAACGGGACCGTGAGAAGACTGCGTTTGTCACGCCGGATGGACTTTACGAGTTCAAGGTCCTACCGTTTGGATTGTGCTCCGCTCCAGCGACATTCCAGCGAATGATGGACGCAGTCTTATCCGGCCTTAAATGGCAAACTTGTTTAGTATATCTGGACGACGTTATTGTGTTTTCCCCAACGTTCGAGGAACACCTCCAACGCCTTTCCACCGTGCTACGGGCTATAAGATCTGCCGGCCTCACGTTAAAACCTGAAAAGTGCCACTTCGGTTACGAAGAGCTCCTGTTCCTGGGCCACGTCGTCAGCCGTCGAGGTGTTCAGCCCGATCCCGCCAAAACTGCAGCCGTCGCCAACTTCCCTACTCCCTCCGACAAGAAGACAGTCCGGCGGTTTTTGGGACTCTGCGCCTATTACCGCCGATTCATTGCAAACTTTTCACGAATTGCTGCCCCGTTGACGCGTCTCACCCGAGATGATGTCACCTTCGCCTGGACAGACGAACAGCAAAAGGCATTCGATGAATTACGCCACCGCTTGCAAACAACGCCTGTGCTTGCTCACTTCGATGCCCATGCCGAGACCCTGGTTCACACGGATGCAAGCAACATAGGCCTCGGCGCTGTGCTCGTACAGTGGCAGGATGGCGCTGAGCGAGTGATCGCGTACGCTAGCCGGACTTTGTCTCGTGCTGAAACCAATTATTCCACCACCGAGAAAGAGTGCCTCGCTGTTGTCTGGGCAGTGATGAAATTTCGCCCGTATCTTTATGGCCGCCGCTTCCAGGTTGTGAGCGACCATCATTCTCTTTGCTGGTTGACGAACTTGCGCGATCCCTCCGGACGCCTTGCACGTTGGAGTTTACGTCTACAAGAGTTCGACATGACCATCGTGTATAAGTCGGGACGCCAGCACAACGACGCCGACTGCTTGTCCCGTTCGCCTATCCAGTCGGCGAACGAAGACGAAGAGCCGGACTTTCCTCTTATCGCAACTGTCGACGCAGTCACTGTTTCGCAGCGCCAGCGTGAGGACCCGGGACTCGCTCCACTCATCGACTTCCTGAAAGCGCGTACTACAGAAGTACCCCGTCCCTTCGCCAGAACGCACTCCTCGTTTTGTCTCCTAAACGACGTGCTCCACAAGATCAACTTCTCTCCCACGGGAAGGGATTATCTCCTCGTCGTGCCAGACACTCTCCGCGACGAAGTCTTGCAGGCATGTCATGATGAGCCCACCGCCGGTCATCTCGGCTATGCTCGAACTTTGGCTCGCATTCAAAAGAGTTTTTACTGGCCCAAACTTGCGGCGGCAGTGCGCCACTATGTACGAACGTGCCACGATTGCCAGCGACGGAAAATACCGTCTGTAAGGCCAGCTGGTTTACTGCAGCCTGTCCAAGTGCCCAGACTTCCATTCGAGCAGGTTGGCATGGACTTGTTGGGCCCTTTTCCAACTTCCTCCTCGGGCAACCGGTGGATAATAGTCGCTACCGATTACCTCACGCGCTATGCTGAAACAAAGGCCCTCGAACGAGGCACGGCAGCCGAAGCAGCGAAATTTTTCGTCGAGCGCATCGTCCTCAGGCACGGCGCCCCGTCAGTTGTCATAACGGACCGAGGCACAGCTTTCACGGCCAAGCTGCTGGAATCCGTCATGCAGCTGAGTGGCACTGCCCACCGTAAATCCACCGCCTACCATCCACAGACGAATGGCCTGACCGAACGTCTCAACAAAACTCTCGCCGACATGCTGTCTATGTACGTGGACGTTGAACATCGGTCTTGGGATGACATCCTACCGTACGTCACATTCGCGTACAATACGGCACAACAAGAGACCACGCGCATGACGCCCTTCTCTCTGCTGTATGGCCGCGAGGTGTCCACCATGCTAGAGGCCATGTTGCCCCTTAACGGTCATGACCCCGAAGCTGGTACCGAGGAATTCACTCAGCGCGCCGAAGAAGCACGCCAGCTTGCGCGACTGCGCATCCGGAACCAGCAAGGCCGAGACGCTCGGCGTTACAATCACCGCCACCGAGTAGTGACCTTCGAACCGGACGACATGGTGTGGGTGTGGACTCCGATTCGACGCCGAGGGCTTTCCGAAAAACTGCTAAAGCAGTACTTCGGTCCCTACAGAGTGGTCCGTCAGCTCAGTGACGTCACATACGAACTTCTTCCAGCCGGCTCTTCTACTTCTCAGCGCCGCCAGCAGAAGCCCGAAGTCGTCCATGTCGTGCGAATGAAGCCGTACTTTTCGCGCGAGCACCGCTAGCTTACGAACTGCTTATTTCCTGCCATGTTCTTGTGAACTGCTTTTCTTACCTTCTTTTCTTGCGCATGCATAGGGTCGATGTTTTTTTTTTAGGGAGGGGGGTAATGCCACGTTTCCACAAGCAGCCACTAGGCGGCTGCTCTTCGCAAGGCGCGTGCACCGCCGTGTGAAAGAAGAAGAAGATCGGTTCCGGCCTTCTCTGGGTGCTCTTGTTTTGTTCTCCGGTGCCGTCCACGTCACCCCCCATTAAAGCCTTTCGGTTACGAGCCCCAACGGCTACGTAACAATATGTGTACCGACGTGTCACTGACACAACGTTCGGACAGCTTTCTGATATAATAAGCTTCTAAAACGAGCCTTGCCTTATCATTACCGCTCTTGCCAAGAATCGTGGTCTTCTCTAATACCGCCCTACATTTACACGAAGCAAGGTGCCGCACAAGATTCACATTCGTGTCGTTATTTTCTATGTTTATGGCATGCTCCCGTAGCCGGTCATTAATACAGCGGCCAGTTTGGCCAACGTATGAAGACCCACATGAGAGGGGGATGCAGTACACCACACCTATTGCACATTTGGCGTAGACGAACCCATGTTTTTTGTTGCAGCCCCTGCCGGCACAACCAGTAATGCGAGGGCATAGCTTGGACAGCTTGTTTGGAGCTGAGAATACCAAGGGCACGTGGTGCCTGCCAGCCACTTTGGCAACTGGACTACCAATTACGTATCGTAGCGTTGAGAATTGTTCATTCTAAACGGTGGTACTTCCCTTTGGGTTGAAGTAACATCGGGAGTCCCCCAAGGCTCGGTTTTAGGACCGCTAATATTTTTAGTTTATATCAACGATATTAGTGCCCGGATACCCTCACGTTTGCGTTTGTTCGCTGACGACTGTGTCGTGTACAAAACGAATAAAAATGAACAGGATTCTATCGATTTACAAACTGACCTTAGTAAAATTGTCTCATGGCGTGAGAGGTGGAAAATGATACCGAATGCAAAAAATGTACCCATCTGTCCTTCACGAAGAAAAAAAACAGACAGTTCCTATTTTTTGAAGACAGATTACTAACAAGTCAGCTGTGTACAAATATTTGGTAGTAACTTTTCCATCTGATTGTTCCTGGCATGCCCATATCAGTAATGTTGTTTTAAAGCCTGCCAGAGCACTAAATTTCGTTCAGCAAAATCTGAAATCCTCACCCTTTTTCCTGAAGAACACTGCGCATATTTCACACGTGCGACCGGTACTGGAATGTGCGTGTTGTGTTTAGAATCCTGACCAGAAAACCTTGATTGATGAAGTAAAAAGAGCACAGAACAGAGCAGCAAGGTTCGCTATGGGACGGTACAAGCGAGGGGAGAGCTGTAGTGAAATGAAAAGGAAGTTGGAATGGGAAGCGCTGTCTTCGCCACGAAGCAAATTTTGCTTGAAGTTACTATAACAACATGACCGGAATTAACAAAAATACTTATTTTCAGCAACCAAACTACAAATCCAAAAGTAATTAAAAACAAAAAAGTTCCACAATACCGCACTAGAACGAACCTTCACGCTACACTGCAACCATTGCAACAAGTGGCGTCCGTAAAGTACTTGGGTGTAACACTTACTAATAACCTCTCTTGGAACTCTCATATAGATAACATCTGTTCACTCGCATTCCGTAAGCTCTGTTATCCAAGGCATAAGCTTTGAAACGCCCCCACTAACATTAAGCTCTTAGGTAAAAACACTAATTAGAACCCAGCTCGAAGATGCTTGCATAATTTGGGACCCGTACACAAAGTCTAACATAAGAGAGGTCGAGAGCATTCAAAAGAACGCAATTACCTTCATATATTCAACATTTCTACCCACTGACTCCCCCTCAGATTTTATGCATGCTAACGGTACTGAACAACTACAGATAAGGAGACGAAATTTTCGTTCAGATTTTTTTCATTACTAATTAACATTAAACTCAGACTGGACCCTTGTGCTTATTGTTCCCTAATTTCAACATGGAGTACACGACACTTCTTTATTTATTTATTCAAAATACCCCCAAAGGCCCTCTAATGAGGGTATTACATGGGGGAGCGGGGCAAGTAGAAAGCACTGGTACAAGGCTAAAATATTGCACTAAAACAAATAATAAATCACGAAATATTAATAAAAAGTAGGCATCCACAAAAAGAGTCAACAATGCACATAGTAGCAAAATCAAAAGGTGAAGCAACTCGAAGGCTGTTGCGTTGTCCGCAATGCCGAGGAGGTAAACAAAAAACCGCAGCCGATAACAAGAACATCTTTGCGATAGCCCAGCTGCAAGCCGACGTAAAGAGCACTAAAGACACCGTCAGTGCCTTCGAGAAAAGCATGCAGTTCCTATCTGATAAGTACGACGCGGTGTTGGCTAGAATGGCACAACAAGAAAGAGACATGAATGTAGTCCAAGAGCGGGTTGAAACACTTTAAAAGAACGGGACCATTTAACAAATAAAAAGTATAAAGAAAGACGTCGATGGACTGGAATGGCAAAACAGAAAGCTGAATCTCGAGATTCATGGCATACAGAAGACAACACAAAGATCTTCGTCTTAAAGTTAAGTGGGGGTGTCAATTTCTCACAACCTAAGTTGGCACAATCATGTCGAAAATGTTTGTGCGGTGGCACATAGAAAACTGTGTTTTCTAAGAGGAAAGTTGGGGAGAGCAACGAAAGATGTCAAACTTTTAGCATACAAATCTCTCATCCGGCCTTCCCTAGAATATGCATCTGTAGTATGGTCTCCTCGGCAGAAGATTCTTTCAACGGAAATAGAAAAGATTCAAAGACGTGCAGCGAGATTTATTTGTTCAAAATACAGGAAAACAGATTCGGTAACGGAGATGTTAAACTCATGTAGTCTAGAAACATTAGAAAAAAGACGTAAAAGGCAGAGATTAAAAATACTTTACCAAATCATTCACGGAGAAATTAACATCAATAAAGAAAAATATCTGCAGCCTCCAGGTAGACTAAGCTCCCGCCTTAACCACCACAAAGCAATTCGGCCATACTTGACACGAACTAACGTCTTTCGCTGCTCATTCTTTCCGGATGCTATTGAGCACTGGAATAAACTGCCCGCTCACGTTGCTGAGTCTACAGGTGTAGCGGCATTCTTGAATGCACTTGGGGATTCCGTCTAGGCATGGGATTCTTGTAGATGGGCGCGTAACTGATTGTCCAATATTGCTTTTTGTATAGCAGGTGGTTCTACAGTGGTGTGAACTGTATTGCGTTTCAATGCTCTCTTGTATTGTATGCTCAAAGAAGCTTGTTCATTCATGGTTATATGTGCATTTCTTTGTCTCTTCACTTTCCCTCCCTGTAATGACCCTCAAATGAGGGTTGACAGTATTCATAAATAAATAAATAAAAATAAAAACAAACTTGCTGCCTCGCTTGGCCTCCCCGAAATGAATGACAGTGATGTCGTTGCAATGCATCGTCTGCTCTCAAAAGCCCTCAAAAGCCCCAGGGGCAATTGTTCGCTTCGCCCAGCAATCTGAGTGAACGGTGGCTCGAAAAACGCAAGCAACTAAAGGAGGAGAATTCATCGACGTACATTCAGGCAAACCTAACCAAACAAACACGTTCACTACTGTGGCTGACGAAGCAATGGGCGAAAGAAAAAAAAAACTGCAAATTTGTTTGGCATAGCAGCGGTAAAATTCTTGTCAGGCGTATCGAAGGAGACTCGGCTCTGGATGTGTGGTCAAAGGACGATTTGACAGCTATTGCTTAGGAGACAAAAACTTCGGCAGGCTGCGGTCTTTGCTTTTATGTACGCTATTCCTAGCGACTTAAGTGAGCACCCGGAAAAGAATATTTATCTGGCATCAATTTGATTCATATAAATGCACAATCAGCTAAGAATAAGCATGTACCATTGCAAGTATTTTTTGGTTGGTTTGGTTTTGTTTATGTGGTTTAACGTCCCAAAGCGACTAAGGCTATGAGAGACGCCGTAGTGGAAGGCTCCGGAAATTTCGACCACCTGGGGTTCTTTAACGTGCACTGACATCGCACAGTACATGGGCCTCTAGAATTTCTCCTCCAAAGAAATCCAACCGCCGCGGCCGGGATCTAACCCGCGTCTTTCGGGTCAACAGCCGAGCACCATAACCACTGAGCCACCGCGGAGCCTGCAAGTATTTTTTTGGCCAGCTAGGCTTTCACTTTGATGTGATCATGCTCAGCGAAACATGGTGTACAAAAGAAGATGTTTTTACTCTGCCAGGCTACAACGTTTTCTGCCTAAATCATCCAATGCGGCGTGGAGGCGGTGTATCATTATTAGTGAAAATGACATACAGAGGCGACATTATCGAAGCCCTCGCCCGTAGTGACGCCGACTGTGAAATACTACCTGTTTATTTGAACGGTTATCTTGTCTCGGTAGTTTACCATCATCCAAGCTCTAGTATTGCAATCTTTCTCAAGAAGCTTGAATATATTTTTGAGTACAGCAGAATGAATAAATAAAAGTAGTCTGTGGCGGTGATATTAATATAGATATGCTCGTTGATTCATCAATGGCAAATGAAACAAAATGGGTTTTCGAAAGTTTCGGCCTAATTAACGCTATTAGTATGCCTACGAGGGTAGCTGCTGAATCTGAAACATTAATTGATATCTTTCTTACTAGGTTAACCACCGCAAATACAAAAGCTGGAGTATTGTCCTGTGATCTCAGTGATCAACTTCCAGTATTCATGGCTATTCTGGATCACTGTGCTGAATCGAAATCTCCAATGTTCGCACAAAGTATGTCACCTCAAAAGCTCGATAACTTTCGGGAAGAAATACTAAACTTGTCCTGGAGAAATGTATTTAGCACGGATAATCCTAATGACTCCTCTGACAGATTTCTTTCACTATTCACAACAATATACGCAAAGCATTTTCCGAAGAAAGAATACAAAAAGTCACGGAGAATTAGAAAGCCGTGGATTAATAAAGATCTTCTGAAGAAATGCAAAGTTAAGTACTCTCTGTACGCTAAATTTCATACAGAGCGCGATGCTGAGCGATTAAAAGAATTCAAACTGTACCGTAATCGACTTAACAAGGAAATTAAGCTTGCCAGGACAAAAAAACTTTAATAATGTATTTATGACAGGTTCGGACTCAGCAGCAACATGGAAAAAGATAAATACACTCTTCGGAACCGGAAAGTCCCAAATTCCAGTCAATGAGCTAAATATTGGTGGAAAAATTGCAACTGGAAAGTAAATGGCAAGTACTTTCATTAACTACTTAGTCAATCTGCCTTTTTCATTAGCCGTTGACGACAATGCACACTACGTGACTAATAAGTGTGCGCAATCAATTTTCTTAAACCCTGTAACAGAATCTGAGGTTCAAAGAGTACTTTTGAAATTAAAAAACACTACTTCTCTTGATGTTTTTGATATCCAAGTTCCAGCAGTGAAATTTGTTGTGGACATTATTGCCAGACCTTTAACTCATATATTTAATCTTTGCTTTAATGCTGGCGTCTTTCCTCGTGAGTTAGATTTCTAGAGTCAATATCCTTTATAAGAAAAGTTTGGTTTTTTGGTTTTGTGGGGTTTAACGTCCCAAAGCGGCTAAGGCTATGAGAGACGCCGTAGTGAAGGGCTCCGGAAATTTCGACCACCTGGGGTTCTTTAACGTGCACTGACATCGCACAGTACACGGGCCTCTCGAATTTCTCCTCCAAAGAAATTCTAGCCGCCGCGGCCGGGATCGAACCGGCGTCTTTTGGGTCAGCAGCCGAGCACCATAGCCACTGAGCCACCGCGGCGGCTTTTATAAGAAAAGTGATTAGAACAACCTAGACAACTACCGGCTTATTTCAATATTTCCAATTTTCTGAACAGCTTTAGAGAGTCTTCTCCTTTCTCGCTTTGCGTCATTTACAAACACAGTTTATCATTCGACTTGGAATTTGGATTTAGAAAACATCGCTGAACTGAACTTGCCCTATTACATAATAAAAGAATACACCCTAGAAAATTTTGAACAAAATATATTTGTGTTAGGAATATTTGTGGATTTCAGTAAAGCCTTTGATTCCTTAAATCGCAACTTACTTTTGAAAAAGAATTGTTTGGTATACGTGGTGTCGCATTCAATATGATGGAGTCTTACTTTGACAGCCGTAAACAGTACGTGTCTCTAAATAACTGGGTTTCATCGACCAAAACATTTGGTGCACCACAAGGCAGTATTTTGGGGCCTTTTCTTTTAAACATTTTCATAAATGATATTACACAAATTGATCAGTCTTTAATATATATAATCTACGCCGACGATACCAGCTTATTTATAGCAGATAGTGATATTGACGCTATTTTCCGCTGTGGTAACCAAGTTTTATCTAAGTTAACTGATTGTTCTTTTAGTAATGGACTAACCATTAATATTAAGAAAACAAAACCTGTAGCTTTCAGATCAAAAGGCAAAAACTGGAACAAGGCCATTATCAGCGGCGGTGGCGGAAGCAACAGCGGCACAGAGTAACTGCAAATCCTTCACTTTGCAGTTCTTGGCCAGGCTTGCAGCGATACACTTGGTGAACTAAAGTGGCAAGAGCGACGACGATCAGCCCCGCAAGATAACGACACAAGCAGTGCCAGCCAGGAGCATATAAAAGGACAAGGCTCACCTGTGCCCCCCACACTTGCTCAGCGGCGGTGGCGGAAGCAACAGCGGCACAGAGTAACTGCAAATCCTTCACTTTGCAGTTCTTGGCCAGGCTTGCAGCGATACACTTGGTGAACTAAAGTGGCAAGAGCGACGACGATCAGCCCCGCAAGATAACGACACAAGCAGTGCCAGCCAGGAGCATATAAAAGGACAAGGCTCACCTGTGCCCCCCACACTTGCTCAGCGGCGGCGGCGGAAGCAACAGCGGCACAGAGTAACTGCAAATCCTTCACTTTGCAGTTCTTGGCCAGGCTTGCAGCGATACACTTGGTGAACTAAAGTGGCAAGAGCGACGACGATCAGCCCCGCAAGATAACGACACAAGCAGTGCCAGCCAGGAGCATATAAAAGGACAAGGCTCACCTGTGCCCCCCACACTTGCTCAGCGGCGGCGGCGGAAGCAACAGCGGCACAGAGTAACTGCAAATCCTTCACTTTGCAGTTCTTGGCCAGGCTTGCAGCGATACACTTGGTGAACTAAAGTGGCAAGAGCGACGACGATCAGCCCCGCAAGATAACGACACAAGCAGCGCCAGCCAGGAGCATATAAAAGGACAAGGCTCACCTGTGCCCCCCACACTTGCTCAGCGGCGGTGGCGGAAGCAACAGCGGCACAGAGTAACTGCAAATCCTTCACTTTGCAGTTCTTGGCCAGGCTTGCAGCGATACACTTGGTGAACTAAAGTGGCAAGAGCGACGACGATCAGCCCCGCAAGATAACGACACAAGCAGTGCCAGCCAGGAGCATATAAAAGGACAAGGCTCACCTGTGCCCCCCACACTTGCTCAGCGGCGGCGGCGGAAGCAACAGCGGCACAGAGTAACTGCAAATGCTTCACTTTGCAGTTCTTGGCCAGGCTTGCAGCGATACACTTGGTGAACTAAAGTGGCAAGAGCGACGACGATCAGCCCCGCAAGATAACGACACAAGCAGTGCCAGCCAGGAGCATATAAAAGGACAAGGCTCACCTGTGCCCCCCACACTTGCTCAGCGGCGGCGGCGGAAGCAACAGCGGCACAGAGTAACTGCAAATCCTTCACTTTGCAGTTCTTGGCCAGGCTTGCAGCGATACACTTGGTGAACTAAAGTGGCAAGAGCGACGACGATCAGCCCCGCAAGATAACGACACAAGCAGTGCCAGCCAGGAGCATATAAAAGGACAAGGCTCACCTGTGCCCCCCACACTTGCTCAGCGGCGGCGGCGGAAGCAACAGCGGCACAGAGTAACTGCAAATCCTTCACTTTGCAGTTCTTGGCCAGGCTTGCAGCTATACACTTGGTGAACTAAAGTGGCAAGAGCGACGACGATCAGCCCCGCAAGATAACGACACAAGCAGCGCCAGCCAGGAGCATATAAAAGGACAAGGCTCACCTGTGCCCCCCACACTTGCTCAGCGGCGGTGGCGGAAGGAACAGCGGCACAGAGTAACTGCAAATCCTTCACTATGCAGTTCTTGGCCAGGCTTGCAGCGATACACTTGGTGAACTAAAGTGGCAAGAGCGACGACGATCAGCCCCGCAAGATAACGACACAAGCAGCGCCAGCCAGGAGCATATAAAAGGACAAGGCTCACCTGTGCCCCCCACACTTGCTCAGCGGCGGTGGCGGAAGCAACAGCGGCACAGAGTAACTGCAAATCCTTCACTTTGCAGGTTGGTGTGCTTTCACTTATTGAAGTCATAAGAAACCTTCTGCCAAACGCCGCCGCCGCTTGAGTCTGTGCTGTTGCTGTAGTTGTTTTCTATTGTGCCGCATGCTTTTCCATCGCGAGCGCTATGGGTGATCCTGTTTGTGATATATGCCTGGTTTGTAATCAGTCACTTCCAGCAGAGGGCTCGTCCCTTACCTGCTCAGAATGCCGATACGGTTACCACTTAGGCGCTTGTTCTAATACGACGAAAGCTGCCTACAAAGTAATGACAGATATCGATAAAAAAAGTTGGAAGTGTCAAACATGTGTAGTTTCAGCTGCTCGAGGCTCAAAAATTGTAACAAAGGTACAGAAGGAGCAGTCTCTGACAGAAAGGATGCTAATGGAAATCAACAAAAAGCTCTGTGAACTACCGGAAATCAAACAGAAGTTAGATATCCTTTTCCAGGTAAAAGAGACAGTGGAAAGTATGGAAAAGTCTGTTCAGCATCTTTCAGATCAGTATGATGAAGTGCTGGCCAAAATGCAGCTTCAGTCCACTGAGATTGTCACTTTATCAAAAAGGGTTGAAAAGATTGAGGCACAGATTCAGTCAGAGAACACTAACCCCGAAGTCTGCGAACTACGACAGCAAATAAACAGTCTGGAACAGTACAGCAGGCGGAATAACTTGGAAGTACATGGACTTGCGCAAACCAAAAATGAAAACTTGTTCCAAAAAATCAATGCTATAGCCCAGGACCTAGAGCTTCCTCAGTTGACTGAGCACGACGTTGAAGGCCTTCATAGACTGCCCGCTAAACGTGGCAAAACCCCGGCAGTTCTGGTTCGCTTTTCCTCACGTGTAATCAAGGACCAATGGATGGCAAAGAAGCAAAGTATGCGGGAAGCTGAATCCACAGTGTACTTTCTTGACAATTTAACAGCGCAGAACAAAAAGCTCATGTGGATGATGAGGACAAGGGCCACAGAAAAGCAGTACGAATATGCTTGGCACAGTAATGGAAAGCTTTTTGTGCGCAAGTGCCAGGGTGAAACGGCAATACGGATCGCGTGTGTTGCTGACCTGGAAAATATCATCTGAGCAGGCACCGCCTCTACTTCGCCTTACTGATCAGTTTTTTTTTTTCATTATTTTTCTTTTATGGCATCACAAACAAAGCCTCTTTACTACAATGCTTTATCTTTTAACTCTGCGGTGCGCAGTTGTCTTGTTCACGAAAATGACAGGATGTCAGTCTTTCATGTGAATATTAGAAGTCTAAAAAATAAGCACTTTGAAATGCAATCAGCTTTGGATTCCCTGAATCACAGATTTGATATACTAGCGTACACCGAAACATGGTTCACAAATCAAAATGATGTTATCTTCTTTCGTGGCTACAAGTTTGAAGGCGTGTTCAGAGAAAACCGTAGAGGAGGTGGCGTCGCATTGTATGTTAAAGAAAACCTTGACTATGAAGTTTTATCAGATTTTTCTCTTGTCGATACCCACTACGAATCGGTTGCTATAAAATGTCATGGAACACTGATCGCTTGCATTTATCGGCCCCCATCTAGTGAAAGTGCCGAATTTATCAAGTTTGTGCGTGATCTTCTTGAATATGCTTGTATCGTAAATATCCCTGTTGTTTTGGTTGGAGACTTTAACATTGATCTTTTGACAAACAGCTCCCCGCGACGTCTTTTTTGTGAAGCCATTGATGCATTTCTCTGCACCAATGTTATTCAGTCACCAACAAGAATAACCTTAGAGAGGGACTCATTATTAGATTTATGTGTTACAAATCATGAGTTATCAAGAGTGCTATCAGGTGTGCTGACATTTGATTTGAGCGACCATCTGCCTATATTCTGTTTTTTTCCTCGGGCGATAAAAAAAAGGAAGCAAGTACGAACTCCCCAGATAGTATATCGCAGTTTCAATCAAGAAAACTTAGCTAGGTTTAGATCCATGATGGAAAGCACTGCCTGGAGCGAAGTTTACAATGAGTTAAATCCTAGTATAGCGTACAATATCTTTCTTCAGTTAGTAAAAAGCAAATATGATACCGCATTTCCTTTGACAGTGGGAAAACCTCACAAAAAGTCTCGAAAGCCGTGGGTTACGAGAGAGTTATATCGACGAATTCAAACCCGTGACAGGCTTTTTGACAAATTCATCCAATCAAAAGATCCAGTCATACTTAAGGAATACAAAAAACTTAGAAATAAGTTAGGCTCTGATATTAAAAAAGCTAAGAAACAGTATTATCAGAATAAATTTTCAGCAGTCTCCAATTGCCATAAAAAAATATGGGATTGTTTGAGCGACCTCATGGGAAGGGCGACAACCCATATTCCCAGCACATTAACATTCAATGGTATTGAATACAGTGGCGCTGCTTTGGCAGACAAGTTTAATGCTCATTTCCTATCCTCTGGCGAATCATCTCAGAAGCAGGATAGAAATCATGAAATTGCTCAGTATATTGCCTCTCCAATTGGTAATTCCATATTCTTGAATCCTTGCCGCGAACATGAAGTATTCACATTTCTTAGAAGCCTAGACAAATCCACTGCGGCAGGCGCAGATGAAATTACGGCAGAGCCTATTATTGCTGTTGCCGATCTAATTAGCTTGCCCTTGCAGCATATATGTAACAACGCGTTAGTTCAAGGTATTTTTCCAGATGGTATGAAAATTGCCAGAGTGGTGGTTTTACACAAAGGTGGCCCTTATGACAATATAAACAACTACAGACCTATATCTGTACTCCCTTTGTTTTCTAAACTGCTGGAATATTTGATCAAAATCAGACTGTGTAAGTTCTTTGACGACAGACAAATTTTTGTTAACGAACAGTTCGGATTTCGTGAGAAGTAGTCAACAGAAATGGCATTGCTTAGTATAAAGGAAAAAATATTTTCTAATATGGATGACAAACAATTTACAGTTGGACTTTTTTTAGATTTCAGGAAGGCATTTGATTCAGTTAAACATGATATTTTATTTTATAAGCTACCGTTTTATGGCATTCGAGGAGTTGCCTTAAATCTGATCCGTACTTATCTTTCCGGTCGCGTTCAGTATACATGTTTGAATGGTCATCAATCACAACCTGGTCAATTAATATACGGTGTCCCACAAGGGTCTATTTTGGGTCCAGTGTTTTTCATTCTTTATATCAACGATATAATAGCCATCCCTCGAACTCCCACAATAATTTTATATGCAGATGATACCAGTGTGTTTTTTTCTGGCATGCATCTTAGTAATATTCAGGCTGAGGCAAATGCATGGTTACAAGAATTGTCTTTATGGTTGAATATAAATAAACTAGAGTTAAATGTTAATAAAACAAAGCTTATTGTATTTAAGGCACGTAACAAGCCTGATAACAGTGAAATTAATCTTACATTCAAAAATAGCGTAATTGAGCGTGTTTCTTCCTACCAATTTTTAGGCATAATCTTTGAAGAACACTTGAGTTGGACCCTGCATATTAATAAGATTCATGCCAGCATATCAAGGTCATTATGTGTATTATATAAACTTCGAGACCTTGTTCCGAAATGGCTGAAGTGGCAGTTATATTATACCCTAATTCAATCACATCTTCATTATTGTTTACTTGTTTGGGGATCTACAACGAAAACTAACCTCACGAGGCTGATAACATTACAGAAAAAAGCAATACGATATGTCGAAAACCTTGCATACAATGATCATACAGGTTTGTACTTCTCTAAGCATTCTATTCTAAAAGTCAATGAATTATTTGAGTTGAAACTGCTTTCTTATGTGTTTAACGATTTCAAACATCATCCCACTAAATATGTTCAATTAAACTCTAGTAGTGACGCGCCTTATAAATTAAGGCACGTCAGTTACAGAGTACCATTCGTAAGGACTAACTATGGAACCGAAATGCTTTCATATTTAATTCCCAGTCTTCTAAATAAACATACACAGGCCATAGAAATTATTCAGAAATCTGTTTCCCAAAAGTCATTCAATAGAAATGCTAAAGCTTACCTCCTTTCTCGCCCGAATGATTAAAATTCTTGATGTCCCTGTTTTTCCGTCAACTCTTTGAATTCTCGTGTTTTTTTTTGTTGTGATGTGCCTTGTAAATATTTACTTTAATTATGTCATTGCAAAAGTATGCACCTTCCTCCTACTTTTTTTTACCTTGTATAATTATGAGTTGTTTTTTGTAATGAGAGTGTATGAAGCTTCTTTTGCCGCTTGTTCTGAGCATTTTGTCGGGTGCTTGGGCCCCGTCAGGCAGAGTGCATCTGCCTTTTGCCCCTGTATCCGAGACCTTGTTGTCTGAAATAAAGATCTATCTATCTATCTATCTATCTATCTATCTATCTATCTATCTATCTATCTATCTATCTATCTATCTATCTATCTATCTATCTATCTATCTATCTATCTATCTATCTATCTATCTATCTATCTATCTATCTATCTATCTATCTATCTATCTATCTATCTATCTATCTATCTATCTATCTATCTATCTATCTATCTATCTATCTATCTATCTATCTATCTATCTATCTATCTATCTATCTATCTATCTATCTATCTATCTATCTATCTATCTATCTATCTATCTATCTATCTATCTATCTATCTATCTATCTATCTATCTATCTATCTATCTATCTATCTATCTATCTATCTATCTATCTATCTATCTATCTATCTATCTATCTATCTATCTATCTATCTATCTATCTATCTATCTATCTATCTATCTATCTATCTATCTATCTATCTATCTATCTATCTATCTATCTATCTATCTATCTATCTATCTATCTATCTATCTATCTATCTATCTATCTATCTATCTATCTATCTATCTATCTATCTATCTATCTATCTATCTATCTATCTATCTATCTATCTATCTATCTATCTATCTATCTATCTATCTATCTATGTATCTATGTATCTATGTATCTATCTATCTATCTATCTATCTATCTATCTATCTATCTATCTATCTATCTATCTATCTATCTATCTATCTATCTATCTATCTATCTATCTATCTATCTATCTATCTATCTATCTATCTATCTATCTATCTATCTATCTATCTATCTATCTATCTATCTATCTATCTATCTATCTATCTATCTATCTATCTATCTATCTATCTATCTATCTATTTATCTATCTATCTATCTATCTATCTATCTATCTATCTATCTATCTATCTATCTATCTATCTATCTATCTATCTATCTATCTATCTATCTATCTATCTATCTATCTATGTATCTATGTATCTATGTATCTATGTATCTATGTATCTATCTATCTATCTATCTATCTATCTATCTATCTATGTATCTATCTATCTATCTATCTATCTATCTATCTATCTATCTATCTATCTATCTATCTATCTATCTATCTATCTATCTATCTATCTATCTATCTATCTATCTATCTATCTATCTATCTATCTATCTATCTATCTATCTATCTATCTATCTATCTATCTATCTATCTATCTATCTATCTATCTATCTATCTATCTATCTATCTATCTATCTATCTATCTATCTATCTATCTATCTATCTATCTATCTATCTATCTATCTATCTATCTATCTATCTATCTATCTATCTATCTATCTATCTATCTATCTATCTATCTATCTATCTATCTATCTATCTATCTATCTATCTATCTATCTATCTATCTATCTATCTATCTATCTATCTATCTATCTATCTATCTATCTATCTATCTATCTATCTATCTATCTATCTATCTATCTATCTATCTATCTATCTATCTATCTATCTATCTATCTATCTATCTATCTATCTATCTATCTATCTATCTATCTATCTATCTATCTATCTATCTATCTATCTATCTATCTATCTATCTATCTATCTATCTATCTATCTATCTATCTATCTATCTATCTATCTATCTATCTATCTATCTATCTATCTATCTATCTATCTATCTATCTATCTATCTATCTATCTATCTATCTATCTATCTATCTATCTATCTATCTATCTATCTATCTATCTATCTATCTATCTATCTATCTATCTATCTATCTATCTATCTATCTATCTATCTATCTATCTATCTATCTATCTATCTATCTATCTATCTATCTATCTATCTATCTATCTATCTATCTATCTATCTATCTATCTATCTATCTATCTATCTATCTATCTATCTATCTATCTATCTATCTATCTATCTATCTATCTATCTATCTATCTATCTATCTATCTATCTATCTATCTATCTATCTATCTATCTATCTATCTATCTATCTATCTATCTATCTATCTATCTATCTATCTATCTATCTATCTATCTATCTATCTATCTATCTATCTATCTATCTATCTATCTATCTATCTATCTATCTATCTATCTATCTATCTATCTATCTATCTATCTATCTATCTATCTATCTATCTATCTATCTATCTATCTATCTATCTATCTATCTATCTATCTATCTATCTATCTATCTATCTATCTATCTATCTATCTATCTATCTATCTATCTATCTATCTATCTATCTATCTATCTATCTATCTATCTATCTATCTATCTATCTATCTATCTATCTATCTATCTATCTATCTATCTATCTATCTATCTATCTATCTATCTATCTATCTATCTATCTATCTATCTATCTATCTATCTATCTATCTATCTATCTATCTATCTATCTATCTATCTATCTATCTATCTATCTATCTATCTATCTATCTATCTATCTATCTATCTATCTCTCTCTCTCTCTCTCTCTCCTTAAATAGAAAACCCATAGATATCGTGAGTAACTTCAAAACTCTAGGAATTATATTTTCGGAGCACATGCTTTGGGACTTGCAATTCGACTTCATCACCACTAAACTAGCTCGCACCACAGGTTTCCATTATCTCCATTGCGACGTACTTCCGTTTAACATCAGACTTGCTAAACCACACTTTTCCTGTCCACTGTACGTTACTGTTTTCTCGTGTAGGGAAATGGTACATGTAAAAAATATTGCAAAACTTGGTCACGTTCAAAAGAAAATTGTAAGAATTATTACAAACTAACCTCCAATATGTTCATCTATTGCACTTCATAAAGAACTTAACTTAGTAAACATAGAACACTATTATGATTTCTGTTTATGCAAGGCCCTAGTGAAAGATAAAAAATAAAGTAACTTCCTCTCACAGTTAGCAAACAAAGGTCACAACCTTCACCCATATCACACTCGACACACAGAACACTGGGAAGTTCCCTCATCACGAATGAACTATGTAATGCAAATGTTCTGTAATGTAATTCCAAGACTATTAATAATCTTAATAAAGACCATACAATGCATGAACATTGTAGAGTCTTGAGGTCTTGTACAGTTGATTTTATTTATGGTATATGAATTGGGATGTATATGTGTGCATAATGTGTAAAATGTATATGTGTTAATGTGTTAATGTTAATATTGTTACGAAGAAGACCCCGCATCTCCAGCAAATGTTACGAGGTGGCAAGCCTAGAAAAAGGACGACATGATGATATGATAATATGATTTAATGGCTGTGGGCCCAGCGCGAGCGCTCCGCCCCGCGCCACTGCCCTCTTCTTCGTAACAATATGTAAATGTGTGTGTGAAAGTGGTGTGTTCTATGCCGGCATTTTTTACACGGCAATGGAAAATTGCCACTTTCTGGTTTGTAAAAATTGCATGTTATTACAGTATTTATAGAGTTGTCATGTGTTTTGATAGTAATTGTTATCTAATTACTCTAATGGCATTACAAATTATAAAATTTCTACTGTTTCACTCATGCACTGGGTCTTCCCTTGTCCATATGTGATAGGGGGTGCGAGCTTGTCAAGCTGCCCGTAAGGCAGCTTTTTTCTCTCGCCCCCTCCTGTCCTTTCAGTACATGAAATAAAATGAAATGAAATTTGAGAAATAAATAAGAGCACCATAAGAAAAGACGACACCGGAAAAAGAGCGCTGAAATACAAATAAAAAATATAAAATGAAAATAAGACAAGGCGGAAGAATGAACGCTGAAAAAAAAAAAACCTTTTTAGTTGTTGAAACACAAGTGAATAAGGTGTTGGAACTTACTTAGGTCAGATTCTGGGGCAATGTCTGATGGTAAAGCGTTCTATTCGGTTATTGAGCGCGATAAAAAACAATAAGCATAATGGGATGACTGGCAGTTAATGCGTTAAACTTTGTTAGGACGATCGCGACGTGGAAAGATAACTCGAGGTGGCGGAAAGAATTCATCATGGAGGGAAGAATAGTTATAAAGCTTGTGGAAAAGTGATTGTGGAAATTTTCCGTCTAAGTTATCTAACTAGGATTCAGACTTCAATGAGGTGACGCTGGTGTAACATGAACAACCAGAAAAGATCAATCGCGCAGCACGGTTTTGCAGGGCTTCGATGTTACTGATGATATTATTCTGATGAGGATCCCAAATGGCAGATGCATATTCGAGTTTCGGAAGGATTAAGATGGTGTACGCTAGTTTTTTTACATGTGTAACGGCCTCTTTTAAATTATGTTTGAGAAGTCCGAAATTGCGGTTAGCGGAGGCAAGAGTGAGATTAATATGATGATTCCATGATAAATCTCATTGAAGGCTAATGCCAAGACACTTGTAACTGACTTAAAACCACATTTTGCCCGTACCAATTCGTACAAGTTTTCCTTTTTCCTACGCACCATATCGGACTGGAACTCATTAACCGAACCTAATCAACACTGAAAAATAAGATTTGCGTTCGTCAGCAATGTTTAATATTGCGTATTATGTTTTTTCCTCCTTTGTCTTGCACTGCAGTATTGTTCTATTACATTATTGTTGCTGTAATGTTGTATGTTTGTTGCTTTAATTTTGCTTTTTGTGAACCTGCCCTTCTGGCTTGGACCTAACCATGCTCTGCACTACGTACATAAATGAAAAAAATAATTCCTTTTTGCAAGAGCTTTGGCAGAGCTGAATCGATTGTCCTATAACCAAGTGTGCTGTACTAATGAAGATTTGCTTTTATCTAACTTGTAACCCCCCTGCTCATATGCCCTTTGGCCAAGCGGGGTATCTCTGAACAATGAAAGATAACAAACTTCGATTTGCATTATTATCGGCAGGCACCATCACTGGATTTCATTACATTTAAAATAGCGATAACACTCGTCTGCAAGCACAGCAGTAGGTAGGACCCTTTGTGCATTAATTCCTTTAAAATCGACTGCTTGTGCTGACAAAAAGGCCATGAAAAACTCCAAGTGACTTTGTAGCGCCCGGCGACGCTATAAAGCGCAGGCACTGAGATCGGCGTTCCCGCGACAAAAGAAAATAAAGAACGACAGCGCGTGCACGGAGCGCACGCCCGGCACACGCAGTTCGGAACTAGAAGCCTGCCACGCTGGTCGTCTCTCTCTGGTGCTCCGCTGCGACCCCGCACATCCTCAACAGTGGTGACCCGGCGAACCATGCCTTCTACCCAGCGGCGTCCTAGCATGGCGTACTGGCAGCACCCAAGTTTCGACCCGCCGCTCCCGGCGTTCCGGCCTGCAGGCGTCGGCGGGTGGTTCGCCCAACTGGAGGCTGCGATGTACCTGAAAGGCATCGCCATCCAGCCGTTCAAACACGCAGTCCTGTGCGACATCCCCCCGCCCGACCTCCTGCGTCGGCTCACCTACTCTACTTTCGGCGGCCGGCCATACGATGAGCTGCGTTCTTGGCGGACCGTCTTGGCGGACTTCGGCGCCTACTACTTTCCGCCGCCGCTCTACGACGCAGCGGACCCGTTTTCGCCGCCGCCAGCCTCTGGCCCTGCACCGGCCTCGCTCGCGTCCACGCAGCCTTCATCAGAATCCGGCCCGCCTCAGCAGCCCCTCGCCGCCTCGCCGCTACTCCACTCCAGCGTTTATGGCCCGGCTTCCTTAGCACCGACCGCACCAGACGCTACCGCATCGCTTCCGACAGCACATCCTGTTACTCCGGACACGCTAGCAGCACTGTGCGACGACTCCACGGCCCCAAGTCCGCAGTCATTCCCTCAGCAGCTCGGTGAGGTGCCTGGCCCACCGCGGTTTGCCACGTCAGCGAACTCAGCGACAGATGCGCCTCGCGCCGCCCTGTTCAGCGCCTCCGGCCATACCGCCTCCAATAAGAACGATACAGCGTCTTCGGCACAGCCCGGTGTGCAACTTCTCTCATCTCCAATAGTGCTGCCGTCAGTCGAGCTTTTCCTCGACGAGTGCCCCATTCCGCCAACTTCTGTACCCTACTGCGTAGCACCGCTGCCAGCCGAACGCTCACCTGCTGCCTCATCGCTCATTCCGCTAAAGCCGTCAGCCACTGACCTGAGCGATCGTGCTAAGGGCGAAGTGAGATTGCTAGCACTGCAGCATCTGTCAGATACCAGCCCCACTACCCATCCACCAGCTGTGTCTGTT
This sequence comes from Amblyomma mixtum, assembly GCF_055824585.1. NCBI lineage: Eukaryota > Metazoa > Arthropoda > Arachnida > Ixodida > Ixodidae > Amblyomma > Amblyomma mixtum. Next base: position 129,251,478 of record NC_143013.1, read on the forward strand.
GCTGCCAGCCTGCCGTCTGATGTAGCAGTCTCAGCTCCACGGCCTGTCACTGGCACAACCTTCTTGCAGCCACCCAGAGGCGACCATGTCCACACGCACATCACCACTGGCCAGTCGCTCCGGAGTGTCACTCCAGCTGCACCCAAGCACCTTGCATTGAGCCCGGCAACTTCCTCCGGCATCGTCACAGCTGTCACCGTTGTGTCGATGATCAAAACACAGCTGCTGTCAGTCCACGGAGCCGTTTCGCCCACTCCAGCGCTTGTGACGACGTACTCGGCGCGCCATATTCCCACCGACGACAGGTCCAACGCCCCACACCGACGACACTTGCGTCCGCAGGCAGCACTGCAGTCGGTGACGGCCCGACCATGGCCTCCCCTGCTCCCATGTCCGTTATAAGCTCGGCACCCTGCATCATTCGCCCCTTGCGCAGCAGCCAGGCTCGTCCACCTGAGCCGGCGCACTCCACCCGACTGCTCTTCCCGGCCCCTGACCTGAACTTCCCGGACCTTGTAGCGACCCCGTGGGGACACTGTTACTCTAGCTGCCTGCTTGACTGCCGTGGCTACTCCATCTCTGCCCCGTCGGCACGTACATCCCGACGTTCCGTCTAGGCGGGGGGCCCTGTAGCGCCCAGCGACGCTATAAAGCGCAGGCGCTGAGATCGGCGTTCCCGCGACAAAAGAAAATAAAGAACGACAGCGCGTGCTCAGAGCGCACGCCCGGCACACGCAGTTCGGAACTAGAAGCCTGCCACGCTGGTCGTCTCTCTCTGGTGCTCCGCTGCGACCCCGCAAATCCTCAACAGTGGTGACCCGGCGAACCGTGCCTTCTACCCAGCGGCGTCCTAGCATGGCGTACTGGCAGCACCCAAGTTTCGACCCGCCGCTCCCGGCGTTCCGGCCTGCAGGCGTCGGCGGGTGGTTCGCCCAACTGGAGGCTGGGAATTACCTGAACGGCATCGCCATGCAGCCGTTCAAACACGCAGTCCTGTGCGACATCCCCCCACCCGCAAATCCTCAACAACTTCAACTTATAGTAAACAATGCGATACTAGCGAGAAAAAACGCAGTTTTACATGTAGAAATTAATATTTTCCTAAAAAAACAAAATAAACACCGAAAAAAGCCCGCTGAATTGTCGGGAATTCAATATAGAAAAGTGCAACCCCTCGGACCCATACCCGCGACGAAGCGAGCGTCACGCAGCGTTCCGCTGAAACTATGAAAGAAAAACGAACTTTTCTCGCAAACCAGATCGGAAGTCGGGCAACCGCAATGCTTTCTGCCTCGCGAATGGCTTCCGGGCAGTGACCGAAATCCTCCTCAACCCCAGAACCGGAGAACCGGAGCCATCAGTGACAGCAGCTCCCAGGCCATCGCGCGTCGCGTCGCTTATCACCTCGTTCAGTCAGCACTGGATAGCGATGCATCTATTGTAGTATATCGGCACGAACGCAGTGTGTGCAGTGTACAGTAAACACGGCCGTCGAAAAAAGCCACCTTCAAATTCTTTCTCCACATTAATGAACGGATGTCAATTCTATATTCAATTACCGCTTACCATACATGTCAATGTGAAGAGGTGATTTATTGCACTGAAGACAACTGTATTAAATTGCGGATTCAAAAGCGTTCATGAACGTGAGTAGCGGGTGTTTCAATTTGATGTTAAAACGACGCATAACTGGCGCCGGTTTCAGCTCTTCTACTGCGAGAAACCCTGCTTCCAGGCATTGACTGCTCCAACATCTGTCTAGCTCGAAAGCACACCCAGTACTACACAACGCCCGCGGCCATGAAGGAACTCGATCTCTCTTCCCGCCACTTTACAATTGCTCAGCGCCTCCATCTTTGGCCCTGCCTTTGCCATGGGCCTCGCCTACTGCGGTCTGGACGCCTCGCGGGATAAGCCCGATAGCCAGAAATGATTCCCGACGAGTTTCGGACCACGGCAGAAAAGTTTCAGAGTTCCTCGTGCGAAGACGTTGGCGTTCTTTTCGACGAGCTAAGAGAGCAATCCTGTAGTGATGGTCGTAGAACGGCAATTCTTGTGGGATACAATGCGCTGTAATTACCAACTCCGTGATCTCAACGAGAGATGATTTGAAGAGATGTTCACAAGTTTGGCCGTGCATTGCACAGGTGAACACGAGGTGCTTGCCCTGCTGTCTCGCAACTTTCAAATACTTTGACGGAGCACGTCTACCGCAGGCAACGCAATGTGTGCCGCACTCACTATGCTCGCTTTTGCATTGAGAAGGCAAAATGTGTCAGTGCATTTTCAGTCACCAGCATGTGGTCTCCTAGTCAGAATCGACGGCCCGAAACCGCACCAAAGCTCTTTCTGCAAAAACTACATACGATAGTTCCTCGACCGACCTCATCGGTGCAAAACGCGCGTCGTGTTGGCGAACAGAGTCGAATTCAGAGAGTACCTCCGTACTTTCGCTAGCCTTGCAAAGCTGCGGACGTGGTGCGTTAGAATGTCGCGCCCTCCTCTGCTACACGGGATGGTGGCGCTTTTCTTCTGTCTTGTTGGGTCGCATTTTTCGTTTTTTTTTAGAGAAAGCAATACTCCTCGCAGTAAAACCCCTTCACCCTCGTCCCACCGGTGTAACCGCGTTTGACCTTCAGCATGACCGCCGCTGTGACGTCACGCCAGACGGAGAGATACAGAGCCCCAAGTCATCTCGTCGGTATCGTCCCAACCTTACCACGTTACTGCGAGAATCAGCTGAGCCCCGCTACCGCCACTAGGCGCTCGATATGATGACGATACGCCAAACGGAGATATATCGGGCGCCGACCCGGCTCGTCGCAGTCGTCCCAGCGTAACCACGCTGTGCGCTTCAGCCAGGCCATGTCGTCCGACATGCACAAGGCAAGGCTGCAACGATAAGTTGCTTTCTCAATTTCCGGGCTTAACCAAGCTGAGCCTCTGCCAATTTTTTCTGTTTGTTCGTGCTGTTATCTTTCTTTTATTCCGCCAGCCGTACCGCTCTCGAGCGTGGGAGCCGGTGCAGTCCTTGTCCGCTCACCTTCGGTGTTTAAGTATATGCATTTTTTCTCGATGGCACAACATAATGCGGGACTGAAGGGGCTATACACGTGACCCGTCAATACAATCGAACAGTAACTTCACTAAAAGGAGGAGAGTTATGACCGGAGTAAATTTAGACTTGCAGGCGGCCAACTGGTTGTAGTGAGAGGTGGTATTTCAAAGAAAGGGATGAAAAGACACTCTTTAGCTGTACAACTTGGTGCGCACGCTTAATTTCATCAGATGCTTAATGAGGAATGATGAGTAATTCCTTGCCGCGAAAGTAGTTTGATTCTTGTAGGTATACATAGATCAATGTGGACATCGCGGTAATATAACAAAGCACGGTCATTTCTTTTTATTCATTTATTTATTTATTTATTCAGGTTACCCCTAATGGCCCTCCAGAAGAGGGTATTACATAGGGGGGGGGTGCAATCATAAGTAATCGCGATTTAGTTTAAAAATAGGTGTAACAAAGAATGTTAAAACATTAGGCATCACGCAAAGAAAAATTGAACACTAACAAAAACAGCAACCTTTTGCACATTTTCGTCACAGCAAAGAAGCTCTTGAAATTTTTTATTGTCAGTTTTTGTGGCGATAACTGATGTAAAACTATTCCATTCAGTGATAGTACGAGGAATGAATGAATTGGCATAAGACGATGAATGACAGTTATCGCGTTTAACTCTGAGAGAATGATCACGGTGTGGAAAGGTAGAATCAGGTGACTGAGACAGATCACTGCGAAGGGATGCGTGGTGATAAACCTTATGGAAAAGGGTTAAGCGAGCAAGTTAACGGCGATATGAAAAATCTTCTAGTTCGGCACGTTTTTTGAATGCTGAAACACTTGTGAAGGGTGAGTAGTCTGAAAATATGAAACGAACAGCACGGTTTAGCAAGGATTCAATGTTAGTAGTAACGTAGGCTTGAACAGGGTCCCAAATGGCCGCAGCATATTCGATTTTAGGGCGTATTAGAGTTATATAACCAAGTTTTTTAACGTGTATAGGGGCGTATCTGAGGTTACGTTTAAGAAAACCAAGTGAGCGGTTAGCAGATGCTAGGGTGAGGTCGATATGGTGATGCCATGTTAGGTCAAACTGAAGGTGCACCCCAAGGTACTTGTATGTTGATGTTAGTTCCACAGTATTGTCATTTAGTATATAAATGGTTGGGATGCGAGCTGAACGGCGATTGAAAGATGTCAGTTTAGTTTTAGAAACGTTTAATGTCATTAACCATGATGAGCACCAAGAGCTTACTGCGTTCAGGTCAGATTATAGGGATTGGCGGTCACTGTCTCTAGTAATGTTACGGTAATTACGCAGTCATCAGCGAAAAGGCGAACTCTAGATGTTGCACAGGCAGGTAAATCATTAATATAGATTAGAAAAAACAAAGGCCCTAGTACGCTTCTTTGTGGCACCCCAGATGTCACATTAGCAGAGGAAGAGTTAGAATTATTAACGGAGGCAAACTGAGTTCTAGATGATAGAAAGTCCTTAATCCAAGCGAGCACGTTAGGGTGTATATTAAGCTGTGCTAGTTTTGAGTAGAAGTCTGATGAGGAACCCGATCGACAGCTTTTGAGTAATCCAGGAACACTGCGTCGACCTGAAAGCCCGCGTCAAGTGATAATTGTAAGTCATAATTAAACCAACTAATTGAGTATCACAAGAAAATCCCTTGCGAAAACCGTGCTGATAACTGAAAATAATGTTATGATCTTCGAGATAGCTGATGACTTGGCTGTGCATGATATGTTCAAGGAGTTTGCAAACATTGCTGGTTGACGAGATCGCTCGATAGTTTAATGGAGAGGAAGGCTCACCTGATCTAAATATAGGTATTACTTTGGCTACCCGCCAGTCATGAGGGATTAATCCGTGTGATAATGGTGACAACACAACGCTAATGCTTTGAGATGTATTCTTCAGCAACTTATTGTTGAAGCCGAGGTGATCCGAACTATTAGTTATTTTAAGATTGTTTAATAAAGCGAAAACACCCGTTTCATTAATAACTTTCAGGCTTGCAAATATCTTGGATTACATCTAAGTCAGGGAATGAGCTAATGTCTTCTTTGGTGAATACTAATGAGAAGGCGTATACAGTACTAAAGAGCGGGCATGTACTGTGCTATCGTGGATTGGCAGATAGGCGAGAACTGGGTGTGGGATTCCTCATTAATCAGGATATAGCTGGCAACATCGAGGAGTTTTACAGTATTAACGAGAGAGTGGCAGCTATGGTAATTAGGCTTAATAAGAGGTACAAGCTGAAGGTGGTGCAGGCCTACGAGCCTACATCAAGCCATGATGACCAGATAGTTGAAAGCTTCTATGAGGATGTGGAATCGGCAATGACCAAAGTAAAATCACAGTGCACTGTACTGATGGGCGACTTTAATGCAAAGGTAGGTAAAAAGCAGGCTGGAGACAAGGCGGTAGGTGACTATGGCATAGGTTCTAGGAATAGTAGGGGAGAGTTACTAGTAGAGTTCGCAGATAGAAATAATTTACGGATTATGAATACCTTCTTCCGCAAACGAGTAAACAGGAAGTGGACGTGGAGGAGCCCCAATGGTGAGACTAAAAATGAAATAGACTTCATACTGTGTGCACACCCTGGCATCGTAGAGGATGTGTAGGTCCTCCGTAAGGTCCGTTGTAGCGACCACAGAATGGTAAGGTCTCGTGTTAGCTTAGATATGAAGAGGGAACAGAGGAAACTGGTGAAGCGAAAGGCTATTAATGAGTTAGCATTAAGAGGGAAGGTACAGGAATTCGGAATGTCGCTGCAAAACAGATTTTCCGCTTTAACTGAAGAAGACGACCGTAGTGTTGAAACAATGAATGATGATCTTACAGCTATTGTTACAGAGTGCGCCGCAGAAGTAGGTGGTAGGATGGTTCGGTTTGGTTTGGTTTATGGGGTTTAACGTCCCAATGCGACTAAGGCTATGAGAGACGCCGTAGTGGAGGGCTCCGGAAATTTCGACCACCTGGGATTCTTTAACGTGCACTGACATCGCACAGTACACGGGCCTCTGGAATTTCTCCTCCAAAGAAATTCAACCGCCGCGGCCGAGATCGAAACCGCGTCCTTCGGGTCAGCAGCCGAGCACCATAACCACTGAGCCACCGCGGCGGCCGGTAGGAGGGTTCGACAGGATACCAGCAAGCTATCTCAGGAGACTAAAGATCTGATTAAGAAACGCCAAAGCATGAGGACGTCTAACTCCACAGACAGGATAGAACTAGCAGAGCTATCGAAGTTAATAAATAAGCGCAAGGTAGCCGACATAAAAAAGTTTAACATGGAGAAAGTCGAGTATGCTCTAAGGAACGGAGGTAGTCTAAAATCAGTGAGAAGAAAGCTGGGCATAGGTAAAAACCAGATGTATGCGCTAAAAGACAAACAGGGCAATGTCATCAGTAATATGGATAACATAATTGAATTAGCCGAAGAGTTCTACACAAATCTGTACAGTAGCGAATGTAATCATCAATTTACTGAGGGAGGCAGTCGAGCACAGCAATGGGACATCCTGCCAGTAACGAAGGAGGAAGTAAAGAAAGCCTTAGGAGCAATGCAAAGAGGGAAAGCAGCTGGTGAGGAGCAGGTAACAGCAGATTTGTTGAAGGACGGAGGAGAGATTGTGCTAGAAAAACTAGCCACCCTGAATACGCAATGCCTTGTGACCTCGAGACTACCAAAAGCTTGGATGAACGCTAACATTATCTTAATTCATAAGAAAGGAGACGTCAAGGACTTGAAGAATTACATACCAATCAGCTTATTGTCCGTTGTCTAAAAGATATTTACTAAGGTAATCGCTAATAGAGTCAGGACAACCTTGGACTTTAGTCAACCAAATGATCAGGCAGGCTTTCGTAAAGGACACTCGACAATATACCACATTCATACTATCAATCAGGTGGTAGAGAAATGCGCAGAATATAACCGACCCCTATATACAGCCTTCATTGATTACGAGAAGCATTTGACTCATTGGAAACCTCAGCTGTGACGCAGACATTGCGGAATCAGGGTGTAGAAGAGTGTTATGTGAAAACATTGGAAGATATTTACAACAATTGCACAGCTACTATAGTTCTCCATAAAGTCAGCAATAAAATTCCAATACGGAAAGGTGTCAGGCAGGGAGACACGATATCGCCAATGCTCTGCACTTCCCGCTTAAAGGAGGTATTCCGGGGACTGGAATGGGAACAGTTGGGGATAAGAGTTAATGGAGAATACCTGAGTAATTTGCGATTAGCTGATGACATTGCCTTGCTAAGCCACTCAGGACAAGAACTGCAAAGCATGATCAATCAGACAGGGAGAGCAGAACGGTGGGGCTAAGAATTAACATGCAGAAAATCATAGTAATGTTCAACAGCCTAGCAAGGGGACAGAAGTTCACAATTGGTAGCGAGGTGCTGGATGTAGTAAGAGAATATGTCTACTTAGGGCAGGTAGTGACCGCAGATCCGGATCATGAGAGGGAAATAACTAGACGAATAAGAATGGGGTGGAGCGCATATGGCAGGTTCTCTCAGATCATGAATGGTAGCTTACCAATATCTCTGAAGAGAAAAGTATACAACAGCTGTATGTTACCGGTACTCACCTATGGGGCAGAAACGTGGAGGCTAACAAAGAGGGTTTAGCTTAAGTTAAGAACAACGTAGCGAGCTATGGAAAGAAAAATGAGAGGTGTAACGTTAAGAGATCGGAAGAGGGCGGAGTGGGTGCGGGAACAAACGCGGGTTAATGACATCTTAGTTGAAATCAAGAGGAAGAAGTGGGCTTGGGCAGGACATGTAATGCGAAGGCAAGATAATCGCTGGTCCTTAAGGGTAACGGATTGGATTCCAAGAGAAAGCAAACGTAGCAGGGGACGACAGAAAGTTAGGAGGGCTGATGAGATTAAGAAGTTTGCGGGGATACAGTGGCGGCAACTGACAAAGGACAGGGTTAATTGTAGAGACATGGCAGAGGCCTTTGCCCTGCAGTGGGTGTGGTCAGGCTGATGATGATGATGAATGAGAAGGCGTCGTTGAAAACCTGAGCACATTCAGACTCTTTAATTATGACGCCATCGCTGTCGGAAAGCAATATGTCGGGTTGAAAGCCAGGATTTATGATGCGCCAGAATTTACGACGGTTGTTGGTTAGCAGAGATTACAGGTCATGATTGAAAAAGTGACGTGGAGTGGATTTCAGTAGCGACTGGTAGTACTTGTCATATTTCTTCTACTTTTCCCACGCGCTTAGAACACCATTTTTCACTGCCTGCCGGCAAAATCGCTTTTTCTTGTTATTCGCACGTCGCAACTTCTGAGTAAACCATGGTGCACTGCTGCTACATCTAATGGTCAAGAGAGGAACGAAGTCTTCGATAAGTTTGTTAAAAGTACTCTTGAATAAATCTCAGTTTTGCTGAACAGTGCGCAATAAACATTGATTAATGAACTTGGCGGAAAAAATTTATAATTCGGAATATATTTTTTCATAGTTAGCTCTGTTGTAACGTCTGATTTGTTTAACAGTCGTTTTCTTTGCGTTAAAAGAACCAGCAATGCGTCCTGTTATTACGCCATGATCCGAAATGCCATCTAAATGAATACCGGAATGAATTACCGGAAGATAATCAGCTGCAATTCTTAGATATTAGATTGGAGAAAAAGGTGAATCATGTTTGTTCGTCCTTCCTACAGCGGTCGGAAAAGCGTTTGCTAAATTATCAGTCTGGGCATTCGAAAATGGTTAAATGCGGCATAGTAGTGTCTTGTTTAGGATCTGCACTTAATAAATCATGTATTGATACTTTAGGCAGCAGTTTCGGCTTCCCCAAAGATGTGATAGCGCTTGCTAGCAACAAGGTCCCGAAGAAGATAAAGTGGTTTGGTAGACATGAAGCACAGGAAAATTCCGGTAATGATAGAACGAAGTATGCGGTGATACCCTACATTCATCAGTTATCCCATAGGCTTAAGCAGGTTTGCACTACATATGGGGTTAAAATGCTCTTTTCGGTCCCTAGTAAACTAGGCAAGGTTTGTGCTATTGTTGACAAAAGAGCCCGGGAACAGAAGCAAAAAAAGTGGCAAAAGAAAAAATGCATGCCAGGTGGATCATGAATCACCGTTAGTGCCATGTGCACAGGGAGTGGTATATGACATACCTTCTAAATGCGGCAAGAATTACATTGGGCAAATCTGGAAATGCATAAATACACGCTTACGCCAGCATAAAACCTCATTGAATGGTGCTCCTTCATCAAATCGGTCCCTTCAATACAGAGATTGTCATCTGAACAAACCCGGTGTGCCCAAGGTGTCTAATAAAAAAGCATGCTTTTAACTGCTTAACAGGGCTAAGATTAAATTTAGACATCAAGACCAGCTGACTAGGGTGTTGTGTGAAGCCTATCACATTCACAAGAACAGCGACACGTGCGTTAGCGCACCATCTGTAAACATACATGAGTGAAATTTTGTATCTAGATTCGTAACTTTCTTTTGCGTGCTTTTTGCGGGAAGCGCAGGCGCTTTGGGTTGTCAGTTGTGTGCATATAATCTGTTGTTTTCAAATAAACTTTCATTTGTTAGTAGCCCTTGTCCTTGTCCTTCCTTCTGTCTTTATTCCTCGTCGCAGTGCTGGTGAAGTTTTCTAACTGAATAATATCTGAACAAATATCGAGATTATTTGTTAATATTAAGTCTAGAATGTTGGCAGTACTCGATGTGCGACGTGTGGGATTGGTAATGTGTTCCTATAGTGAAAAATCAAGACATGATTGAAGAAACATGTTAGCTTCAGTTTCACTCGCTGTGACGGATTGTGTGAACCAGTTTATACGAGGGAAGTTAAAGTCTCCAAACATGAGTATAGTACAGTTAGGGAAACGCGTACATATTTTACACAGAATTCGATCAAATTCATAAGAAAAGCCATTAATTATGTTATGAGGACGATAAAAAACACCAATAATTATATCAGTAGAACAACACTTAAAAGAAACTCATGTACACTCAAGAAAAGAACTAATCATCAGAGGCACAGTTGCCAAATCATCCCTTATCGCCACCTCCTCTCCGGTACGGTCGGTCGCAACGAAAGATGATAAAATGTGTCTGGCTGACAAAAATCGAACAATCAGGACTAACATCACTAAGCCATGTTTCGGTTAGCGCTAATAAAGATGCGCTAACCATAGAAGAACCGCTTGCAGCTATGTGCTACCTATGTATTTTGTAGCGATAGCTACACTATGCCAGTTGCTTCGCGAGGTCAGCGTGGCTGCGCGCTGAGCCGTGGCACCACCGCAACTCCGCCTGTGCGCATGTGCGGAGAGACGTCATAGCGTACAGCTGGAGTGCGCGCCGGGCACCTCGCCCCTGCGCCGACGGCGGTGTAGACGCCTCCCGGCATGCGCGAGGTGACGTCAAATCACGCATCTAGTGTGCGCCGCGCGCCTACGTTATGCTAGCATATCCAGCCTTCGGTGTGGTGGTGCCGTGGCCACCGTGGCTGGTCACGTTGAGCGGAGCAGCTGCCAGTGGCGCGGCGCGCCGGCGAAACCGAGTGGGGGTGGAGTGGAGAGGGGGGAGTGAGTGAATCCACCTCCAGGGAAAAAGAAGAGGAAGAAGGAACGCCCTTCGAAACGGAGCGGTGAACGACTGGTTTTGCTATTCGACTGAGCGAGTTCCACTCGACCAGCTGTAGCTATCGCGTCGCTCCAGGTTTAACCACAGATAAACCACAGCCATTTTTTTGCTCAAGGAATGAGGGACGCCGTAGTGCAGGGCTCTGGATAGTTTAGACCGCAGGGGTTCCTTTTAGGTGCACAGACATCGCAAAGTACATGGACCTCTAACATTTCGTCTCCATCGAAATTCCACCGTCATGGCCGGTATCGAACCCGCACCTCGAGCACGATAACCACTGAGGCACCGTAGCGGGTTACCCCTCTGTGAAGTGGCTTAACAGCACAGTACTTTCTAATGCGCTCTCCAAAGTGTGGCTAAGCAGTTGATCACAGACATTGAAGTAGTCGCAAAGTACACGCAATACACAGATTCTTATTTCAGCCTTGTCGCTATTCGCTCGCCGAGAATATGCCTAAGACAGGGGGTCGACATCACTGCTGTGTGCTATATGCACGTGTAACACCAAAAAAGGGAGCCCTACAATCGAATTTTATATAAGACTAACGGGCAGATATCGTGCACTGCACGGAAATAGGCTATGTGCAGGGAGGGCCAGACTGGTGCTGCATCGCAACAAGACATCACAACTGATGGCTGAACGAGAGTGATGTTTGTGATGTCGAGCTTATCATTGGGTGTGTTTCCTCGTGCGGTCTTGGGAGCCCCGCTTGCCCACTCGCGGGGCAGTTCCTGTCTCTCCCGTGCCGTCGCAGCAGTGGTGAAACACTGCGTGACGAAGCAGCGAGGCATTACAGCAGATGGCGTAGCGTCGCGGATATTCCTGACGTTGGGCCGTTTCTATTTTTTTCTTTGACACTATAATGTTGTTAATGGATGTGGTGTTTGCCTACTAATCGCAAGGACGTCTGAGAGAAATCTGGCGGCGACGACCACATTTAGATAGAGGCGAAAGGCAAAAAGGCCAATACATGCTCTGCTACGTTAGTGCACCATGAGGCAGTTTTTATCGTAACGCGAGTTTTGATACCCCGTTACCAAGAAAATCTGGCGTCGGTGTTGCCGGCGCTGTGGGCCAAAAATCACGAGCATGGATCTGGCAGGTGGTGCCCACAGAGCAATCTATAGGAGGCACGTGGGCCGCAAGGTCACGTGACCTTGCACCGAGTCATCGCAACCTGCCCATCGGATAGTGAGTAAGCTGCTCACCGTGGAATTTAAATTAATGATGGGTCGCTCGGGAAGAGTAAACCTGGGCGGCACAAGGCCCACTGCTGGGAGCGCCTGCCATCGCAGTCCAGTGGCGCATCGCTTAACCCCTGCACCACTGCGTGAAGAGGGGTATGAGGACTTCCAGGCATCTATGAATGTATAGAAACGGATCGACCTTATGTATATAAGGGATTAACCTATTACGCTATCGCATCATAGCTTTAAGACGGAACTTGTGTCCTTGATTTTTTTTTTCGTTGAGATGCCGCGGTCTAAGGGGCTGCAAACATTGCGAATTGCGTGGTTTACAAAGACCCGGAACGACAGATCAGCTATGATCAATGGTCGCTGTGAAGGAGGGCTCGGTTATTTACAAATTACATTGTACAATGCACTGCCGTTTATGTGTTCTGCCTCGATCAATCGAAATACTGGGCCGCGGCCGAGATCACCAGCCGAACGTGAAAACCACGGAGCCGGTCCGGTGGGTCGCCATAAATATTACGCGAAAGTTATGGGATAAAGGAACTTACACGACAATAATACAGGGAGTTTCACCTAAGAACTTGAGCAAGTTTAAAATCCACGTTTTTGAGTTAGAAGAGCACTTTTTTCAGCATACCAGTGCGAACAGTCCAGCGCATCAGAATACATCTTAAGCGTGCTAACTAGTAGGTTTGGTAACTAAAATCGGCTTTTAGCGTTTTAGTAATTACTCCTAATCTCTTTATTTATTAAGCGTGTAGGCCACCGTAGGTAACATTCCTATCAGTTTTTAAAATTTCTAAAAGGGACTCGGGGTTGCATTCCCGCCTATAATCAGTTTTCAGTGCGCGCCCTCTGTCCCTGTGATATAGTGGTCGCTGGACACTTAGAAAACTCATTTCCTTGCCGCTCTTTTTCCTTTTTTCCCCTTTGTTCCCCTCCCCAAGTCTAGGGTAGCCAACTGGGCATCGCCTGGTTAACCTCCCTGCCTTTCCGTCCTTTTCTGTCTCTCTCTCTCTAAAATGCAGTTACTCTCGGCGCCGTGGCCCACCAAATTTCGGCTATTTCACCGAGAGGCTTGTACTGGAGGGGTTGCTTTGCTGCGCGTGTATTTTGGTCCGATGTAGCGTAAATTTGTTCGGCCACAGCGCCGAGGGAAACTGCACTTTCGAAATTCTAAAAACGTGGTGCGGATATTACGCAAAGCCGAAAGTTGGTCAAGTTGGATAACGTTCATGGTGTAACACTAGCGCGAAAAACCACAGTTACGAGTCTGCGCTTGTCTGCGTCGTTTCATTTCCGTTCCTCGCGTTCCATTTGCTCTATTTTTACATCATGGATATTACTTATGGATCGCTACATGCCTCTCAATGAATAAGGATAGACAGTAATAGAGGTTCCTACTCAGTATTAGTTATCTATCCTTCTAGCTAGCACCTCCTAGCTCTAGTCTGATGTGATACACCGCACACAATGTTGTGCCGAAAACAGCGCACTTCTAACTGAAAAACCTTTCAAAAATTGCAGAACATCTGAAGTGAAACACCCGTTACAAGAAAGTTCGCGCATATGTGTAGCACAAAAATTCGATGTCTCACCACGGATAACACCTTAAAAAACAATATAATCTTAAGCTTCTATTAGTCTGGTGTGCTTGAAGTCTCCGCAATCGCTCTTTGCGGACGACGTTCTTGTCTGCTGCCTCGATTGGGCGGCAACATTTTTCGATGATTGCTTAGCTCCCGCCAGCCGTTGTGTGGCGTGGGCCGGCTGCTTCACTTGATAGTAAAATGTGTGCTTGGCTCTAGCGGAGGGCATTACGAACGTTGACTCACGCAGGATATCGTGTGATCCCGAATTGAGCTGACAGCTTCTACAAATCCGAACCGTCAAGCCTTACCACTAGTTTTGGCGATGCGCAGTGGCTAGATTCAGCAGATGATGGCTTTGTATTTAACCCTTATACCGCTTCGGAGCGCTGCAAATAAAGCAGCAACCCTTGATGCCACGTTGGCCTACGCGGCGAGTTGCAAACTTTCGCATGTTTAGCGATTGAGGTGTGAGCTAATGTTATTCGCAACAGGTGCGCTCGGTAACCGGAAACAGCCGTGTAAACCGGCTGACGCGCATGGAGTCGTTGTTCGGCAAAATCTCGACGTAAATGTGGTGTGCAACGTAAATTAGGACGTAAAAGACCCACTTTCGGCAGTGGCGCAACATCGTACCACTGGTGCGAAAAGAAATTCCGAAACTGCCGAAAGTGGAGGGCTGTCATACAGAAGGAAATGAATAATTAGGCGTCGTTTAGTAAGTTCGCGCGACGCCCGTGATTTACTAATGAGCTGTAATTGATAAAGTTGCATTGGCAGCAGTGTATATTTGGCTAATAGCCCAAAGACAAAGCATTAGCTGCAACCATTTCGATGCGAGGAGAGCATTACGTGAACTTACAGGGAAGGGGCGTACCTAGCTTTTTACGTGCATATATACACATGGTTCTAGATATTGTTTTTCAGCTCAGATAGGGACATATAGGGTAATGCACAGATATGACCATACATATAATCTGTGTTTACATTTACTGCGATATCTGATTTAATTTCCAGATACAGATATATAGGGAATCGGGTAGATCAGGCCGTATATGGTTCATATTTGCGTTTACTACCACAGATGACCTAAATCCATATGCGAATATATATGGAATTGGGTACATATGGATATACGAGGCTGCATATATAGGTTATATGCCCAAATATACCCAATTCTCTATCTTTATAACGATTTTTTAATAATGTCGTATTGGTCATTTTCGCACTGCAGCGACCATAAAACACTGCAGGCATGTGAACATGCCCCAGAATTATCTTGTCATTCACTTCAGGCAATAATATCACACTATACTGCGATCGATAGAATGCATTTCTTAACGCAAGCTAGTCTGCCACTGCGGAAAATCACATAAGCGGTTGTTGGCCATGATTAGAATTCAAGCTGCTGGTATGTGTTAATGAACAGGACAGAACAAATCTCACGACGCTTAACCTACCCTTAACAGTACAATGCGAGACCCCTCCCGCGCAAAAACTCTTTCACGGATTTATATAATGCGGGGTGTCCACATACGACTACTGTCGCAGTGCTGCAGCGGTTAAGCAATGTGCCAATGCCCCGCCAGGTGGCGGTTTCGAACAGCCACTGGAATCGCTTGCGTGGTGGGTTGCTCTTCCGGATGTGCCGTAAGGATCATATGTACATACTCTTTGGGAGTCTGTTTTTCTATCGGGCAATCAGCTGATGTGCCGTGCAAAGGATGTCACCTGCTCGCTGTGAGCAGTCTGCTTTTTGTGAAGCAGATGGAAGGACGCCGGCTTCCCTCGTGAACGCCAGCTCTGATTAAAACAACCTTACAGAAATAGGTTCAAAAACTATATTCACTAAAGTTCACTGTTGAAAGTAAGTTACGACTACACAGAGAAGGTGTGTTTTTTTCTTCAAAACATGCATCCTCAGCAGATGTCAAGTTGAATCAAACCAACCAGACTTCTTGATAAAAAAAAAGCTTCAATGATCGTAGCTTATAAACTGCGTCGTACTGTAGATGAGTCGTATTGTAGATTTCTGGCAATGGACAGTAAGATTGCCACTAATACTACCTTTTACTAGATTTAGATAATGTAGCGCTCTTTCATTCAAACATAGTTCTGTTTAGCCAATCTACACTTTTTTACAACCCAGGGGAATACTTCAAACTTTTTTCTGCAGAAAACTGCCAGCTGAAATACTGTCAGCAGGGAAAGCAGACATGCGTATCCGCTTGGCCTGATTTGACACTATCGTTTAATATATGTAGGCGATTGTTATTTTTTTCCAAGGCGGCTTAGATGCAATTCATAGCAACCACATGTTTCTCTTTATTTTAGAATATGAGCTGTTATAAGAGAGAAGGGTATTTTGTGACCAAGGGTTATAATACTATAGCTGTGGTTGTCAACGAAAGAAATTGTCCCTTCTAAAAGTATCAGTTGTTTACGCATGGAAATTCGTACGTGAATTTTAAGCCTCCGGCAGCGACCTTAACAGCCGTGATAACGTCGGGAACAGCGACGTCAAAGAGGAAATATGCCCGTTGTGTAGAGCCAGCAATTTTCGATCAATATCAATACAACGTTAACGCTTTTTCTGGAACATGCAAGTAGTGAAAAATTTGCCCGATGATAAGAAAGAAGACTGCGCTGCGCAATACGGAGCACGTCACGAAGATCACAAATATCTGTCACAAAGGTTTTTCAGCAATCCCATTGCTTGTAACAAAGTCTAGATTGCCCAAACAGGCTGATGTTTGAATGAAAGCTCTACTAAACTTCAATCGAGTGAAGGGTGGTATTAACGGCTTGCTAGAAATGCAGATGTCAACAAATGTGCAGTGAGATGCAGTTTCCAAGCTGCGCCAATGACAAGCTTCAGCGCGAAATCATTAAAGCTTTCTTTACCAAGAAGGCTGATAACTACGGCAGCACGCGTTCACTATCGTAGCTTGAAAATGAAATGGCTTTTTTTTTGGAGACATGCAATTAGATTCTACGTCAAGAGAAGGTAGTTATGCGTCAAATCTTTTCAAATAAAATCAGTTCACAGTGACAACATTTACATACAAGGGATGTCATTGCGAAATCTTTAAAAGGCATGCCGATAACCACAGGAAGCCTGGTAAACTCCCGCGGACATCCCTAACATGTTTCGGCCGCGCTTTCTGTATTTAATGGAGGTCGGTAAGAAGTCCCCGAGGATTTTATAGCCATTAACAAGAGCATATTAGACATATTAGTCAAAAAATTTAAATTGCCGTCTGTATTTTTGCAGGCCCAATAAGCAAAAACTTGCTCTGCCCACGTGAAAAATAATTCCAGAATCATTTGCGTTTTCTGTTGTTTAGACCTAAAGCCTTCAACTGATTAAAATAGTGTTGGTGCCTGGCCCGCTGCTGACAGTTTTAGGGGTAAAATCTGCATATCATTAGGCGCTCTCACGTCGTACATGTTGAAAAAGAAGCATATGTTAAACACAGATCTGGCTATAGAAATGCTACAAGCAGAAGCCATGCAGCACCAACATATTGAGCATGTATCCACAGAATGAAGAATTTCCTCGAGATTATATGCTCCAGATCCCAAGATTCATGTTAATCTGATTACACAAACAAGAAATGAAAATGAGCGGACTACGTTGAAGGTATCCTCTATCAGAAAAAAAAACTGAAAGGTTCAGGCTGCTATCGTAGTAGATAACTATGCAAGCATAATGGGTCGTGATTAAAGCAAATGTCTGATATCACCCGAACGGGATATCCACCGGATAACACAACAGGACATCTCTAACAAGAGCTTATTACCGACATCCCTCACAAGTATTAAAACGCGTTTGGATATTTGGCTCCGATTCTAATATCCACGGGATGTGGTGTTTTTACTAAGTTGAAAGTGCAGTACCATTGCGTTGTGTTTGGTCCGGCTCTTTTGCCTCCGCAACGCGCATGCAGCAGCGCGAGATGGAATGTTGCTGACAGTCGGAAACTTTAACGCGCCCCATGCAGAATGGGGCTACCCAATTAGCAGTAGAAAGGTAACTGAAATCTGGGAGACTGCTTAGCCGCAAGGGCACACCTCACTCATCGACCCTGAAAAACCTACGCGGATTGGTAACAGTGTAACCAAAGGACACGTGCCCCGACATTGCCTTTGCAAAAAATATCGCCGATGTTACATGGGAGAATATCAACATCACCACAGGAAGCGACCACTATCTGCTGTGTACCACTTTCCAAGTGACGCATTGCAGAATGCGTCACCGGGGAGTGAAGCACACGAATTGGGACGCCATCAGGTACGTCCGCTCGCAAAGACCGACGGAGGGGGTAGTAGATTTACGACAGTCGACGGAGCGTCTGCTTCAAGATGCCGCCGACACCTCGAAAACTGACGCAGGAAGAAAACGGTCCCATTCCGGATGCTAAGCTAGTACACAGATGGAAGCACAACGTAGTATACGCGCTCGATGGCGTAAAAATAAGTATAACGGGCTCTTAAAAACTCGACTAGCCTGATTTGAAAAGGATATCGGGGCATACATGTGGGAGCTTAGCCGAAAGCAGTGGCATCAGACCTGCGACCGCATTAATGAGCAACTGGGCCATAAGAACATATCGTTTCTACTCAAGCATTTACTCGATGCTACGAAAACTAAGACCGAATCTCAAAAGACCCCACGGAGGATCACATAATAAAATCAGTACGTATACACCTCCCCGGATATACACACCCCGGATGGGTATTCAGCGTTGGATAACGCTCACATGGATAAGGTTTTTACCGTAGCCGAGGCGGCTGCTCTTAATCAAATTAACACCACCTCGCAGGCGGGGACGATCGCATCACCAATAAGATGTTCCACAACGTAGAGGAGAAATCAGTAGAGGACCTTACGGACCTCTTCAACAGATATTGGACAGAAGGCAGCAACCCCGACGAATGGAAGCACCCTTAAATCATTTTCATTCATAAACCGGGAAAAAGACTCGGGATTGGGAGCCTCCGCCCGATTCGCTAACAACATGTCTAAGAAAGATAATTGGGCATATTGTCTTAAACAGGCTCCAAATGCACGCAGGCGCAGAAGACAAGTTTCCCCCATTCGTGATTGGGTTTCGAGCAGGCCTGTGGACTGAGGACATCACGTGGCAGCTACAACAAGACATTCTACATCTAAATCGCATAAGAGCAACGCGTATCATCCTGGGGCTCGATGTGGGTAAGGCCTTTGACAATGTGTCGCACGCGTCCATCGTCTCTCGCCTGTCACTGATGAGCGTAGGCAAACGGACATACGATTACATCGCCACCTTTCTGAACCAGCGCACGGCTACGCTGCACATCGGGGACAAAAGTAGCAACAAAATTACACTCGGCACCAGAGGAATCCCGCAGGGCGCTGCACTTTCCCCGTTTCTCATAAACCTTACAATGAGTGGCATCCCACCTCTGAGTGGCAATGAGTGGCAAATGTGCTCTTGTGTGTCGGCATGTTCGTTTTGTGGCGGCAGCGCGGAGTGGCTTCGTTAAATGGCCGTCCGCAAAGAGCGATGTTTCCGATTTTGCAGCGGCTCCGCATGCGCCTCTTTGAGCAAGCATGCGTGGACGCACTGTCAATGAGCGAGGCTGAGTTTTTCCGCAAGTGGTCGACGTACGTAGTACTTCATCGCCCTGCGCGGGCGTCGAGTGTCGGCCTCATTACTGCCCTACTGACGTGCTCAGTGCAGTGGCACTGCGCATGTGCTTTAATGATCAGACCTTTGAGTTCAACAGTTGAGTTTTGTATTTCTGCTGCTTTCGAAAAAAATAAACTTCTCTTTCGACGCCCAGCATCCCGCTCCAGTCGCATCCGCTCGTTAAGCCAGTACAAAGTCGGTGTTTGCGCAGCGCGGGCACGACGACTGCTGAGGAGCTTCGCGAGGAGGACGCTCAGCTGAAGTCCAGATGTGGTAAGCCGATGTTTCTGGCCCATACGCTATTTCATTCTTATGCAGCGTTCGAAAAATAAAAGCAGCTGTTCTCCCGCCGCTTCGAGAAAAAGTACGTCTTCACCCACAACCTTGTTGACGGCTACTCCGTTGTAAACCAACTGAGCGCTCGCGGAACTGTGTTTTCACTACAAAATTACGGTTCCTGCGCTTCATTTACCTTTGGGGCAGTCATTACCAGCGTTATATGCTGTATTTTATTTTTTAAGCACGCGGCTAATCAAGTGAGGTTCACGCCTCATAGTAATGGTTCGTGTCCTGACCGTTACTAAACCGCTTTCTCATTTTTCGAGGTTCAAAGTCCTCTCCGTAGAGGTACCGTATTTATTCAGCGTGTAAGCCTCCCTACGAAGCACGGTCTTCAATATGTTAGTGTTGACTTCCGTGTGCTGTTTATGACTGCAGGCGTAAGCAGCTCGAGGGAGCGCGCGCGCAGTCGTGTAGTCGGATCTCGCTCTGCGGCTCAGATTTGAAAAGCTGCGGGCGCATTGGTAGCGCGGTAGAGCCCCCCACAGATTTAATGCCAATGACGGAACGCATGGCCTGGTCTGATGTCAGCGGCAAGAGGTGATAATAATCGGTTGAGAGATAATGCTGTCGGTATGTTTACGGTGGCGGACGATAGCTGGTGCGAACCGCGGCAGCATAGCGCGCAATATTTGGAACGGCGGAAAGAAAACTGCAAAGAGCGTTGCGGGGCCGTGGAGGCCGCGTCGGCGATCAAAAACCGCAGAAACGCCCTCCGTGACGAATGCGGTGTCTACGCGGCGATCAGACAGAATTGAAAAAGCAGTCAAAGCGAGCTGCGCACCAGCTGTCGTCAGCCACCGTAAACATACAGGGAGCATTATCCCGCACCGATGACTATCTCTTCGGGGCGCTGACGGCAGTCCGGGCCACGCATTCCGTTATTCGTGTTCAGTCTGTGGGTGACTGTACGCATTACTTTTCCTTTTGGAACTCACGATGTCGTCCTATCAGACCGCGGCAATGAATATTGCGCAAAGTTACTGTCGTGTTTGCCGTAGCTAGCTTGAATTTTCATTTCTCTGTAGAGATGACTTTAAGCCACCTTCACACAGGCTCAGTGAGCCCCTGCGCGTGAAAGATGACTTCTTAGAGCGAGTGGCAAGCTGAATTGGGAGGGACGCAATGACGGGTTATTTCCCGACGCCCGGGCCCATCTTTCTGTGGCCCTTTCGCATTTTCTGCACCTTTATCACAGTAAATTTTCACAGGTTCTTCTTCCTTGCACCAGAGGTGCCCCGCCAGAGACGGTTTATCTAACTTGAAGACTGAAGCTTGATCTTCGCACCAGGGGTGCCCCGTCAGAGACGGTCTTGTGATCAGTTCAGATGCAGGGATAAAAAAGGCAATAACTGAAGATTTATATACAAATATTTACGGAATATACAAGTTAGATACAATGGCAAAAAGACAAACAACCAAAAGGCGGAACTGGCTAACACTAGGGGAGGCCCCTACTCGGCGTAGCCGAAGATGCGTAGCATCTCACCTTAGCGCAGAACCCCGCTTCCGGCCCCGGGGCCCGGTTTTAAAGTCTTAAAGGCCTGGCCCACATTTGGTAGCTTCCAATCATGTTGCACTGCTCACATGATTGGTTTACCGAGAACATGGCCAGCCCGCCAGCTTCCGTAGGGCAAAACGCCCTTTCCACAAACACGAACGCACGGTCGTGCCAGCACGTGCGGAGTCGAACATTCTCTCCGCCACAAAATAAAATAAAAACAAACACAAATATACATTCGTGCCAGCACGCGCGTGAATCGGTACCGCGTGGCGGGGGACACCGGTACTGCCCGGCGCATTCGCGAGCGCCCGCGTTCCAAGAAAGGAGACGCTTCGCTTTGAGCGCCCCCAGCCGCGTTCCGATGACCCCGCGTACACTACCGATCCCTTACACGCCCTTCCCAAGATTCTACAAAGGGCTCTAATGCCACTTTTAGAATTATAACAAAGGGATCGGTACGGGTCACACAACCACCCTGTGGGTGACATGCCGCAGCTACACCAGCACTGGCACCAACGAAACCAAAAACAATAAATGCACACGGGCACGAACACAACATTAGGCAAAATGCACACTCAAATACGCACAGTGGCATGCCTGCCGTGCGCCGTAACACGGAGTCCAAGTTGATGGGCTGTACGCAGTTCACCAGCATGCACAGCCGCGTCCTGCTCGACACACACGCACACACACACACACACACACACACACACACACACACACACACACACACACACACACGCACGCACACGCACACGCACACGCACACGCACACGCACACACACACACACACACAGGCACTCGCAACTGGAGCGTTCAGTAGCACTCGCACGACGTCCGTAAGTGGCCACGTGAGCCTCCTTAGTCGCACCGAGCGTCCCTGTGTGCGTTTCGAGCCAACACGTGTCTCGATCGACACGATTAACGCCTAATGTCCGCTACGCTCATTAGACTGATGCCACAGCGGGGCAAGAACTCAACAGCTGGTGTCCTCCAGGATCAAACACGTCCCGGTCCTCGATGGGTCCAAATCCCTGACCACGACACACCTGAGGACGCGCTCTCTCTGGCGCGCCAGTACGAACCGCGTGCTGCGTAAGGAGCATAGCTCATGTCCCGTCTGACCATACCAATGCGGCCGGTCTGGCTACGCTTGATTTGGCGACCTGCAGCACGGACCGTAATGTTCCATGTACCGACTTTCAACATGAAAGCCACGCATCTGTCTCCTGCTACCTCGCCTCGCTTGCAGCCGTCTGCCCCGTTCCCGCACGAGCCAACATCGAAATTGCCGCGCCCTGCTTTATAGGCGATTGCCAGCTTCACGGCATCATCTGACTCTGAGGCTGTATGAGGTGACTCGTAGTCACTAAATCCGAACTGGCCTTGAGTCAAATCCTCACGCATTTCCTTCTCGAAGGACCTGGTCGGACGCCCATCGGGTGCGTTCGATAATTGCGCGGCGCTCCGCCCGGTAGGCGCAACAGGCCCACCTCCGTTCTCTGGCTCGGATGGAACGCTCCTGCCATCACTGACGCTACGAGGCACTTCCTGCCCTATGGCCGACACAGTGTGTGTTTGCAGCAACGCCAGATTTTCACCTGCCATTAGCTCCGTGTCGGAGGTCACAATCTTAGTCATAGAGCATGCAGGAATTCCACCGCTGTCCTGTTTGTTATCGGACACCTTGGCCTCGATTGGCCCTAGATCATGAGAATTGGGCTGCTCCTGTTCTTTGCTAGCCGCCCGCGGTTGCGGAAAAGCTGTGGTATTTCCGCGTCCTTCAGGAATACTGTTCTCACTTCCTGAACCTTTCGCGGCGTTTCCTAACAAAGATGCGTTCCCGCATACAAGCTGATTGCGTTCAGCGTCCTCACTGCTGTTTCCCTGACCTGTGCATGACAAGCATAATCCTTTGTCTTCCAGCACAGACGACCTCTCTGCTCGGGACACGGAGCAGTTCTCCCTGGCTAGTTGGCTAGCTCTCACAGACTCTTTGAGCTTAGCCAGCTCAAGCCCTAGCTGCTGGCGCCTTGCTTCTAACGCCTGCAAATCCGGAGGTTTTTCCTCGCATTGCGGCGCCTTTCCTCCATTCACTTTTGCAAGCTCAGCCTGATAATAAGCTAAACGCGCCTTCGCCAATTCTACTCGGTACCTCACGTCGAGTGAGGGCCGGCTTGGATAATTCTCCATACCGCCTTCCGTACCCTTCAACTGCCCTACCGGCTCGAACACATGCACAGGAACGCTAACAATGCGACGAAGGAAACTCACAGTTTCGATGCGTCGGTCCGCATTGCTAGCTCCTTGGCGTCGCAGTCCACCGCCACTTTGACCGGACGCTGCGATGAGCTGTCGCACGCCGCTGGTCTTGTGCGCGTTGTCGTCGCTTGCTGCGACCCGCCGGTGACCGTCAAGTTCTCGACGCGCTGCTTTTCTTGACCGGATGCAGTCCCGCCTCGCTGGACTAGTGCCGTGCTCCTCGCGTCCTTGCCGCCGTCTCTCCGCAGGTCCTTTCACGAACGCTGCTGTTGCCTGATCGTTGCCTTTCTCCCTGCCTTCAGTCTTTCTCCTGCGTTGTTACGATGGCCGCAGGATCCTGTCGACTGCGCCAGTAAATTTTCAAAGGTTCTTCTTCTTCCTTGCATCAGAGGTGCCCCCCCAGAGACGGTTTATCTAACTTGAAGACTGAAGCTTGATCTTCGCACCAGGGGTGCCCCGTCAGAGACGGTCTTGTGATCAGTTGAGATGCAGGGATAAAAAAGGCAATAACTGAAGATTTATATACAAATATTTACAGAATATACAAGTTAGATACAACGGCAAAAAGACAAACAACCAAAAGGCGGAACTGGCTAACACTAGGGGAGGCCCCTACTCGGCGTAGCCGAAGATGCGTAGCATCTCACCTTAGCGCAGAACCCCGCTTCCGGCTCCGCGGCCCGGTTTTAAAGCCTTAAAGGCCTGGCCCACATTTGGTAGCTTCCAATCATGTTGCACTGCTCACATGATTGGTTTACAGAGAACATGGCCAGCCCTCCAGCTTCCGTAGGGCAAAACGCCCTTTCCACAAACACAAACGCACGGTCGTGCCAGCACGTGCGGAGTCGAACATTCTCTCCGCCACAAAATAAAATAAAAACAAACACAAATATACATTCATGCCAGCACGCGCGTGAATCGGTACCGCGTGGCAGGGGACACCCGTACTGCCCGGCGCATTCGCGAGCGCCCGCGTTCCAAGAAAGGAGACGCTTCGCTTTGAGCGCCCCCAGCCGCGTTCCGATGACCCCGCGTACACTACCGATCCCTTACAATCACCTAGAATTAGTGTAGAAAAATTTGCAGCACAAATGAAGCGAAAACATGGTGGTGGTGGTTACTACTTTCATCATCATCATCATCAGCCTGACTACACCCATTGCAGGGCAAAGGCTTCTCCCATGTCTCTCCAATTAACCCTGTCCTTTGTCAGTTGCCGCCACTGTATCCCCGCAAACTTAATCTCATCCGCCCACCTAGCTTTCTGCCGTCCCCTGCTACGTTTGCTTTCTCTTGGAACCTACTTCGTTACCCTTAAGGACCAGCGGTTATCTTGCCTTCGCATTACATGCCCTGCCCAAGCCCATTTCTTCCTCTTGATTTCAACTAAGATATTAACCCGCGTTTGTTCCCTCACCCACTCCGCTCGCTGTCGATCTCTTAACGTTACACCTATCATTTTTCTATCCATAGCTCGCTGCGTTGTTCTTAACTTAAGCTGAACCCTTTTTGTTAGCCTCCACGTTTCTGCCCCATAGGTGAGTACCGGTAGGATACAGCTGTTGTATACTTTTCTCTTCAGGGATATTGGTAAGCTACCATTGATGATCTGAGAGAACCTGGCAAATGCGCTCCACCCCATGCTTATTCTTCTAGTTATTTCCCTCTCATGATGCGGATCTTCGTTCACTATCTGCCCTAAGTAGGCATATTTTCTTACTACTTCCAGCACCTCGCTACCAATGGCGAACTGCTGTTCCGTTGCTAGGCTGTTGAACATTACTTTGGTTTTCTGCATGTTAATTCTCAGCCCCACCGTTCTGCCCTGCCTGTCTAACTGATTGATCATTGTTTGCAGTTCTTGTCCTGAGTGGCTTAGCAAAGCAATGTCATCAGTGAATTGCAAATTACTGAGGTATTCTCCATTAACTCTTATCCCCAACTGTTCCCATTCCAGTCCCCGGAATACCTCCTGTAAGAAGGCAGTGAAGAGCATTGGCGAGATCGTGTCTCCCTGCCTGACACCTTTCCGTATTGCAATTTTATTGCTGACTTTATGGAGAACTATAGTAGCTGTGCAATCGTTATAAATATCTTCCAATATTTTCACATAGCACTCTTCTACACCCTGATTCCGCAATGCCTGCATGACAGCTGAGGTTTCCCCTGAGTCAAATGCTTTCTCGTAATCGATGAAGGCTATATATAGGGGTTGGTTATATTCTGCGCATTTCTGTATCACCTGATTGATAGTGTGAATGTGATCTATTGTCGTGTATCCTCTACGAAAGCCTGCCTGATCATTTGGTTGACTAAAGTCCAAGGTTGTCCGGACTCTATTAGCGATTACCTTAGTAAATACCTTGTAGGTTACTACTTTACTGCCACAAAAAGGGGAAGGGATTAGTTGGTGCTGGGGCGAGTACAGGTCGGCCTCCAGTCGGGGGCGACCTCTTGACCTCGCTTGATAAGGGCTTGTGGGGTTGTGTTTCTCGACGTGGTCAATAGCCGGCCCCATTTCACTGCTGAGGGAGCTGGCAAAAGTGTCGTCGGAGGGGGTTTCCTAGCACATTCCCATAAAATATGGTCTTTGATAGCGTGCGTGTTGTCACCAGAGTGCGGACATGCAGGGTCCTATTCACTGTTAGTGATTAGGCATAATCGGTAGGGGTTAAGAATAACCTTTTTTTTGTAGGCGTCAGAATGTCGTGGCTTGCGCCCTGTCTAGGTCGGGGTGAGGGGAGGGATACGTGCATCTTTGCTCGCGATAAGAGTGTGTAACCTCCACGTACGAGCGAGGTGCCTCGGCGGGGGCTTCCGCTCCCGAGAAGTATCCCGTCCTCCGGTTAGTTAAACCTTGGACTAGACGGTCGACCCCCTCGTTTCCAGAGTTACCCGCGTGAGCCGAAACCCATACGAGGTTGATGTTGTGATTTAGAGCCAGGTTGCGCAGAATTCGCATTGCGAGCGCGCTTACCGAGTTTTTGGCGAAACTTTGAAAGGCGCTCTTAGAATCGCTTAAAATAGTTTTGGTGCGGGGATCCGCGGTGGCCAGTGCGAGAGCTACTTCCTCAGTCTCGCGTATTGAGCAGTGTGAAAGGTTGTGGCGATAACGGGGGCTGACTTTGGAGTGGCCATGCATGCCACGTATGTTCCGCCTTTTATGTGTTGATATGCGTCCGCGACACTGCTCGTGGTTAGTTTTCGTACTGTTTCACAAGGGCCTGCGCCCTTGCCTTCCTGTGGGCGTCGTGTTTGTCTGACACCATATTCTTCGCTACTGGTTTAGCAACTAGTCTACTGGTAATGTCGACTGATAAATCTCATGTTTGAAATACCTCCTCAGCAGGGTGGATGGGGAGTTTGTGGAGAATTACGCGTCCGGCAGCTGTCGCGACAAGCGGGTAACTTGTGCCATCATATGGGCTTCTATTAGATCAGCGAGCGTGCTAACTACATCAGTTGACCTCAGATGGCGTATGCCGGCAGGCCAAGGGCCGCCTTGTATGCTGTTATAATCATGCTATTAAGAGCGTATTCGTCCCTGCAACGCAGATGCTAGTACGGTCAGGCGTACGTGATTCGACTTATCAAGAATGATTGCATGATCCTGCATTGGTAGGCTTTTCTCTGTGTAAACTTAGAGACGCGCACAAATGACGACACCATTGTTTCGAGTTATAAGCAACGACTGGTGTTTATTGCCGTAAGGCTGCTCCTTGTCGAGCGAGTATAAGTTACATAGGTTGCCAGATTACAAGTCAGAAAAAGCTAGAATGAACAGTTTCTTTATACTCCCCCCGGAATGAGCTTCAGATCATTCGTGGGTAGTCTCCATGGGGTACAGCAACTGGATCGGTCTTCTTAGGATGGTCCCACCAGGTAGGCGCACCATGCAGGCTCTAGTGTACCCATCCCGTCCGACGAGCACATCAACCACTTTTCCGGTTTTTCCTAGCTGCCTTGGCAGATGAGGCTGGTGAACTAGCACAATAGTTCCTTTCTTCAAGATCCTTTTCACCATCTGTCTTCCCCGAACTATCCAAAACTGCTCTCTCAGCTCTGTGAGCGTCTCAAGTACGCCTGCATGTAGAAGGCGGCAATGGTTGGCGATTATTAAAAGTTCGGTGAAATGATGACCGGCAGGCAGGATTATTGGATGCGTAATGTTGTAGGAGAGGCCAGCATTACTCAAACGTCCCCCAACTCTTAGCACTCCGTCCTCATCGCAGTAAGGTTTCAGATCCCGCAACGGAGAGCTGCCGGGCAAGCGTGATGCGCGACGTACGCACTGCAGCTCTTCACCGAAGGCCTCTCGCTGCACCTGACTTATGAGACAAGTCTGTGCTTGGGCGACCTCTTCCGTAGTCAGATATCCACTACGTTTCTGGTGAGGGTTCCTTGAGTTGTGAAAAAATCGCTGCATCCACGCAACAACACGAACAAGTTTAGAGAGGGAGCTGTGCCGTTCCAGCGGCAAGACAGTTTCCTCTGTTGCTACGTTGTGTACTTGCACCGATCTTCTCTCCTCATCTGCTGCGGCCATATCAACGTCATTATCGTGCCTTGGCCAGGCGATGGGCGTTTCACTGAGCCAAGTAGGTCCATTCCACCAAACGGTGTTTGTCTTGAGGGCTTGGGGACTCACTCCTCGCGTCAGAAGGTCGGCAGGGTTGTCTGCTCCGGGACAGTGATTCCAGGTTTCTGGATCCGTTCGCTGCTGAATTTCCAGCACCCGATTGGCCACAAAAGGCTTCCATTGTTGCGCTGACCCGCGAACCCAATGAAGCGCAATTGTAGAATCACTCCAGAGATGCCATTTGGCAACTGGTAGTTTCAGGGATTGCATCAAGTATTCCTTCAGTTTTGCGCCTATCAGCATTCCCATCAATTCCAATCTGGGAAGAGTGAGCTTCTTATTCGGTGCCACCCGCGATTTGGATAAGATCAGAGTCACGGCTGGGGCCTTGGTTCCCGAGGTACGCATGTATACAACTGCCCCGTAAGCCTTCGGGCTAGCATCGGCGAAAATGTGAATATCAATCCTGCCGGCATTATGAAGTCCGTCATATCTTCTGGGTACGGTTACTTCTGTCAAGTGGTGGAGCTGTGAATGCCACTCCTTCCAAGATGACTGTACTTCTTCAGGTAGGGGTGCGTCCCACTCAACTCCCAACTCCCAGAGCGTTTGAAACATCAACTTGGCTGTAACAGTGACTGGGGATATGAGCCCAAGGGGATCGTATATTCGAGCCGACGCCTGAAGAATAAAGCGTTTTGTGTTGCTGTTTTGGTTCAGGAGGTCGAATACGGCCTCTAACGAAAATCCCAAACAGTCATCGGGCTTATTCCAGACAAGTCCTAACACTCTCGACACACTTGCTGTCGGACATTCCACCTGGTCCAAGGCACCTCCTATCCCGTCGTCGCCAAACAGTTGGAGCAATTTCTTGGAATTCGAGTTCCATTTGCGGAGTGTCATGCTCGCTAGACTCATAATGTGCAATGCCTCGTGGTAAAAGTCTGCTGCTTCTTGTTCAGAGTCTGCTCCAGTGATCAGATCATCCACGTAGAGGTTTTCTGCAATTATTGCCGTTGTCTTGGGATGAACACCTGTTGTCGCTAAGTGGTGACGCAAGGTAGCGGCTAGAAGAAACGGACTGCTCGTCGCTCCAAAGGGCACCCTTGTCATTCTCCAGGTCTCTACGGGCGGTCTTGGGTCTTCTTCTGTCGGCATCTGTTCATGCCATAAGAATCTCATCGCATCGCGGTCCTCACGACGGACCGCTATCTGCAGGAAAGCCTTTTCGATATCTGCAGTAATGCCGATGCAGTGAATTCTGAAATTTAACAAGATTTTCAGGAGATCAGGGTTCAAGTTAGGACCAGCCTCCAGAACCTGATTTAGAGAGACACCTCCTGGCTCGCTGGATGATGCGTCAAAGACAACCCTGAGCTTGGTGGAAAGGCTGTCAGGCTTAAGAACTGCCCGATGCGGCATGTAATAAATTATGTTTTCTGAGCTGCTGCCTTCCTCTGCTGGGAGTCGTTCGGCAAACCCTTGATGGAGGTACTGACGTATCGCAGCATCATATTCGTGCATCATTTCCTCGTCCCGCCTTAGCTTCTTGGTTAGGTTGTACAAACGCTTCTCTGCAACTGCCTTGTTATCGCCTAGGTTGAGTTTAACCTGCTTCCACGGTAAGGCGACTTCGTAGCGCCTGTCAACAAGCTTGATAGATGAGGCAAATTCTTTGATGATGTCGTTGTCTTCGTTTTGTTGGGCAACAGGCTCAACAATGCCCATGCTCTCGAGCTCCCAAAACGACTTAAGGTCAGCTGAAAGGCACTGGGCCTCTTCACTCATGCTGGCCCGCAGCACAGCCACGGACGAACAGCTAGCGGACGAACTACTGAAAGGAATAGGACCTTGCAACGTCCAGCCGAATTTCGTCTTCAGTGCCATTAATGAATCTTGCAGTTTTCGCACGTGGCCAGACGCGAGAGTCAAATAATAATTAGAACCAATAAGAATGCCGATGCCTTTTCTCGTCAGATGGCCTGGTGGTACGGTTACATCTGCAAGCTCATTTATCTCTGCTTGAACTCCTTCGATGACCTTTTCGGGAAGAGTCAGGTGGTCAGAGCAGATCTCGGGTATCTCTAAAGCTTCGATAGAGTGTTGCTTTCGGTTGTACTGACTTCTCAGCCAAACGCGGACACGCTTCCGTTTGTGCTTAATAACGTTCCCGGCTCATCCAAAGGGGTAAATGGTGATGTCTTCTTCTCCCACAACCTCTAACTGGAGTTGGTGCGAGAGCTCTGCGGTCACAAAAACCCTCTGGCTGCCCCCGTCAAACAGGAGACGAGTTAAAGTGCTTCGTTGCGGTCCCTCTGCCCATACTTGGGCAGTCTGGAGCAGCACAGTGGGAGCCTTGTCGCTCTTCCCTGTAGCTGAATGCAGTTCGGTTGCTGAGCTGTTAACTGGTTTCCACGCAGGATCACACATTTGAGTTAAATGCCTTTTGACACATATCTTGCACTTCACTCCTTTGTTGCGACATTGTTTCGACGTGTGTCCTTTGACAGAACAGCGAAAGCATCGGCCTGCCTGACGCAATGCCCTTTTCTTTTCTTCGAGAGAAAGCGAGGTCTGGCACTCTTTGGTCACGTGATCTTTGGCAGCACAAAATGAACAGGGCTCATTCTTCTTCAAACCACTGGCGGAAAAGAGCGATGCCGTTGAAATCTTTGAAACTCTGGACTTTCCATTATCGAATCGTGGTTTTGCATTAATGTTCTTGCTTTCCCGATGACCAACCTGCACCGCCTTCTCCGTGCTCTCCACTTCCTCTTTTAGAAATTCTTGCAGACTTGCAATGCAAAGGATATCCTCTTGCTTTGCTGCTGAACAACGCTTGTGGTAATTCATTAAAGGTCGCTTGTCAGCACTCTTAGCAACGCGGAGGCAAGCATTGCGCCGTAGCTGTCTGTTTTGACGCCAAGCGCCGTGAGAGCGGCTATGTTGCGCTGCATGTGGTCATAGAGTCGACGTAGGTCCCTTACCTCCTGCCCGCTTCGTACCGTCGGGAGGTCCAGCAGTTGGGTGAGGTGCTCCTGGATTAGCACATCTTTGCGTCCGAAGCGCTCCTTCAGGAGCTCGATGGCAGTGTTGTAATTGGCTCCTGTAGCTTGAATCCCGGCCACCGCTGCTGCAGCCCTCCCAGTGAGCGCTGACTGCAAATATAAGAACTTCTCGCCGTTGGAAAGGGCATCGTTGCTGTGAATCGCTTGCTGGTACTGCTCCCAGAAGGGCTGCCACTCCGTGGCGGCGCCGCTGAATCGTTGCAGCTCGAGTTTCGGCAACCTGACCTTTGAGCCGGTAGCGCTCCGCGAGGCGCCCGTGTAGCATCCGGTCCTGGACTGGCGTTCGCTCGCTTAGCTTCGGCATGTTGGCTGAGTTTTGCAGCGTAGGTGACGATTCTCTCGTTGTACGCGATTGTACGCGTGAAGTTTTCCTCGGCTTCTTCATCAGGCACAAGTGGCTCGATAGCAGCGTCCACCTCGTTGAGCTGCATTTGAAGGGCGCTAAGCCTCGCTGACAGTATGTTCAGAGCCTTTTCGTCAGCATGCGCCTCTAAAGATGAATCCACTTCGGAAATCAGTTTTGTCACCTGGGATCTCAAAGCTCCTCGTTTCTTCTTCAGCCGTTCCATTTCAGCCTCGTTGTAGTGTCGTTCGTTGTCGTAGCGCCAAGCTTGGCTTCAGGTGTGGCGTCTCCAGGCCTCGTTTTAGAGCGTCGGGCGTGGCTTTCCTAGGCCTCGTTCCTGGAACCTTCAGTCCAAGGTGGTTTCACCTCCAAGGATCGTTGCGGTGATGGCCCAGAATTCGTTGTCCCGCCGAGACTTGATGGCCTTACTGTTCACGGACCGTTGCAGCTCTTTAGTCCCGGGTTTCGGCACCATAAGTTTGTGTAAACTTAGAGACGCGCACAAATGACGACACCATTGTTTCGAGTTATAAGCAACGACTGGTGTTTATTGCCAGTCAGAAAAAGCTAGAATGAACAGTTTCTTTATTCTCATGCCCCTGCGACGAATGGCAATGCGCCTCACCAGCCCGCGTGTCTGGTGCGCCGTGACGCGTAGGCGGCGGATCCCTTTCGTGTTGAGAGTATTCTTCTAATACACATGCCAAGAACCCTGACCGTGGCTACCAGGGGTATTGGATGGTTGTCAATGTGCAACTCGATAGGTTCCGGAGGGTCGGGTGCTGCCTGTGAGGCTTGTTTGTTCCTGATAACGAAGAGTTGAGATTTAGCCGGTGAACACGCAAGGCCGTTCCCTGTGTACCCATCATCGTGGGAGGGAACAGCGCGAAACAAAACGACGGACAAAGGAAGAGGACACAAAGACGAGCGCTGACTCGAAACTGAATTTTTTATTGAAAAACGAAAACATGTATACATCAAACTCACGTGAACAAACAGAGCAACTACCATTGGTCTAGTGGAATCAAGACCATCAAACGCACAATACGCCACGTGGTGAACTCTGAACAAAAGCACCCCTGAATCCCGAAATGAAGCAAGTCATGAATTATCTAAAAACGATACTTCTTTGTTAACTAATGCTGAAGAAGGCTGGCTGATACATTGTGATTCCTTCTTTCGTATGAAATAAGCTTCCATAATCTCCCTTGTCAATTTATCCCGGTGTCTAAACAAAATTTTAGTTTTTGTGACCAAAGGGCGGCACTTTTTCTGTTCTTTATCATTTTCCTTCCCACACTCGCGGCAATGATCTTTCAGATGAGAGTATCTGGTGTCTGATAGTGAATTAAGATGTTCCCTCAGGCGAACATTAATACATCGGCCTGTCTGACCAATGTATACTTTTTTGCACGATAGTGGAAGCTCGTAGACTACAGAGCATGCGCATTCCACCAACGGTGACCTTTGAGTAACACGACATTTAAATGGACTAACTCCTAATACACTTTCACTACGGTTTCTGATGGCCCGGCAAATCCCGCTCAACTTGCAAGGTGCCGAAAAAACAACTTCGACTTCAAACCTACCAGCTACATTTTTTAGATTATGGGCTACTTTGTGAATGTAGGGGATGACTGCCCTTTTCATACATGCCTTGTCCCTCTTTGACTTGACGAAATCCGTCCTCACCAGCCGCACCAACTTTTCGCACGTTGCCGAAATAACCGAATCAGGGTACCCTGCGGTTTTAAGCCTGCTGACCTGTAACAATACACTCTCTTCGATCCGGTGAAAACAAGAATTCTGTAAGCTCGAGCGGAGGGCAGACACAGCTATTCCATTTTTTACATTTTTTGAATGTCCGGAAGAATAGTGCAAAACCTGTTTCTGCGATCTTGGGGAGTAAAGCCAACAAACATGGTCGTTCTTGAAAAACAACTTAATACTAAGAAACTGGAGAGAATCCTTCAAGGGCACTTCTGAGGTAAACGACAGGCCATCTGCGCACTCTCGAAACAACTTCAAAATGTCTATCATCGTCCTATTGAAGTTGTCTCTTTTTGTCAGTACCAAAAAATCATCCACATATCTGAAAATCTTCACCATCATTCCCTCACTGTGTCTACTAATTTGTTTATCAATCTCACCTAAGAAAATATTGCTCAAAACAGGTGCTACCCTAGACCCGATACAGATCCCCTTTTTTTGCACATAGACGCCGCCTTGCCAGCCTACATGAGTTGACCTTAAATAAAACGATAACAGTTCAAGAAAGGTGTCAAGAGCAACCCCGCACTGACCAATAAAGCCTACTTCATGATTGTCATCAGTGATGCACTTTTTTACTGCTTTCATAATCCCATTGTGAGGAAGTGAATAGTAAAGATCTTCAATGTCAATACTGAAGCCTGTACAACCACCTGGATTGCTATGCTTTAGGAAAAGGGTTACCTTGTCTGTATTACTAACCAGGAAAGGATCATCCACAACTAGATACGAAAGGTGCTTTTGTAGATAACTAGATACACAGTGCTGCCAAGTGCCAGTTTCCAAAATGATAGCTCTGAAAGGAATGTTAACTTCAATCAGTTCAATCGTAAATATTATAAATTCTTTCTACAGTGTGCTCGTATGCATGTGTTTATTTTATTATTTTGTAATGGCTCTTAGATGAGCCACAGACATTTTCAAGCTATATTCTTTAGCTTTTGGCCTGTGGCTCATCCTAAAGACTGTATGCACATTTGTAAAATAAAATGAAGTTTGGATTGTCAAATCTCTCCATCGCATCTGGAGTTGGTTCATATGGTGATGTCGGCCCATATAGAATGATGTATATGTGGGATAGCATCTAGACGCAGGAGGTCACTCAAAGTAAGGTTGATGAGAAACGGTGAAAGTACAGCCACATGCGGTGTTCCTCTGGTGCCTAGTGTAATTTTGTTGCTACTTTTGTCCCCGAAATGCAGCGTAGCCGTGCGCTGGTTCAGAAAGGTGGCGATATAATAGTATGTCAGGTGACAGGTGAGAGAGGATGGAAGCGTGTGACATTGTCAGAGGCCTTACTAACATCGAGTCCCCAAATGATAGGCGTGGCTCTTATGCGATTTGCATCTAGGATGTTTTGTTTTAGCTTCCACATGATGTCCTGAGTCCACAGGCTTGCTCAAAACCCAATGACGGACGGGGGAATGTCTTCTGCGTCGGCTTGCATTTGGAGCCTGTTTAATACAATATGCTCCATCACCTTTCCTAGACATGAATTACGCGAAATTGGGCCGAGGTTCCCAATCCCGAGTCTTTTTCCCGGTTTATGAATGAAAATGATTTTAGCGTGTTTCCATTCGTCGGAGATGCTGCCTTCTCTCCAATACCTGTTGAAGAGGTCCGTAAGGGCATCTACTGATTTGCCCTCTAAGTTGCGGAACATCTTATTGGTGATGCGATCCTCCCCGGCTGCTGTGGTGGTGTTAATTTTATTAAGAGCAGTTGTGACCTCCGATACGGTAAAAACCCTATCCATGTGAGCATTATCCGACGCTGGATACCCATCTGGCTTGGGTATATCCTGGGTAGTGTTTACGTGCTGATTTTTTTAATGTGATCATGAGCTCTTCATGGCTGCCCTGGAAAGCTTGCGCGATCCTCTGTAGGGTCTTTTGAGTGTCGGTCTTAGTTTTCGTAGCATCGAGTAAATGCTTGAGCAGAAACTATGTGTTCTTATTGCCCAGTTGCTCATTATGGCAGTCGCATGTCTGATGCCACTGCTTTCGGTCAAGCTCCCACATGTGTGCCCCGATATCCTTTTCAAATCGGGCTTGTCGAGTTTTTAAGCGCCGCTTATGCATAATTTTACGCAATGGAGCGTGTATACTGCGTTGTGCGTCCATCATGTGTACTAGCTTAGCGTCCGGAATGGGGCCGCTTTCCTCCTGCGTCACAGTTTTCGAGGTGTTGGCGGCGTCTTGACGCAGACGCTCCGTCCACTGTCTTAAATTTACCATCCCCTTCGTCGGTATTTGCGAGCGGACATATCTGAAGGCGTCCCAGTTCGCGTGCTTCACTTCCCGGTGACGCATTCTGCAATGCGTCGCTTCGAATGTGGTACACAGCACATAGTGATCGCTTCCTTTTGTGACGTTGAGATTCTGCCATGTCACATCGGGGATATTTTTTGCAAAATCAAGGTCGGGGAACGTGTCCTTTGGTTGCACTGTTACCAATAAGCGTAGGTTTTTCAGGGTCGATAAGTGAGGTGTGCCCTTGCGCCTGAGCAGTCTCCCAGATTTCGGTTACCTTTCCACTGCTATTTGATTAGCCCCATTATGCATGGGCCGAGTTAGTCTCCGACTGTCAGCAACATTCCATCTCGCGCTGCTGCATGCGCCTTGCGGAGGCAAAAGCGCCGGAGGAAACAAAACAGGATGGTACTGCCCTTTCAACTTGGTGAAAACACCACATCCCATGGATATCAGAATCGGAGCCAAATATCCAAACACCTTTTAATACTTTTAACGGATGTCCGTACTAAGCTCATGTTATAGATATCCTGTCGTATTATCCGGTGGATATATCGTTCGGGTGATATCAAAGACATTTGCTTTAATCACGACCCATTATGCTTGCATAGTTCTATACAAAGATAGCAGATTGGACCTTTTAGTTTTTTTTTCGGATAGCAGATATCTTCAACGTAGTCCGCTCATTTTCTTTTTTTTTTGTAATGAGATTCACATTCGAATGAAATATTTCTTACCGGGCGGAAGCCACTCACTCCAAAAGGAAGCTTGGATCTGGAGCATATCGTTGGAGCATATCCTGTCGCTGTGACAGGAAAGATCGGCAATGTGTTGGCGTACTTATAGCAGTCAGTAAAAAAAGTCATATTCTCTTCCCATAACATCAAGCATCGAAATTATATGGGTATCTGTCAACTAGGCTACCGCAAAATAATTTTAGGCGCATGCTATCGACCGCCTAATGAAGCTCCTACAGAGAGAGAGAGAGAGAGAGAGAATCTTTAATGAAGAGGAGAGAATTTAGCCGGCGTTTAAAAATCGCTTGCATGCCACTCTGCGTAGGGAGGGGAATTTGGGAGATAAAGACAGAAGGAGAGCAGAGTGGAAGAGGTAAAAAAAAAACGAAGATAAAATGCGGCCATGAAATGGGTACTAAGGATGCAATGGCGAGTATTGATGTAACCTTTGGAATGATGGAGTGCATAGTCCATCAAAGGGCTGACGAAGTTCACTGCATGAAGAATGCATGAAGGAAACGTGCAAGTGAATTTAAAGCTTATCGAGATGTCCAATGTCTTTTAAATATGTGAATATAAAGTTCAATGCAAGCCTCTGTTGCCTAAGGCAGGCTAAGGGACCTAAAACTTTGTTCATTGTAAGGGGCACTGAGCAGAGCTTCTGCATGCAATATTCATAGTACGCACGCTCGGTAGCATATGCAGGGCACTCAAGCAAGATATGCTCCACAGTTTCTATCACGGCACAGTTGTCACAGTGCGGACGGTCCATTTGTCTAAAACGGTATCGTAGACTGTTTGTATATGCAGAATTCAGACGAAGTCGATGATAAAGTGTTTCCAGATGTCGAGAAACTCTAGATGAGAGTCTTGATCTAAGATGTGGGTCGATTGAGAGAAGAAATTGGTACTGATGTGTCGGCAAACTCCAAACCCGATACATTTCTTCGGAAGCAAAACTTTTGGCCATCTGGGACGCATCAGATTTCGTAAAAAAAGTTCTAATGTATCTCCGATGTTGATGTCCCTTACTGGCCACTTCATCTGCTTTTTCATTAGCCTGAATGCCACAGTGAGCAGGTACCCACTGAAATGTTATGCAGTGGCCTGCGGCAATAGCTAAATGATATAGATATTCGATGTCCAGGGAAACTGGCTGGTGATTCGTTTTTTTCAGCAGGTTGGCCAGGATCTGGAGAGATGCATTCCAATCGGTGAAGATAACCCAACGGTCGGCGGTTCGGCGCAGGATGTAAGAAACAGCTTCCTTTATGCCGTGAAGCTCAGCTGTCGTGGAGGATGTCCTCCGCTGCAGCCGGTAAGAAAGGGCATGGCCTGTTGAGGGCACATAAAGGCCACATGAAGAGGTTTCTTTAGTAGTTGAACCATCGGTGAAGATATGGGTGTGCTGCCTATATTCCTCCGTTAAGTAGGCGAGAGTAGTTTGCAGAAGCGCTGCCTGTGGCATGAGTTCCCCCAAGAAATGAATGGGTTCCGTCAAAACAGGTCTGCGACTGACAATATCATCTCCCTCGTCTCATCCATTGAGAAGTACCTTCATGCTGGGTACATCCCGACAGCTGTTTTCCTAGACATCAAGGCCGCCTTTGACTCTGTCTTTCACAATGCAGTTCTCGCAGCCTTTGCCCGTCTTGGCCTTGGAGGAAAGCTGTACAAGTGGATTGGGCATTAATAAAAAGAACGGCAAATTTTTATGACCACTCCAAACGGTCAAGCACACTTTCACGCAGTAGAGAGGGGCGTACCACAGGGAGCGATGCTCAGCCCTCTCCTGTTCAATATTGCCCTTATACACATAAGAAGAAACCTTCCGCGATGGGTCCGTATAACAATTTATGCTGATGATATCTGCATCTGGACCGCATCACGCTCGCGCTATATCACCCAGCAACGTCTACAGAGATCGCTATTGCACATTTCGATGTACATGGCTTCCAGAGGTCTTCGTCTCTCGCCAGAAAAGAGTGCTGCAATGGCGTTTACAAGAAAAACGATGACCCGATATCCGCTGCTCCTAGGCGGACGATCGCTACCATATGTACGATCTCAGCAATTCCTGGGTGTTGTAATCGACTATAATCTGTCATGGACACCTCAGATAAAAAAACTCCGCGAGAGGATCACTGCAGCATCGCAAGTGTTTAGGTTCATGGCGGGAACAAGGTGGGGTAGCAACTGCCGATCAATGCTTCTGCTTGAAAAAGCCTACGTTGAAGGAACCTTGCGCTACTGTCTACCACTGTTTCAAAGATTATCTACATCAAGCAATAAGTCTCTCGTTGCCGCACGGAAGAACTGCCTGCGAATATGCCTGGGCATCCCAAAGGGTTCCTCGGCATCAGGAAGAGTAGCGGAGGCAGGATGTCTCCCACTAGAGGTGATTGCCGCCCAGGAAACTATGCGTACCCATCTCCGCCATGTTCTTCAAGGGGAGAAGCACTTCCTGCACCGTGTCCACCTAACTTACAGCAACTCTAGCTTTGGCCAGGCAGTGCAGCGCCTGCCCATCCCTACTATTAATCAGCCACAGAAACTACTACCTCTGGCCTTTCCTCCATGGACACTCTCTCCTCTAAATGTGAAGAAGTTTGTTCCAGGTGTGAATGCAAAGAGCCCCAGCTCCTACATTTCTTTCAGAGCTTCATGATACCATTAATGTCATCGTAACACGTTACCCTTCGTCATCTATCTTTCTGTTGGGTGATTTTAACTTTCCGGGCATCGACTGGTCCTCGGTGCAACCATCCTCATCTTCGACACTATGCAAGGAATTCACTAATTTATGCTCACTGTTTAATCTTATCCAAATTTTTACTCAGCCTACAAGAATTACTGAAGTTACAGCAATTACATTAGACCTTGTACTAACAACACGCCCAGAACTGTGTTCAGAAATAACCTACATGCCCCAGTTAAGCGACCATTCTTTGCTCAATGTTTCTGTGAACATTCCTATACAAGAAACTCCGAGTCACACTAAAATAATACGCATGTATCACAGCGCTGACTTCAACAAAATTAATAATGAACTAGGCTCTTTCCTGGCCACCTTTTTTGACGAATTCGACTCGCGATCAGTGAACGCAAAGTGGCTTTTATTCAAGAACAAAGTTTTAGATCTCACCAGCCGCTTTATACCTACTCGCGTAATATCTTATCACCTGCATGCGCCATGGTATAACACACATCTTAAGCGCTTGTCTAACCTTAAGAAACGCTTTTTCCGATCAGCTAAAAGATCACGCACTGAACATCATTGGTCCCGTTATCGCTCTGCAGCTTACACTTACAATTCTGCGGTAAAGAACGCTAAAGCAAACTACTTGAATAGCACTCTGCCGAGTATGTTGCTCAATAACCCAAGAAAATTTCGGAGCGTCATTAACCCTTCTGAAACATCTAGAATAATACTAACGAATTCAAGTGACGAACCTATATCAGATACTAACTGTGCAAATGTATTGAATGATGTGTTTTTGAGCTTTTTTCAAGTGGTGTAACTACGGATTTCCCCCAACTGGATCATAACAACTTCCTCCCAATGTACCCTGTGGTCATTCATCCTGATAGTATAGTTAAAATAATTGACAACCTTAAGATATCCTCCAGTGCTGGTGTTGATTGAATTACTACAAAGTTCCTGAAAAGTACGAAAATGTATTCATCGCTCGCCTTAACTATAATATTCCAGCAATCATTGGAGAAAGGTGAACTACCGGCTGATTGGAAGATTGGTAAGGTGGTCCCTGTGTATAAATCTGGTAATAAGCACTCGCCTCTTAACTACCGGCCCATATCTATTACCAGCATCCCATGTAAAATCTTAGAGCACATACTCTTTTCACATATTGTCACTTTCTATGAATCAAACTCGTTTTTTCATCCATCTCAGCACGGTTTTAGGAAGTCCTATTCATGCGAAACACAGCTACTCTTATTCACACACAAACTTCACGCAATTTTAAATCGTCACTCGATCGCCGACTGCATCTTCCTAGATTTCGCGAAGGCATTTGATAAGGTTTCCTATCATCTTTTGTTACTAAAACTGCGCATGGTAGGTTTAGACACTAACATTTTAAAATAGCTCGAAGTTTTCCTTCCTCATCGAATGCAATTTGTTGCTGTCAATAATGTTAATTCCGCCGTTCACCCTGTTCTTTCCGGGGTTCCCCAAGGCACCGTCTTGGGTCCCCTGCTTTTTCTTATACTCATCAACGACTTACCCAGCAATCTTTCTTCTTCTCTACATCTTTTTGCCGATGACTCCGTCCTCTTTCGGGAAATAACAAAGGATAACGACAAGCACATGATTCAATCTGACCTTAACACTATCTCAACATGGTGCAAAACTTGGAATATGACTTTGAATGCTGAAAAGTGCAAACTTATGCGCCTTTCTCGTGTTAATAGTGATCCTCCCGTATATACTCTTAATGGTGTGCTACTTGATTTAGTTAAAAAATATATGTACCTCGGAATTCATATTACGTCTAACCTTAGCTGGCATGGGCACATTGAGCACATCACTAACAAAGCTAATCGCATGCTGGGATACCTGAGACGTAACTTTCACGCAGCGCCAACTAACATCAAACTTATGCTGTATACCACACTCGTACGTTCACAACTAGAATATGCGTCATCAGTCTGGGACCCTGGTGTTAAGAGTTTGATCGACCAACTGGAAATGGTACAACACAAATCAGCGCGCTTTATTCTGACTTCCGGCGTACGTCAAGCGTAACGGCTATGAAAACTACATGGGGCCTAACTTCACTTGCATCAGGACGCAAAATTGCACGCTTGTGTTTTTTTCACAAAGTATTTCATCATGAGTCCATTCGCTGCGAGTTTCTTCTTCCCCCTTCATATAATTCACGCCGCACAGATCACATACATAAGGTAGGCATTTCTACATGCAAAACTAAAACATTCAAGGATTCTTTTATTCCTCACAAGTCATATGACTGGAACCACCTTCCTTCTTCAGTCGCCACAATTCCTGGCCCTGTATTGTTTCGGACTGCTCTTACCGCTTGTGTTGAATGATATATTGTGTTTATCACTTATCCTAACTTCTCTATGTTTTGACAATTTATTCTTCTCTGCTGTTGTTTGTATTTTCAGTGTTAAGTATTACCCACTCCCCTCTGTAATGCTTTGCCCTGAGGGTAAAATAAATAAGTAAGTAAATAAATAAATATAAACACAGAAAATTATTCGTTCTGTGGATGCATGCTCAACATGTTGGTGCTGCGTGGCTTCTGCTTGTAGCATTTCTATAGCCAGATCTGTGTTTCGCATATGCTTCTTTTTCAACATGTACGCCGTGACAACGCGGAATGCTATGCAGATTTTACCACTGAAGCTGTCAGGAACAAATAAATAGCAGCGCAAGGAGACAAGGACTGGACGAGACAACAAGGACGGCGCTGATGCCAGGAGCAGCGGGCCAGGCAAGTACACCATTGTAATACATTGTAGACTTCGGCTAATGCATATATCACGAAACCTAATGCATGTATCAAGGAACTGTAGCCTATCGTCGTTTCGGATAGGCTACAGTTCCTTGATATATGCATTAGGTTTGAAAAAGCACGCGTTTGCAGGATGTATCAGCCGAGAACAAAAAAAGAAATTCTCAGTTATCAATCGGCGCACTCTAAACTTGTGAAAAGGGGTATTGCCATGAATGCCTTCCGCGCTGCTCTCCATAAGTCGTGCGAGCATTGCATCACTGAAAGTGCGACACTGCAAAAGCTTCGCCTAGAGAACGCCGGGTTTCCGGATGAAACTCTGACATCTGTTGCAGAAAAGCTGCTAAAAGAAGTGAGATCTGGGAGGCAACAAAACCGTGAAGATCCCCAACGACGCACTCAACTTGTGGCTATGCCGTATGTGCACAATATATCGCACCTTCTAAAAAAGGTGGCGAAGAAGTGTGGCATCGATCTTGTATTGACTGACCCGAGGAAACTTGTGCGCTTCTGCCCGCTCGTGAACGGCGAGGTAAGAAATCCAGTATCCACTACGAACCACCAAAAGAAGTTCGTTCCATGCAAAGTCGGTGTTGTCTACAAAATCCCGCTCACTTGTGGCAAGGCGTATATTGGGCAATCAGGAAGATGCATAAATCAACGACAGAGAGCACCGCTTGGCAACGGAATCCATATCGGCGGGGGGGGGGGGGGGGGGGAATCTCGCTGCGCACTGCAAATGCTGTTTTATCGAACGGTACCCTGGCGACCCTGACCCTGTACCTTGCACACCAATATTTCCCGAAACAATCTTTCTAGGTACAATGAAAACTCAAGCGGAACGTGAAATTTTTGAAGCTATGTGCATTGATAGTGAAGGTTCAAAATGCGTCGCACCCCGTCTGTTAATCTTTCAAAAAAATAAATCATGTTCCTTAGGCGTGGCGTTGCAACTGCGCATGTGTGAGTTCAGCTATTTTTGAGATGTAATATATTGATTGTTTTTCGAATAAACGGCAGTTGAAGACTAGCGTCTGTCCTGTGTATTTGTGTTCTTGTCCCGTGTGTTTACTAAGCGCTAGCAAATATGATTTCAAACGCTTTCCAACTAGCCCAAGTTTCCGCCTTAATGAGAAGTATAAAACACGACTGTAGAGGGCTCCACGCTAAAACAACGAGGGAGGGGGGGGGATGGGTTATGCAAATATGAGAAATAGAATATGGAAATAACAAATGAAGTAAAAGCCAATAAAACGCCAAGGAATTAAAAGCAAGAAAACGCAAAGGAAAAGCGGGACCATTCCGGTTCACAACAAGAAAGGGTGCTTACGGTAAGCAGTCTTAAGACATAGTTCACACCTACAGATAGCCGTCAAGAAATTCAACTTCACTGTAAAGTAATTGAATAGAAGGTGCGCTGACGCACGTTTTCACAGCTTTTCTTATAAAATGCGCCTCCATGACTTCACGCTCTGTTTTTACATTAGCTGATGTTAAGAATTCTGTTTTATCTATTTTTGGATAGTATCCGTTCTCTTGCTCTGTTTCACATGCTTTGCAATGGTCAGCTAGGTTGCTTCCTGATTTGTTGCGTACGCACAATCTATGTTCTCGCGCCCTCTCATTAAAGCATCTTCCTGCCTGCCCAATGTAATGACGCCCGCAGCTGATAGGAATTCTGTACACAACGTTCGCCTTACATTCCGTAAACTTCGTTTGATGTTTCTTCGTGCAGTCATCTCGTTTTACCGTTTTCTTGGTGCAGACCTTAGAAAGATTACAAGGGGCAGAGAAAACTACTTGTACATTATAACACGCTGCCAGCTTCTTGAAATTGTGTAAACCTATGATAATATGGTATTACCTGGACATGAGTCTTGCTTTTGATCTCTTCACTCCCCTGCTCACTACAGGAAACCTTGGAGGCTTTCAGCTTTTGCAAAAGGCTTTCACACACTGCCAGTATAAGGTCTACGGGGAATCCAGCCTCTTGCAGCCGCCTGGATTGCTCATGGATGCTGGCGGCCATGCGGTGCGTGCAGGATTTTGTAGCTGCTCCGTGGAGACAGGAAGACACGATACCCCGTTTAACAACTTTAGAATGCGCGCTGTCAAAGCGCAACAGACGTTGTTTGGTTCGTGGATGGTACATCCAGCAGATATTAAGGTTAGTGAAATGTAATTCAATATCTAAGATCTCAATACGGCCATCCGTAGGTGACTCCCAAGTGAAATTGGCGCCGTACTGCGAAAAAATGCTCAACACTTCCTTGACAACGTCGCATTCTCTTCCATGACCTTTGCTAAAAATAATAAGGAAATCATCAACGTACCTGAACACTTTTAAAACAGGAAGGTCAGAAAGATTGGCTTGAATGCGTTTGTCAATCGCGGATAAAAATAGGTCACATAACACAGGCGCAACAGAAGAACCGATACAAATGCTTCTCTTCTGGGGCCGCCGCGGTGGCTCAGTGGCTATGGTGCTCGGCTGCTGACCCAAAGGACGCGGGTTCGATCCCGGCCGCGGCGGCTGGAATT
Organism: Amblyomma mixtum; assembly: GCF_055824585.1. Lineage (NCBI taxonomy): Eukaryota > Metazoa > Arthropoda > Arachnida > Ixodida > Ixodidae > Amblyomma > Amblyomma mixtum. Next base: position 129,295,571 of record NC_143013.1, read on the forward strand.
TCTTTGGAGGAGAAATTCTAGAGGCCCGTGTACTGTGTGATGTCAGTGCACGTTAAAGAACCCCAGGTGGTCGAAATTTCCGGAGCCCTCCACTACGGCGTCTCTCATAGCCTTAGTCGCTTTGGGACGTTAAACCCCATAAACCAAACCAAACCTTCTTTTTTGGATATAGAAATTTCCTTCTTAAAATATAGCTGTGGACGCAAGGTAGAAATCGCGTTTTCTTGCTTTTAATTCCTTGGCGTTTTATTGGCTTTTACTTCATTTGTTATTTCCATGCTCCATTTCTCATATTTGCATATCCCATCCCCCCCCCCCCCCTCGTTGTTTTAGCGTGGAGCCCTCTACACTCGTGTTTTATACTTCTCGTTTTATCCTTTTCTGTATTTTTCATATACATATACCTTATAGTGTCCTAGTTTTTCAAATTTTTTCATTTGATTATATATTGTCACGTTGTAGTGACGGCAGTCCAGCGGTCAGGAAGACACCAGAAATACTTGCAAACGAAGCTCTTTATTTGGGCTGACTTGCGCCCGCAAAAGAACTGACTCACTCGGTGGCGGCGTAAGCAACAAGCGTGCTCGTCAATCGTCGGACTACGAATGCCCGCCGCTCGCGGCCTCGCTCAATTTAAAGCCGGCAAAGAAACTTCCAGATAGCAGGACAAGATGATCTACAGTAATCTGGAAAAACCTAGATGCAGCCTTTCATGGCTGCGATCAATCGAGATTAGACTCGTCGCTTCTCGCGTCACGAACAAAAATGATAACAGCCCTTTCCTGCAGCCTTGAGCGTGAACGAACAAACGCTACAATGATACGTGGCATTTCCCCCCTTCCAAAGAAGCATCGTCTCGATGCTTTGAAATGAAAATAAACATGGAAAATGAAACTTCGAGTCCTTTAGCGTTCATAATATGGCTTCAGGCGTACGACATGTACGACTTCCGGGCGTGGGCCGCGTCGCTGAGATGCTGTCGTGGCGTCGGGGATGACTTCATAGTCGAGGTCACCGATCCGACGGAGAACCCTGTACGGGCCAAAGTAGCGTCGCAGCAACTTTTCGCTCAATCCACGGCGGCGAACTAGCGTCCATATCGAAACCCGATCACCTGGCTTGTAATGTGTGTCTCGTCGGCGCAGGTTGTAGCGTCGGGCGTCGGTGTGCTGCTGGTCTTGAATGCGAAGCCGTGCAAGTCTTCAGGCTTCCTCGGCGCGATGAAGGTAGGCGGCGACGTCGAGGTTGTCTTCGGCGGAAACGTGCGGGAGCATTGCGTCGAGTGTTGTCGTGGGCTTCCTGCCGTATACCAGCTGGAATGGGGTAAACCTGGTTGTCTCCTGGACGGCAGTATTATAAGCGAAGATCACGAAGGGCAGAATGGAGTCCCACGTCTTGTGTTCGGCGTCGATGTACATGGAGAGCATGTCTGCGATGGTCTTGTTCAGACGCTCTGTGAGTCCGTTGGTTTGTGGATGATAGGCAGTTGTCCTCCGATGGCTTGTCTGGCTGTAGTTTAAAATGGCTTGCGTCAGCTCCGCTGTAAACGCCGTTACTCTGTCTGTGATGAGCACTTCCGGGGCGCCGTGTCGCAGGAGAATTTGTTCAACAAAAAATTTTGCGACTTCTGTTGCGGTACCACTAGGCAACGCTTTTGCTTCGGCGTAGCGGGTCATGTAGTCGGTGGGCACGATGATCCCCTTGTTTCCTGATGAAGAGGTCGGAAAGGGGCCGAGGAGGTCCATCCCTATTTGCTGAAAGGGCTTAGTTGGCGGTGGTATGGGGTTCAGGAGTTCGACTGGTCTAGTCGGAGGCGTTTTGCGTCGCTGAAACTCACGGCACGTTTTCACGTAATGGGAAACGTCGGTAGCTAGCCGTGGCCAATAGTACTTCTCCTGGATGCGGTGCAACGTGCGAGAAATCCCGAGATGTCCTGCAGTCGGCTCATCATGACATGCCTGCATAATTTCTTGCCTGAGATTTTTGGGCATAACAAGAAGATGCACTGTCCTGTTCGGCGCGAAGTTCTTCTTCAGGAGGACATTATTGTGAAGGACGAAGGACGACAGTTGCCGCTTGAACCCTCGGGGGGGCGATGCGGTCTTGCCTTTCAGATAATCAACTAGGCTTTGCAAGTCAGGATCCGAGTGCTGCTGCAGCGCGAAACTGCTGGCGCTTACCGGTCCTAAGAAAGCGTCGTAGTCTTCCTCTTCGGGTGCTGCATCGACAGGAGCTCGTGACAAGCAGTCTGCATCGGAATGCTTGCGGCCAGATTTGTAGACTACAGTTATGTCGAATTCTTGAAGACGCAGGCTCCAACGAGCAAGGCGGCCGGAGGGATCTTTCAAATTGGCCAACCAGCACAGAGCATGGTGATCGCTCACAACCTTGAATGGTCGTCCGTACAGGTAGGGGCGAAATTTCGACGTGGCCCAAATAATGGCGAGACATTCTTTCTCTGCCGTCGAATAGTTGGCTTCGGCTCTCGACAGTGAACGGCTAGCGTACGCGATAACTTTCTCCTGTCTGCCATTTTTCTGAACGAGAACCGCTCCTAAGCCCACCCCGCTTGCATCGGTATGTACTTCGGTTTCGGCGTTTTCATCAAAGTGCCCGAGCACAGGAGGGGACTGTAAGCGGCGCTTCAGCTCGTTGAAAGCTTCCTCTTGTGGCCTTTCCCATTTAAAAGGAACGTCAGCCTTGGTAAGTTGAGTCAAAGGTTCAGTGATGCGCGAAAAGTTCTTGACGAATCGTCGGTAATAAGCGCACAATCCAAGAAATCTGCGTATAGCCTTCTTGTCATTAGGGTGTGGAAACTCTGCGATCGCAGCCGTCTTCTGGGGGTCTGGGCGAACTCCATCCTTGCTTACGACGTGACCAAGGAAGAGAAGCTCCTCGTAGGCGAAGTGGCACTTCTCTGGTTTCAGTGTCAGGCCTGAAGACTTGATCGTTTCCAGCACTATCCGAAGCCTTCTGAGGTGGTCTTCAAAGCTTGAGGAGAAGACAACAACGTCATCTAAGTAGACTAGGCAAATCTGCCACTTCAAGCCTTCGAGCACCGTATCCATTACTCGCTGGAACGTCGCTGGGGCAGAGCAGAGGCCGAATGGCATCACCTTGAACTCGAAGAGTCCGTCTGGCGTGATGAACGCAGTCTTCTCGCGATCTCTTTCGTCGACTTCAATTTGCCAGTAGCCGCTCTTCAGGTCCATCGATGAGAAGTACTTAGCGTTGCAAAGCCGGTCCAGTGTATCGTCGATGCGGGGGAGGGGGTAGACATCCTTCTTCGTAATGTTGTTCAGGCGGCGGTAATCGACGCAAAAGCGAAGGGTGCCGTCTTTCTTTTTCACTAGGACGACCGGTGCTGACCAGGGGCTCCTCGATGGCTGTATGACGTCGTCACGAAGCATTTCCTCAACTTGCTTGCGGATAGCTTGGCGTTCTAGCGGCGATACGCGGTAGGGGCTCTGTCGCAGTGGTCGCGCGTGTTCGTCTGTGACAATGCGGTGCTTGGCAAGCCGGGTTCGTCGCACATTCGATGCTGATGAGAAGCAATCGGTGTACCTTTGAAGAAGACTGCGTATTTGGTCTTGTCTGCTCCGGGGTAATGCCGGGTTGATGTCGAACGTGGGTTGATGGCCTTGGTCAGATGGTTCTGCGGGTTGGTCGGGTAGGGAAAATACGTCTCTGATGTCTGCCAGCTCGTCGAGGAAAGCGATCGTCGTACCTTTGTTTAGATGCCGGTATTCTTCCGTGAAGTTGGTTAGCAACACCTGGGCTTGGCCATTTCGGATTTCGGCGACTCCCCTCGCGACGCCCAATCCTCGATCCAGGAGTAACTGGGTGTTCCCCTCGATAACGCCTTCGGCATTTTAAATGTCTCCAGTACCTATGCCGACGAGAACACTTGATCGGGGCGGCACGCTCAATGCTTCATCGAGGACGTTTAAGGCAACGTGATGAGTCGCGCCCGTCGCAACAGGTATGGCTTTTTCCGTCGAAAGCTTGATCGACTTAGATCGAAGGTCGATGATCGCCCGATGTTCGTTCAGGAAGTCCATTCCCAAAATCACGTCTCTCGAGCATTGCTGTAGGATCAGGAAGGTTGTCGCATAGGTTCTCCCATTTACAGTAACTCTCGCGGTGCAGCGTCCTGACGGCGTAATCAGGTTGCCACCTGCGGTGCGGATCAGCGGGCCATCCCAGGTTGTTGTTACGTTCCTGAGTCGGACAGCGAGTGGGCCACTCATTACAGGGTAGTCAGCTCCTGTGTCCACCAAGGCAGTAACCGCGTGACCGTCGACCGTAACTTCAAGGTCACTTGTTCGCGTTCTCGTATTGTACGTTGTCTTCGGTGTCCGATCTCGGCTTCGGCGAGTAGTGAGGCTGCGGTGGGCGTACTGCGACGTTACTTCACTGGGCAGCGGTAAAAGCTTCAAGTCTGGCCGCGTCGTCGTCGTCGGTGTCGTCATCGTCGGTGTCGTCGTCGTCGGTGTCGTCGTCGTCGGTGTCGTCGTCGTCGGTGTTGTCGTCGTCGATGTTGTCGTCGTAGTTGAGGCATGGTCTTGAGTACTCGTCGATGGAGGATCTTTGTCATTGCGCTTAGAAGCAACCTCACCTCCAGAGGCTGCTTTATTTAGTTTAACCTACGGGGGCTGGGGGAGCGTCTACGCACGGCGTAATCTCGGGTAGGAGATACAAAGCGCGGGGACGATGGCGACGGGGAACGTGATAGGCGGCTCGGCGATGAGTATTCTTCCCGACGTAAAAACTCCTCGATTTCGGCTGGTTGCTGGCCGGGTCGGGGTCGTGGAGCGTCGTAAGAGAACCCTCGGATGCCCAGTCTTCTGTATGGGCAGTTCCGGAGGACGTGACCGGCTTCGCCACAGTGGAAGCATAGTGGGCGGCGCTGGTCGGGAGTTCTCCACTCGTCGCATTTCCTCGGCTGCGCGCGTCGCTCGTAGGACGGGCGAGTGGGCGGCGGTCCAACGCAGCTGGCTGAGGGCGATAGGGGCTTGGGTCCTGTCGTCGAGGTGCAGGGCGGCGTACAGCTGCGGCGTAAGTCAAGGCTGGGGGCTGCAGAGGCTGCGTGGGTGTCGGCGTCACACCCAAGGCCTGTTGAACCTCGTCCCGGATAACGTCAGTGAGCGATGAAAGTTGCGGCTGCGTTCCCGTTGGTAGCAATCGTTGGAGCTCCTCTCGCACAACTTCACGTATAACCTCCCGCAGGTTATCGTTGTTAGCGGTATCCATGCAGCTTCCTGACAAAAAGCGCTCCTGGCGGTCATACTGCCGGGCTCGGGCGTCAAGAGTTTTCTCCATTGTGGTTGCCTCTTATACGAATTCCGCGACGGTTTTCGGTGGGTTGCGAACGAGGCTGGCAAATAGTTGCTCTTTAACTCCTCGCATAAGCAACTTCACCTTCTCTTCTTCCTTCATGCTCACGTCGGCACGCCGGAAGAGACGCTTCATTTCCTCAGTGTACACAGCAACGGTCTCGTTTGGGTGTTGTATGCGAGACTGTAGCAACTGCTGGGCTCTCTCCTTTCGCACGACGTTCGTGAAGGCCTTTAGAAGCTGCTCCTTGAAGGTTTCCCAGTTCGTGAGGTTAGCTTCCTCATTCTCAAACCAGACTTTTGCTGGTCCCTCCAAGGCGAAGAAGTCGTACCTAAGTTTTGTGGCATCGTCCCAGTTGTTGAAGATAGCCACACGGTCGAACTGCTCCAGCCATTCTTCGGGGTCGGCGCCAGGCGAAGCGTCGAAGGTTGGTGGCACCCGGGACTGGTGAAGAATGATTGGAGTCGTCGTCTGGGGCAAGCTCATGGTAGACGTTGCGGCTGGCTTCCACTTCCGGGTAGGGTCCGACAGATTTCCGAACTCTGGTGCGTCCCCTTGCAGGCGTCGGCTAGCGCGGTGGACTGGACTCAGGTCCTGCGGTTGATGACTCAGAGGGCTGGCGTCACGGCTTGTAGGGGGTGTCCGGAACATGAAAGGCTACCCAGCACCTCCACCAGATGTCACGTTGTAGTGACGGCTGTCCAGCTGTCAGGAAGACACCAGAAATACTTGCAAACGAAGCTCTTTATTTGGGCTAACTTGCGCCCGCAAAAGAACTGACTCACTCGGTGGCGGTGTAGAAAGAGAAGTTTATTTTTTTCGAAAGGAACAAAAATACGAAACAAAACAGTTGAACTGAAGTCTGATCTTTCAAGCACATGCGCAGTGACGCAGCACTGAGCACGTCAGTATGGCAGTATGAAAGCCGACACTCGACCGCCGCGCAGGACGATAAAGTATGTCGAACATTTGCGCAAGAACTCAGCCTCGCTCATTGTCAGTGCGTCCACGCATGCTTGCTCAAAGAGGCGCGTGCGGAGGCGCTGCAACATTGGAAACATTGCTCTTTGCGGACGCCCATTTAAGGAAGCCGCTCCACGCTGCCGCCACAAAACGAACATGCCGACACACAAGAGCATATTTGTAAACAGTTCGCGTGAACTAGTGCGCGCTTCGAGGCGGGTTACGAACATTCGTGACACTAGTACCCAAAAGGTGCGCGCCACTACACAGTCGAACATTGCGTGCCGCAATGTTTCTAAGAGACCGCACTGCGGGCATCGGGCGGATGGCGCCACGCCCCACGCCGCAAGGCGGCCGCAAGGCGCAAGGCGGCGTAGAAAGAGAAGTTTATTTTTTTCTGTTTTAACATAGAAAATACAAAACAAAACAGATGAACTTAATTCTCTGATCAGTCAAGCACATGCGCAGTGACGCAGCACTGAGCACGTCAGTAATGCAGTAAAAATGCCGATACACGACCGCCGCGCAGGACGATAAAGTATGTCGACCATTTGCGCAAGAACTCGGCCTCGCTCATTGACAGAGCGTCCATGCATGCTTGTTCAAAGAGGCGCGTGCGCAGGCGCTGCAACATTGGGAACATTGTTCTTTGCGGACGCCCATTTAAGGATGCCACTCCACGCTGCCGCCACAAAACGAACATGCCGACACACAAGAGCATATTTGTGAACAGTTCGCGTGAACTAGTGCGCGCTTCGAGGCGGGTTAAAAACATGCGTGACACTAATGTCCAAAAGGTGCGCGCAACTACACACTCAAACATTGCGTGCTGCAAAGTTTCAAGCAGACCGCACTGCGGGCATCGGGCGGAGGGCGCCACGCCCCACGCCGCAAGGCGGTCTCTTGTGGGCAGGACCCGCCAGCCTCGCAGCCAGCCGAAGTCCCTGACATCTGCAGGAAGCGTAGCTGAGGTCAGTTGGCGCCAGCGTGCCCGTCTCGTTTTCTGGAGTTGTTCGCGGGTCAGCGCAGCGACCGTTAGTGCTTCACACATTCTGGAGGGCGGGGTTTCATCAACATCCAGATCGGGCACGCTGGCAGTCAACGACGTCAGTGTGCGACGCACCTTAACGAAAAATGCCGGCGGCAGCTCGGCTGTAGGGCCAACCACGTGTTGTGAAAAAACACGTTACGCGCTGTGCCCAGAAAGTATGTGAGGAGTGTTCTCCCGGGATAGTCTGGGTTGCGTACAAGATCTCGTACTCCTCGCAAGGCGAGCACATTGCACATGGTGCGGATACAAGGTATACCAAACCCACCCATGTACGATGGAAGGCGCATGAACATTCGTGACACAAGTTCGGTTTTGCCCGCCCAAACGAAAGAGCCACAGGCCGAGGTTAGCCTGCGCGCAAACATGCGCGGTGGGTTTGCGACGCGGGCGACAAAAAAACATGCGGCTAGGATTGTGGACTTAACTATATAGCAGCGCTCTGCCATTGAAAGGCGGAAAGTTGACGCCACCGAGAGGCGTTTCTCAGCGTTCGTGCGGAGGTTAGTCCAGGTTTCGCGGGCTACTTCTCCGCTGGCGAGGAATACTACTCCCAGGACTTTCACTCCCTGCACCCACTCCACCTCGCCCGCAAGGTTCGGTGTGAAGGTGCCAAACCTTAGTGCCTTGCTTTTTCCCCTGTTCAATAGGGCCCCAGATATCTCGCTGTACTCGAGAAACAGCCGCGAAAAAGCGGCGTAGCTATCCTCGTCCTTGAGGAAAAGCGACACGTCATCGGCGTAGGCCGATACCTTGATTTGGCCCTGGCCAGGCAGAGGGAAGCCGCGTATGGATGGGCTGTCGTGAATGCGCCGGATGAGTGGATCCAGGCACAACACGAAGAATGTTGGGGAGAGAGGGCATCCTTGCCTTATGCCCCTGGTGACTGAGAAGGGAGCGCTCTGGTGGCCGTTTACGGAGAGACGAGCGTTCAGGTCTGCGTAAAGTAAGCGCAGCCTGCTGACAATTTGCGGAGGGAATCCGAAAGCTTCAAGGACTCCGAACAGATACGAGTGTTCCACCCGATCGAATTCTTTCGCCTGGTCTAGTGAAACAAAGCACCCGCTGAAGCCCGTCCTGCTGGCAAATGTGAACAGGTCTCTAGTGAGTGCCAATGCATCAAACACAGAGCGGTCAGGGACGCTGCTGGTTTGAGCCCGGTGGATTAGGTGAGGTAGGATCGTCCGCATTCTTGTGTTCAGTAAAGATGTGACTATTTTGTAATCTGCGTTTAAGAGGCTTATGGGCCGCCATGCTTGCGGGTCGGAGGGGTCACCGCCCGCTTTCGGAATGAGTATGATGCGACATTCGCGGAAAGAGTTTGGACGTAAACCATCCGCGAGGAAGCCGTTGACCATCTTCAGGAGCGCTCCTTGGATCTCGTAAAAAAAGTTTGAATAAAAACTTGTTGGAATGCCGTCTGGACCGGGGGCAGAGGCGGCATTCATACTCTGCAGGATGGCGTGCAGCTCTTGGCTTGTGGCTGGTGCGCAAAGGTTTTCATGCAGCTCTTCAGCTACTCGTGGCAAGTTTCCAAAAAAGCTTTGTAGAAGCCCGTCATAACCATCTTGAAGATGTAGCCAACTGTCCGTAGGGAACAGGTTCGAAACGTGGCTTGCGAAGATCGTGCAGATATCGGCCGTGGTTTTGCTTTGGGTGCCGTCTGGGAGTGTCACGAAAGGCACAGTAGCAGGAGCGAATTCCTCTGCCGTGCCTGCGCGTACGTGTCGTAGCACAGCCGGGTCTGATATCGGCCGCCCGAGCTGGTGTGCACGACTAGCTGCCCGTGATGACTGGCAGAGCAACACGTGGTAACGTGCTTTAAGTAGACTCAGGTAATCGCTCATGGCAAAGGTTAAGGGTGCTCCCCTTTGCACTATACGGATGCGCTTGAGGGTGTCATTCAGTGCATGAGTTACCCGGCGTCTGCGGTCTTGACCGGCCGCCACCAGAGTTGCCTGCCAACGAGCCTTGAGTGTGTCCCATGAATCAGTCGCAACGAAGCTCTTGCACGATGCTGCCAACGCCGTACGCAGCGACGCCACGCTTTCCGGGTCCGCCAGTAGGCTCGTGTCCATGCGCCACGTAACAGTACGTGGGGTGTCCTCACCAAAGTCGAGCCTGACTGACAAGGGGTGGTGATCGGAAATCACCGGCGTGCCTGCAGGGAACGCGAGAACTTCGCAGCTAACGACAAAAGAAGCGAGCTCTGGTGGAAAATAGAATTTGTCTATCCGACTCGCTGACTGTGCTCTCTCTAACGTCGCTCCAAAGGCATCCCCGTGAAGCTGCACCCACGCGTCAGACAAGCGGAACTGAGTCACGAGATCGCGGAGCGCGGGGGCACCGCAATAACGGCGACCGTGACCCTGTCCGCGGACGTCACGGTCGATGTTAAGTACACAATTGAAGTCACCGACGATGAAAGTCGGGTAGGGATCAAGGAGGAATGAGTCGAGGCGCTCAAAAAAATCAGAACTACTAGTCCGCCGTGCTGGCGCATATACAACCAACGCACGTACCCGCCGCTGGTTTAGTGTGAAGTCGACCGCAAGAGTGCGGCCGTCCAGCCCGAAAGTGCAATGAGCACCCGCGCGCAGGCAGGGGTTTACAAAAACGACACCAACACCGCACATATGAAAATCAGTCAACGAAAAATAAGCAAAAACAGAAAACCGGGTGGTGAAATTCAGCACATCAAGTGAAGTACGGAAGTTGCATTCCTGTAAAAACAGGATGTCGACGCCCCTAGCCCTGGCAAAGTGCATCACCTCTCTCTGTCTGTCTACGGATTGAAATCCCCGAACATTCAGGGAGAGGAGATGCACAACCGCCATGACTGCCAAGAGCACCGACGGCATAGCATACAACCTAAAGAGCGCTGCCATGGGCGGCGCTTGGCGCGCGCGGCACTTTTTTGCTAGAACGTTCGTTAACAGTCCCTTCGGATTCCGATGATTGGGGGTGGGCACGTTTGAAGTCTGGTCGGGAAAAGTCCATGTTTTCGGGGCCGTCGGCGCTTGTGGCCTCGCTCACCGGTTGCTGCGTGGTCTTGGCGACGCTCGCAGCTGAAGCCGATGCCGACGCCAGGGTCGCCGATGGGAGGGTGTGGCTGGCTGGTGACGGGAAGCGCGCGTCGTCCGCACCTCCAGGAGTCGTCGTTCCTGACACCTGGCCGCACGTCAAGTCGCCTGTCAGGCGAAGCGGCGTGACTTTGTCCGGTACGTCCACCAGGTCGCCCGACGCCACGCTCGACTCATCGCCGCTGCTGCTCTCGGTGTTGAAGGAAGCTGTGCGGGGTAGCGGCGGCAAGGGTTCCGCGAAAACAGCACCGAACGGCTCCACCTCGTTTGAAGGCGTCCCCTCGAGCTGCTCCTTCACGGGCACCTCCGTCGCGGGGGTGGGCTCGGGCTCCCTCGGGCTGCTGGTCGTAGGGTCCGCGTCGGCAACAGGCGTCCGGACAGTTGGTGTGCTCCGCGTTTCTGCGACCACGTTGTCCTTGCTCGGTTCCGTTCTCGAGGCGGCGGCCGCCGCATAGGACCGTGGTCGCAGGCAGTCCGCTGTGGCGTGGCTTCCACCGCAGCGCCTGCAAGCCGCTCCGCATCCGGCCGTGTCGTGGCCGAACACCTCGCAGCGAGCGCACCGCGGCGTTCGACACGCCGCGCCGATGTGGCCGTCCTGCCCGCAGCGGGAACACACCTTCCGGACGCCTCGGTAGTCAAACATGACGCGGTGGCCCTGGACGGTCAAGAAGTTCGGCACCGCCTGCTTCATCTCGATCCGGACCACGCGCGTCCCGTTGCCGACGTGACGACGGCCCTTGAGGACGGGATGGGTGATGTCAAGCACCTTGCCGTAGGAGCTCAGTGCCGCTGCCAGCGCCGCGTCTCCCACGAACAGCGGCACACGAAAAGCCGTCACGTGGACCACGGCAGGACCCACGCAGGCTACTGGGACGGAAGTGCCGTTCACGTTGAAGGCGCCTTCCACGAGCATCTTCTCCGCCGCCGCAGCCGAGGCCATGGCGACGCAGAACTTCATGCCTCCATGGTGCTGGAGGCTCTCTAGCCCTTTCGGGCCGACAACCAACTCGATGCCGTCGACGATGTCGTCAGCTGTCGCGTCGGAAGTAACTGTAAATGAAAAACAGTGCGCCTTTGGGGGCGGCGCACGGAACACGGGAGGGGCAGCAGGTCCCGGGCCTCCCATGACGTCACGGGTGGCCGGCTGGGCTGCTGCTTGCACGAACTTCACGCAGTTTGCCCGAGCACCGGCAAAGGCACGGCGCCTGGGCGGGGAGGCTGGTTGCGGAACCTCCGGGTCGCAGTGGATCCGGGGCCCGCCTGCACTTGTCGATGAAACTTCTCAGGAAGCCAGCGCCGAAAAAAACCTTCGCTGGGTCTGGACGAGCTCGGGCAGCAACAAGCGTGCTCGTCAATCGTCGGACTACGAATGCCCGCCGCTCGCGGCATTGCTCAATTTAAAGCCGGCAAAGAAACTTCCAGATAGCAGGACAAGATCATCTACAGTAATCTGGAAAAACCTAGATGCAGCCTTTCATGGCTGCGATCAATCGAGATTAGACTCGTCGCTTCTCGCGTCACGAACAAAAATGATAACAGCCCTTTCCTGCAGCCTTGAGCGTGAACGAACAAACACTACAATGATACGTGGCAATATAATATCACAGCCCTTATCTGTTTTCGGCGTAATATTCTGCTATCTTTTAGTTCCATTGCCATACCCAAAAATGTAATTCCCCATTGTCATTCTATCTTTCTTCAACACGTGTTTGTCTTAGTGTGGAGCCTTGTACACTCCCTTCATCTTTTAGTCGATCTATTTTTATATCCCCTTTTTGCCGCGTTATTTGTTGGCTCTTAACCTTGACAAGCTTGAAAAGCGCTTTTTGCAGCAAGTTTCAGTACGCGATGTCTCTTTTCTTCCGGGCACCGTGTTTTCCTTTTCTTATTTTATCGTAATTTTTGCTTATTTTCCAAACGCTGGAATCTTGATTGTGCTGTTCTTTGCGCATGCTCATCGCTTGATTGTGGTGATCGGCTCCTATATATTAGACGTGGTGGCATTTAGAAAATAAAGTTGGAAGTTAGCGCCTGTCCTGTCCACTTTTGTGTCGTCCGTGTCCTTTTTGCGCTATCTTCTCGAAGAGCTATTCCTTGTATGTTCATGTTGTCACTGTGAACTGATTTTATTTGAAAATATTTGACGCTTAACTACCTTCTCGTGACGTAGAATCTGATTGCATGTCTCCAAAAAAAAGCCATTTCATTTTCATGCAACTATAGTGAATGCGTGCTGCCGTAGTTGTTATGAGCCTTCTTGATATAAAAGCTTCAGTGATTTCGTGCTGAAGCATATGATTAGCGTAGCTTAGAAACTGCGTCTTATTGTATGTACATTTGTTGATATCTGCATTTCTACGAAGCCAGTGATACCACCCTATCCCCGATTGAAGTTTTGTACAGCTCTTTCATTCAAACATCGGCCTGGTCGGCCAATGTACATTTTTTTAGAAGCAATGAGAATACTGAAAACAACTTTGACAGATTTTTGTGATCTGCATGACGTGATCAGTATTGCGCGGCGGAGACTTCTTGTTATCATCGGGTAAATTTTTGACTGCTTGCATGGTGCAGAAAAAGGCGTTAACGTTGCATCTATATTGAACACAAATTGCTTGGTGATTCTGGACAACGCGCATATTTCATCTTTGACGACGCTGTTCCCGACATTATCACGCCTTTTAAGGTCGCTGAAGGAGGCTTAAAGCTCACATACGAATTTTCATGGGTAAACAACATATAGTTTTAGAAGTGAGCATTTATTTCGTTGACAACGACATCTATTGTATGTACAACGGTCGGTAACAAAATAACCTTCTAACTTATTAGAGCTCATACTCTAAAATACAAAGAAACCTATGGTTGCTGGGAATTACATCTAAGCCGCCTTGGAAAAAAAAACAAAATCGCCCACATATATTAAGCGATAGTGTCAAATCAGGACAAGAGGATACGCATGTTTGCTTTCCTTGCTGACAGTATTTCAGCTGTTTGCGGCAGTTTTCTGCAGAAAATAAGGAAGGAAAAGGAAAAAAAAGCAGATAAAGAATAGGAACAGAACACTCAAATCATTCCGTATCTGCATAGGATATCCCACAACGTTAAAAACAGCCAGCGGATGCAACGTAGTTTGTGCTCTCCTCACATTGAAATCGTTGCAGCTAAAGCTTTGTCTTTGGGCTATTAGTCAAATATACACTGCTGTCATGGCAACTCTATCAATTACAGCTCATTAGTAAATCACGGGCGCCGCGCGAACTTAATAAACGCGGCCGAATTGTCCGTTTCCTTCTTTATGACAGCCCCTCCGCTTTCGCCAGTTCCGGAACTTCTTTTCGCACCAGTGGTACGAAGTTGCGCAACTGCCGAAAGTGGGTCGTTTACGTCCTCATTAACGCTACAGACCACATTTACGTCAAGCGTTTGCGAACAATGACTCTATGCGTGCCAGCCGGTTTACACGGCTGTTCCCGGTTATCGAGCGCAGCTGTTGCGAATACCAGTAGCTCACCCGTAAATCGCTAAACATGTCATAGTTTGGAACTAGCCGCGAAGGCCATCGTGGCATCAAGCGTTGCTACTCTATTTGCAGCGCTCCGAAGCGGTATAGGGTTTAAATACAAACCCATTATCTGCTGAACCTAGCCACCGCGCATCGCCACAACTAGTGGCGAGGCTTGACGGTCCGCATTTATAGAAGCTGTCAGCTGCTTTCAGGGTCCAGCGATATCCGGCGTGTGTCAACGTTCGTAATGCCCTCCTCTAGAGCCAAGCACACATTTTACTATCAAGCGAAGCAGCCGGCCCACGTCACACAACGGCTGACGGGAGCTAAGCAATCATCGAAAAATGTTGCCGCCGAATCGAGGAGATAGCAGACACGAACGTCGTCCGCAAACAGCAACTGCGGACACTTGCAGCACACTAGAGTAATGAAACTTTACAATTGTATTGTTTTTTAAGGTGTTATCCGTGGTGAGACATCGAATTTTTGTGTTAAACACACATGCGCGAACTTTCTTGTGCCGGGTGTTTCAATGCAGAAGTTCTGCAATTTTTAAAAATGGTTTTTCAGTTAGAACAGCGCTGTTTTCGGCACAGCATTGTGTGCGGTGTAGCGCATCAGACTAGAGCTACGATGTGCTAGCCAGAAGGATAGTTACCAACTACTGAGTTGGGAACCACTAATACTGTGTCCTTATTCATTGAGAGACATGTAGCCATCCATAAGTAATATCCATGATGTAACAATAGCGCAAAAGGAACGCGAGCAACGGAATGGAAACGACGCAGACAAGCGCCGACTCGCAACGGTGGTTTTTCGCGCTATTCTTACTTCATGAACGTTATCCAACTTGCACAACTTTCGGCTTTGCGCCAGTAATATCCGGACCAGTGTTACAAAATTTCGAAAGCGCCGTTGCCCTCGGCGCTGTGGCCCAAGAAATTTACGCTACATCCGGCCAAAATACATCCGCGCGAAAAGCAACCCCTCCAGTAAAAGCCTCTCGGTAAAATAGCCGAAATTTGGTGGACCATGGCGCCGAGAGTAACTGCCTGTTCGAAATTTTAAAAACTGATATGGATGTTACCTACGGTAGCCTACACGTTTCTCAATAAATAAGGAGATTAGCATTAATCGCTAAAAGGTTAACATCCGATATTAGTTACCAAGCCTACTAGTTAGCACGCCTTAGCTGCATTCTGATGCGCTGGACTGTTCGCAATGCTATGTGAAAAAAACTGCTCTTCTAACTCAAAAAGCGCATTTTTAAAATTTGCTTTAGTTCTTAGGTGAAACGCCCTCTATTATTGTCGTGTAAAGTTCTTTATCCCATAACTTTCGCGCAGTATTTATGGCAACCCATCGTAACGGCGCCGTGGTTTTCACGTTCGGCTGGTGATCTCGCCCGCGGCACAGTATTTCGACGGATCGAGGCGCAATACAAAAGCGCCAGTGCATTGTACGATGTCAGTTGCAAGTAAGTGAAGGCGGTTTTAATTGAACCGGCGCCCTCCTTCGTAGCGACCATCGATCATAGCCGACCCGTCGTGTGGGGTCTTTGTAAACCACGCAATTCGCAATATCTGCAGCCGCTTCGACCGCGGCATCTGAAAGGAACAAAAAAAATGAAGGACACAAGTTCCACCCTAAGGCTATGGTGCGATAGCGTAAGGGGTTAATCACATATATACATCAGGTCGATCCGTTTCTTTACATTCATAGATGCCTGGATGTCCTGATACCCCTCTTCGCGCAGTGGTGCAGCGGTTAAGCGATGCGCCACTGGCCTGCGATGGCGGGCGCTCCCCGCAGTGGGCCCTGTGCCGCCCAGGTTTGCTCTTCCCGAGCGACCCTTCATTAATTTAAATGCCACGGAGGGCAGCTGACTCACTATCCAATGGGCAGGTTGTGATGACTTGGTGCAAGATCACGTGACCTTGTGGCCCACCTGCCGCCTAGGTTGCTCTGTGGGCACCACGTGCCAGAGCCAGGCTCGTGATTTTTCGCTCTCAGCGCCGGCAACGCCGACACCTGATGTTCTGGGCAACGGGGCCTTAACTCTCGCGTTACATTAAAAACTGCCTCAAGGTGCACTAACGTAGCAGAGCCTGTACTGGCCTTTTTGCCTTTCGCCTCTACCTGAATGCGGTCCTCGCGGCCGGATTTCTCAGACGTCCTTGCGATTAGTAGCCCAATACCACATCCATTAACACCATTAAAGTGTCAAGGGAAAAAATAGAAGCGGACCAACGTCAGGAATATCCGCGACAATACGCCATCTACTGTAATGTCTCGCTGCTTCGTCAGGCAGTGTTTCACCACTGCTGCGGCGGCACGGGGGAGACAGGAACAGCCCCGCGAGTGGGCACGCGGGGCTCTCAAGACCGCACGAGGAAACACACACAAAACATAAGTTCGACATCACGAACATCAGTCTCGTTCAGCCATCAGTTGTGATGTCTTGTTGCGATGCAGCACCAGTCTGCCCCTCCCTGCACATAGCATATTTCTGTGCAGTGCACGATATCTGCCCGATTATTCTTGTATAAAATTTGATTTAGGGCTCCCTTTTTAGGCGTTACATGTGCCTAAGCGCACAGCAGTGATGTCCACCTCCTGTCGCAGGCATATTCTTGTTTCTCGGCGGGCGAATAGCGACAAGGCTGAAATAAGATGTCTTGTATTGTGTATACTTCGTGACTACTTCAATGCCTGCGATCAACTGCTTAGCCACACTGTGATGACCGCATTAGAAAATACTGTGCTGTTAAGCGACGACACACAGGGGTAACCCGCTTCGATGCCTCAGTGGTCATCGTGCTCGAGGTGCGGGTTCGATACCGACCATGACGGTGCATTTCGATGGAGACGAAATGTTAGAAGTTTATGTACTGTGCCATATCTGTGCACGTTAAAGAAACACCGGTGGTCTGAACTATCCAGAGCACTGCACTACGGCGTCCCTCATAGCCTGGGAAAAAAATTAGCTGTGGTTTAGCTGTGGTTAAACCTGGAGTGACGTGATAGATACAGCTGGTCGAGTGGAACTCGCTCCGTTGAATTGCAAAGCCAATCTTTCGCCGCTCCGTTTCGAAGGGCGTTCCTTCTTAATCTTCTTCTTCTCTGGACGTGGATTCACTCATTCCCCCCTCTCCACTCCACCCCCACTCGTCTTCGCCGGTGCGCCGCACTACCGGTAGCTGCTCCGCGGAATGTGACCAGCCAGGGTGGCCACGGCACCACCACGCTGAAGGCTCGAAATGCTAGCGTAATGGAGGCGCTCGACGCGCACTAGCTGCGTGATCTGACGTCACTTCGCGGATGCGCACAACTGACGAGGCGGGAGGCGTCTACTCCGCCGTCGGCGCAGAGGCGAGGTGCGCGGTGCGCACAACATCTGTAGGCTATGACGTCACTCCGCGCATGCGCACAGGCGGCGGGGCGGTGGTGCCACGGCTCAGCGCGCAGCCACGCTGACCTCGCGAAGCAACTGGCATAGTGTAGCTATCGCTACAAAATACTGAGCTAGCACATAGAAGGTGCAAGCGATTCTTCTATGAATAAAAAGAAATGACCGCGCCTTGTTATATTACCGCGATGTCCACATTGAACAATGTATATTACCTACAAGAATCAAACTAATTTCGCGGCAAGGAACTACTCATCATTCCTCATTAAACATCTGTCGAAATTAAGCGTGCGCACTAAGTTATACAGCTGAAGAGTGTCTTTTCATCCCTTTCTTTGAAATACCAGCTCTTACTACAACCAGTTGACCGCCTGCAAGTCTCAATTGACTCCGGTCATTACTCCCCTCCGTGTAGTGTAGTGTTTGTTCGATTGTGTTGACGGGTCACTTGTGTAGCCCCTTCAGTCCCGCATTATGTTCTGCCATCAAGAAAAAAATGCCTATACTTGAACACCGAAGGTGAGCGGACAAGGACAGCACCGCCTCCCAGGCTCGATCGAGACCAGCTGGCGGAATAAAAAGATAATAGCAACTACAAGCAGAAAAAAAATGCCTAATGCTTAGCTTAGGTTAAGCCTAGTCAGATGCGAAGCATATTGTCTCCGAGTTGCATATCGAGCACGCCGCTTGGCTAGACGTTCTTCACGCTCTTCATCAGTCTCTGTAGCACGCCGCAACTTTTGCTTCTCATTCCAACGAGCAGCCCTGTCTCCAGGAGGCATCTCTATCCCGTGTACGCCTAGCAGAGGCAGGCGCACCCCCTTGTATACCGCCGCTCCAGCATCACGTGTTCACTACAGCGCACCTAGCGGCAGAAGCAGGAAACACATTGGTCGCGACGCCTCGCGCGACGGCGCGAGCTGGGGCCCCGTTTCTCTTGTGTCGTTACGTCACGCATCACGTGGTCCTCCTTGGTCGTGACGCCTCGCGCGACGGCGCGAGTTGGGTCCCCGTTTTTCATCTGCTGTGACGTCACGCATCAATTGGTATGACATGGAGGTCACGAAAGGTCAATGGTAACGACACCGCCGTGCTCGAGGAGCTGGGTTGGGCTATCTTAGTATGCTTCGCATAACAAACAATGCGACACAACGAGAGAGAAAAGCGCCACCATCCCGTGTAGCATACTACGGCCGCAGCTTTGCAAGGCTCAGGAAAGGACGGAGGTACTCTCGGAATTCGAATCTGTTCGCAACACGACGCGCCTATTGCACCGATGATGCCGGTCGAGGAACTTTCGTGTGCAGTTTTGGAGGTAGCAGTTTTGGAGGTGACTTGGAGGTAGCATGCTTGTGACTGAAGATGCGGCGACACATTTTGCGATCTCAATTCAAAGCGAGCATCGTGACTGCAGTACAGATTGCGTTGCCTGCGCGAGACATGCTCCATCAAAGAATTTAAGTTTCAAGACAGCAGGACAAACACGTCGTATTCACCTGTACGATGCGGAGCTAACCTTGTAACGATCACTTCAAATCATCTGTCGTTGAGATCTAGGGGTTGGTAATTACAGCGCATTGTATCCCTAAAGAATTGCCCTTCTTCGACCATAACTGTAGGATCGGTCTCTTGGCTCGTCGAAAAGAACGCGAACATCTTCGTACGAGCAACACTAAAACTTTTCTGCCGTGGTCCGAAACTCGTCCGGAATCATTTCTGGCTGTCGCGCTCATCCCGCGAGGCGTCCAGATCGCGGAAGACGAGGCCCATGACAAAGGCTGGGCCAAAGAGGCGACGCTGAGCAATTGTAAAGTGGCGGGAAGAGAGATCGAGTTCCTTCATTGCCGCAGGCGTTGTGTGGTGCTGGGTGGGCTTTCAAGGTATACAGATGTTGGTACAGTCCCTGCCTGGAAGCAGGGTTTGTCGAGTGAAAATGTCGCGATTGAAACGAAGTATTTCTCTCAGTAGAAGAGCTGGGACTGGCGCCAGTTATGCGTCGTTTTAATATCAAATTGAAGCACCCGCTACTCACGTTCGTGAACGCTTTTGAATCCGCAATTTAGTATGGTTGTCCTCAGTGCAATGAATCGGCTCTATCGCATTGACATTATGGTAAGAGTAATTGAATATAGAACTGATATCTGTTCCGTAATGTTGAGAAAGAATTTGAAGGTGGTTTTTTTCGAAGGCAGTGTTTACTGTACACTGCACACAATGCGTTCAAGCCGGTATACTACAATAGATGCATCGCTATCCAGCGCTGACTAAACGAGGTAATGATTCTGTGCGACGCGATGCGGGATGGCTTCGCGCGGTGGCCTGAGGGGTGCTATCGCTGATGGCTCCGGTTCTCCGGTTCTGTGGTTGAGGAAAGTATCAGCCACTGCCCAGAAGCCGCTCGCGAGGCAGAAAGCATTGCGGCTCTCCGACTTCCGATCTAGGTTGCGAGGAAAGTTCGTTTTTCTTGCATAGTTTCAGCGAAACGCTTCCTGACGCTCGCTTCGTCGCGAGTGTGGGTCCGAGGGGTTGCAGTTTTCTATATTGAATTGCCGACAATTCAGTCGACTTTTTTCGATGTTTATTTCTGAAGGAATATTTAGTTGAAACTCCGGTTTTTTTTCTCGATAATATCGCTTTCTTTAACTATATGTTCAAATCACTTGTACTCTATCATGACCTTTTTATCATCACGAGCAGTCGATTTTAAAGTAATTAATGCTCAAAGGGTCTTACCTACAGCTGGGCTTCCACACGAGTGTTATCGATATGTTAAAGGTGATGAAATAATGCTGATAATAATGTAAGTGGAAGTTTGTTTTCTTTCTTTATTCAGAGGTACCCCGCTTGGCCAAAGGGCGTATGAGCAAGCAGGGGTTACAAGTTGGACAAAAACAAATCTTCATTAGTTCAGCACACTTCTTTATAGGACAATCGATTGCACTCTGCAAAAGTTCTTGCGAAAAATGAATTAGCGTAACGGTTCGTTCTAGTGCGGTATTCTCGTATTTTTTTGCTTTTAGTTGCTTTTGGATAGGCAGTGTGGTTGATGAAAATATGTATTTTTGTAAATTTCGGTCATGTTATAAATTCGAAATAGTAACTTCAAGCACAATTTGCTTCGGTACGAGGACAGCGCTTCCCATTCCAACTTCCGTTTCATTTCACTGCTGCTCTCCCCTCGCTTGTACCGTCCCATAGCGAACCTTGCTGCTCTGTTCTGTGCTCTTTTTACTTGATCAATCAATGTTTTCTGGTGACGATTGCAAGCACAACACGCACACTCCAGGATCGGTCGAACGTGTGAAATGTACGCAGTGTTCTCCAGGAAAAAGGGTGAGGCATTGAGATTTCGCTGAATGAAATATAGTGCTCTGGCAGCCTTTGAAACAACATTACTGATATGGGCACGCCAGGAACAATCAGATAGAAAGGTCACTCCCAAATATTTATAAAGAGCTGACTTGTTAATATTCTGTCTTGAAACAATAGCAAGCGTCAATTTTTTTTTCGTGAAGGACAGATGGGTACGCTTTTTGTAGTCAGTCGCATTTTCCACCTCTCACGCCATGGGACAGTTTTACTAAGGTCAGTTTGTAAATCGATTCCGTTTACTTCAGATATTCGGTCGTGATAAAATTCAATCAGTACTTTGGTTTGGTTTGGTTTGGTTTGGTTTATTAGGGGTTTAACGTCCCGAAGCAACTCAGGCTATGGTGGACGCCGTAGTGAAGGGCTCCGGAAATTTCAATCAGTTGTGTATTACACAATAGCCACTTACCAAACCCTTGTTGCTCTTAAATTAATAACCCGAGCTCTAAGCAATGTTTGATTATTTCCTTCTATAAACTGTGTTCTAGTATTTTGCAAGACATTGATGGTAAGGATATCAGCCTATAGTTGCTTACTTCTTTTTTTTGAACCACCCCCTCGTGAACTGGGACTAAATGTGCCAATTTCCAATTGCCCGGTAGCAAGACAATAGAGAGATTTGGTGCATATAAGATAACGGTAAGATCCGAGTAGTCATGCACCGCGCTTTCAAAACGCGGGTAGAAATACCATGGGGACCGAGTGGCTTCGTTTCATCTATTCCTTTTGGCAATGATTCATTTCCACTCGCACTAAGCTCGACAGGGGGCATTAATGGCGCAGCACTCACACGTGAATCCTAAAACTTATTTTCTGGAAAAATACACAATGAAAATAAAGGTTGCCTTAGCTTATCATCAGAAAGGACTTCATTATTGTGAACGATTTTATTTATTCCAGACGATTCAGATCCAAATCCTTTCACATATTGCCAGAAAAGCTTGAGATTCGTTCTGATATTGTCACTGAGCCGACTGAAGTACCATTCCTTCGCACTGTGTACTTTAGTTTTGTACTCATTAGTTACTTGTGTTAACCTTCTGAACTGATAATTACTGTGTTCTTTTGAATGTCAGTTATGCTCATCTTCTCTTCTTTATTAGTCTCAAGGTATTTGGTGTCACCCATGGCTTCATGCAACTTTTTCAGCCTAACTGAATGAATGCACGACCCATACTTTTCCGTCAGTTCTATCATTTTTCTTTTAAAAAATGGCCACTGTTGCACAAAAGTATTAACGTAAAAGGCACTCGAAAGCAGACAAATGATCAATTACGCGAGAAGTGGCGGAATAATCACGCTTATGAAAAAAAAATATTCCCTGCTTTGCGTATCTTCATTCGCTTGATCTCAAGTTTAATGCTAGCTACGACAGCGAGTGGTCATTTATTCCTAGGATGCAAGTGACAGAATCTGGCAAATTAGGCGAGTTACAAAGCAACAGGCCCAAAATGCTGTTGTTGCGTGTAGGTGTACTCACGTATTGAGTGAAGCCGAATGTGTCAACGAAGTTTTTCCTCTCAAAATATTTGCAGCAGCCAGTGAGTTGTAAAGGTTCCATTAGACCAGTTCAAGTCCAGTAGTTTTAAATCTCCGGCAAGAATTATCTGATCCGATGTTTTAGAGACAATCTCGTACAGACGTTGCAACGTAGTTGCATCAGAATTTGGAGGGCGACATGATCCAGCAATAAATGTTGTATTATCCGCAAAAGTCACTTTGTACCGGATTTATTCCATGTTATCGTATCCAATATCCAACAAAGTTTAACGTAAAAAAGAATGAACTAAAAAAGACACCACCACCCGTTCGTGCCCTATCATTCCGATGAGTGATAGAGGGATTAGGAAACAGCTCACTGTCATTGACAGACGGGGATCAGGCACGATTCTGCTCCAAACACCATACCAGCCTTCAGTGATTCTATGACGCCCCCGAATTCGTTTACTTTGTTCACAATGCTTCTGCACCTTACGACAACAGGCGTTATATTGTGCGAGGGAACAGCCTTTTTAGTAGCATGGTGACCCTTTTTTAGGACAGGAGCCACTTTCTCTTTTTCTTTGTCCCAAGTGAATGCCTTACCGTCAACAATCAGTTTGTCACAGCTTCGATTAACCTGACTGGTGCTGTCCGTTGTTTGCGCTTTAGCATATTTCCATAATTGTTTCCTGACATTTTGTCTTCGCTGCGTAGTCCTGGTCTACACTGTATTCAGACCCCTTTAATTTTTTTGGTGTTTTTAAGAGCAGTCATTTTTCTCTTCTCGGAGAGAAAATTAACGACAATCGCTCGATTGAACTTATTGTTGAATTGACCGACACAATGCGCTCTTTGCACTGTCTTCAGTTATCTTGGAAAATAGTGTGACAGATTGCATTAATCAATTGCTGTGACTGATCGCACCTTTCTGCCTCGTCATCTTCTACACCATAAACAAGATCCATCCTTCGACTTCTGTTTTCAAGACGGACACTTCTTGTTTGCAGGTATAGACTTCTTTAAGAGCTGTTCAACTGCAATTCCTTGTTTTTTTAGTGCATCATCAAGAATTGTAATCTGACCTTGAGTTCCCATTTTGGAATTTAGCTCTGCGAGCATAGCTTCATGTTTAGCAAATTTTGCTTCGATGGCATCCAGCTTATTCGTGATTGCGCTCTGGCCGGCCTGCAAATTTTCAGCAATTCAAGATCTGCTTCACTGAGGGGGCCAGGATTAAGCTCCACATGGCCGGAAAGTAACAATAGCAAAATCAAGAATAGCACTAGGTTTGCAAAACAAAAAAAGGCAAACACCTGCGGAGTGACTGCTCTCTGTTGTGTACCACAGCCCGACAAAACAAAGGCTGCTGTGGTATGTGTTTTATTGTAAGAGCAATGATGTCATGTTATATTTATGATGACTAGGGTTGGGCGACAGTACGATACCTAATGTAGTCAGCGTGTTGACGGCAGTGATGAAACTGCCACTCGACTGTTGCGATTGCCTGAACATGACACATTCAGGAGAGGTGCAGTGGAAATCTGGTTAATCGAGTAACTGCCCTAAGCGCGCTCTTAAAGTTAAAGGGGTAAAGACACCTAATTTTTGTGGTATGTTTTCTTTCGTGTAAGACATGTGTAAGACATTACTATTCATTACTACCGCCTTCGCGATGGCAAAGCGGTTATGGTGCTTGCTTGCTGACCAGAAATATGCGCTTTCGATCCCGGACGCTGTGATGTCGATCTGATGGAGGCGAAATGCGAGAGACATGTGCACTCTGCGATGTCACTGCACGTTGGAGAAACCCAGGCGATTGAAATTATTCAGTCTTCTACTCCAGCGCCCCTCATAGCCTAAGTCATTTTGGAAAGTTAACTCATAATCGGAACCACGCATGAACCACCCCGTGGTATTCGCCTAAGGCCGCTGAATAATTTATAATCAAAATTTTCTCCCATTTTGTTTCGGTTTTAACGCTCTTGGTAAGACACTAAGGACCACGCTATCAATTTTTTTTGTTAGTAAAATCTGATAGTTTGGCATCTTGTGGCTGTCCCTTAACCAAAGGTGCATTTATTGCTAAGAGGTTTGGATTCGAAGTTTAAAGCTTTTTCCCGCCGATACGATTCAGACTCGCTTCTCTGATGACGACATAGAGTGGCGTAACGAGGCGGAAAGAAATACGGACTCTGTGATTGCTGTCGCCAGCGAGAAACCGAAATGAAAACTACTACCGGCCGGACGATGAAGGCCTTTGTGAGCCGTCGTCGCTTCGTTTCCGTTTTCACGAACGTTGCGACGGATCCCGATTCCAACAAAAAAGTTCTCTCAAAGAACTGCGGAGTGCATTCAGCGAACGCAACGCCATCAAGCATGCGATGCTTTTGAGGACTGAGGCTGCGGGTCTTGCAAGAAAGTCCCTAGCGCCGATGAGCTAGCGTCACAACTGATGTGTAGCGACTGGCACATGAGGGCATATTTAATTTCTCTAATATTCCTCATATTGCTGGTCATGCATCTTAGCGTCTTGGTACGCTGACGAGGCGAAGACTCCGAGCGGTGCATTTGCTAAACGGAGACCCGTTGAAAACTGGCTCAAGACAGCTTTTTTTTCTTCCTTGTGAATTCTTGTTTTTCCTTGTGGCATGCTGGTCCACGAACTTCGTCCGAGGGGCACTTGGAAGCCCTCTGCTGCTTCTCCCTTGTAAATAGAGGTGCTAAGTAAACCATGCAGAACGCATAGCCGTGAGACACCGAAACTCAGCTGGCCGCCTGTTGCGCCGCCAATTGCAGGTTTTCTTCGACTTCCAACATTCAGGTTGTTTTCCGTGTTCCTCGTGTGATAAACGTGCACTGGTGGTTTCCAAACAAGACTTATGTTCTTCAGTATCGATCCAACACGTAACCTTCATGCACCTTCGTCAGCCTCAGATACCTGCGGTCTGTGTTATTTCATCACCACGCTTGTACTTGGGAGACTGGCCTGTGGCGGCTATACTTGTACTTCAGGTCTTGCTGTTTTCTACCTTACAAGAGCTTTGTTTTCACAAAGAGTGGTGTTGTTCTGTTGAGGTGCTCGTAATCTATCGATACAAGCCAAGTTCTGTTTCTCCTCAGTGTCTTTTTTAGTCGGGCAACATTATAGAAAGGAAGCTTGCAAGGGTGGAAGAGCGGGTTAGTTGGTAGTTCATCTTGAGGAAAAACACAGCGCACTCCTAAGACACGGACAAAGAAAGGCAAGACGATAGAGCGCTGACTTCAACTGATTATTTTATTGTGGAGCAACATATATATACGTTCGAAAAGTGGGCGGCAAGACATGAGTAACATCTGCTGTGTTTGCACGCGACTGAAGGATAACAAACTACAATTGAAAACAACATGAGGGCAAGGGTGACCCTTGGAGGCAACAAAAAAATGAAAACTAGACGAGATAAAAAGACAAGTGGAGGGGCGATTAAACAGATCACGCTTAAAAAGATGACGCTTAAAAGGATGACGCAAGCAGGCAGTACAAGAGACAAAAAACACTAGGAGATGACAACAAGTGAAAAAATGTACTAAAAGGCCAAAAAGACCATTCAAAAATTTTTAAAACCGATAAAAGAACCAAAAAGGACGTTAAAAGCAGAAGACAGGAAACAACCTTGTCCAAAACGTAAAAAAAGGCTAAAAGACGTATTTCGGAATCCTAATCATTAAAGTTGCTCTATGCCTCGCTGAAATAATCTAACTCACGTTTCGTTAGCGCTATCGAGTGTGTGCTAACACAATCTTCACCTAGCTTTAGAATATGGGCGGCGTCTATAATTTCGTGTGTGGATTGATGCGCGTTTCTCGCGATGACCGAGCAGTCATGAAGGAAAGGCTCGCAGGAACCGGAGGGACACTTTAAACAGTGAACACCCACGTTTTTCTTGGCGGTGTTAGAAACATTATTTGAGTGCTCCATAAGACGCTCATTGAGGCAACGTCCGGTTTGACCCACGTAGGCCTTACCGCAGCTCAAGGCTACTTGTAAACTACACCAACCTCGCAAGGAACAAAGGGTGCACGGTGCCTAACAAGGCAGGCTGGCTCTCTCACAGGCGGGGCATTTACTCTGCGACAAAGCTTGGATAGCTTGTCGGGCGCCGAGAACACCACTCGGACACCTACCTTGTGTCCAATTCTTTTGAGCCTGTGAGAGAGACCACGCTGGTACGGCACCACAGCGACTTTGTGTTGGTGGTCTGGGGCAGTACTCACTTGGCTTCCTTTGAGTTTCCTCAAGAGGGAGCCGGCTACTGAGATCAAAACAGTCCAAAACACACCAGCAACACAACCTCATAAAGCTCGTACGCACATCCGAGGCCTCCCCGCAGGAACTCCTCGAGGAGCTTCGTGATCTATACTTCCCCACATATCCCTCCGCAGACCACCCTGACTACAAAGGCTCTCCCAACGACCTCCTCGACCGACCGATCACTGAGGCGGAAGTCAGGGCAGAACTTCAGCGCCTCAACACGTCCTCAGCTCCTAGCCCCGACGGAGTGCACAAGAAGGCCCTCCGCAACCTTGATTCACCCTCCGTCAAAGCCCTAACCGACTACTTCAATGAATTCTGGATGCGCGGTGCCCTCCCACCTCAGCGGAAAGACGCCAAGGTAGTCTTTATTCCCAAATCCGGCAAACCCCTTCACCCCGTTAACCTTTGTCCCATCTCCCTTACTTCGAGTATGGGCAAGCTCATGGAGCATGTTCTCCACACCCGGCTCAGGCGATATCTAGAGAATAACAACCTCATGCCTTCGCGCATGTTTAGTTTCCGCCCAGGCTTATCTACCCAGGATGCATTTCTACAACTCAAAAACCACATCCTTGACTCCCCCGCGGGCGACACCAAGGCTATCCTCGGTGTCGACCTGACAAAAGCTTTCGACAACGTTACCCACGCAGCCGTCCTAGAAGGCCTTCACGCCCTAGGCGTAGTTCCGCGGATGTACAATTATGTCCGCGACTTCCTCTCCAAATGCACAACCATACTCACCTTGGGCGATCACCAGCTCCCCGGTGTCTCGCTGGGAGCACGGGAAACGCCTCCTATTTATAGCTGCGTCTATTTATAGCTGCGTCTTTTAGCAACGACAATGGGGTAATCTCCCCAAGTGAGGCGGCAATACAGGACAGCAAAATAGAGAACAGCTTAGAACTGACTTGTCTTAACTGGAAAAAGATGGAAGCAAATATTCCTAAAACCACATCCGCAGGCATAGACGAAATTCCAATTATGCTGATTAATGAACTTGACCCAAGAAGCAAGGAAGGGATGATAAAAGCATTGGAGACAGTCATAACAAATCAGCCAATTCCGCACAGCTGGAGGCAGAATAAAATGGTTTTCATTTATAAAGGGAAAGGAGATAAGATGAGTGTAAAATCCTTCTGTCCGATTACGAAAACATCTGTTATGTACCGGCTGGCAATGCAGGCGGTGAAATTAAAAATGCAGTCATAGGTAGAAGGTAATCGGATACTCGGAGAACTTCAGAATGGGTTCAGAAGGGATAGGCGTTTAGATGATAGCCTGTTCGTGCTTACCCAATGCATAGAAATAGCTAAGGCGGAAAACAGACCTCTCTTTTTAGCCTCTCTGGACATACGCGATGCATACAATAACTCCTGTGGAGCATGTTGAAAGATTTAGGTATCGGTCATGAGGTAATTGATTTTCTACAGGACATCTATCTTGATATTGAAGTTGAAATTACATGCGAAGGCAAAAAAAGTACCACAACCGTGGGGGTGCACAACTGATTAAGGCAAGGTTTTCCTCTATCACCGCTGCTGTTCATGCTTGATGTGATAAATATGGAAAAAAGGCTAGAAGAAAGTAATCTAGGTTATAATCTGTCGTACAGATTAGGCGGAAATGTGGTTGAGCAGCGACTCCCGGGTTTAATGTATGCGGACGATATTGTACTGTTAGCAGATAGCCAGGAAGATTTACAAACTTTTCTTAATTGCTGTGGAGACGAAGGAGACACTCTAGGATTCAGTTTTAGCGCAACTAAATAAGGTGTGATGATTTTTAACGATACAGCTGACCATTTGCTTAGAATACAAGGCCACGAAATACCCAAAGTGGCCGAATACAAATACCTCGGGATATGGCTAAACGAAGGGCAGATATACACGGAAAAGCATGAACAGGCTCTTAGGGCAAAAGAACGAAGAGATGCCGGGATAATGAAACATAGGGCATTATGGGGGTACAACAAATATGAAGTACTAAGAGGTATTTGGAAAGGAATAATGGTGCCGGGACTTACTTTCGGCAATGCGGTTCTGTGCTTAAGGCCAGAAGTTCAGTCGAGATTAGACGTAAATCAGAGAGCTGTTGGAAGATTAGCACCGGGTGCCCACGGCAAAACCACAAACGACGCAGTACAAGCGGATATGGGCTGGGCATCGTTCGAAGCACGGGAAGCTAGGAGTAAAATACTATATGAAGAACGCCTGAGGAAATTGGACGATATCAGGTGGGGAGCTAAGGTATTTAAATATTTATACAGAAAGGGCGTTGACTCACAGTGGCGGAAAAAAACTAGGAAACCAACCAGTAAGTATGCCGGAGACGAGGAGGGAGAAAGAAAGAGCATTAAACGACAGGCTAAAAACGCAGAAGCTAAAAATTGGATGAATTCAATGGAAAAGAAACATAGTGTAGAACTATATCAATACTGGAAAAGGCAGATCAGGAAAGAATTTTTTTTAGGAAAGGGATGGTGACACGCGCGTGTCAGCATCCACGTAAGGGGGCTATATCGCTCGTGACACGCAGATACCCACGTGACAACATAATTAAACAAAAGGGCGCATAAAATCAACATAAACATTTTGTAATATTCAGTTACAGCTTAAATACTCACCTATAATAGTACAACTGTTAGGTTTTGTTTTAAAATTTGGTCGAAATGTCTTTAAAGCGCATGAGTTGAGGCGAGGCGGCGGCCATGGCTTGCGGCGGAGTTCGCACCGATGAACTGCAGGAAATGAATTGAATTCGGTTCGACGGCATTTAGATCGCCCATACGGAGATACTCGATCGATACTGCGATGGGTCCTCGATCGGCCCTCGATCGGTCCTCGATCGATCGGAAGAAAGGTCTGCGCCAAGGGTGTCTGTCGTCGCCACTCGTATATTCTAATGGCGAGCATCGAGCGAGAGCCGCTTAGGTCGCAGAATGGTTCAGCTGGCATGGACGACGACCGCCGCGGACAATCTAGTACTGCCTGTGGAATACCCCCCAAGGATTTGCGATTTCTGCTAAACAATTGCGGGAATGTGGTTACTCGTCTGAACCCGCGGCTCAGTTCCAAGAAGACTGGTTTTCTGTTTGGCTGGAACCAACACGGCGGACTAAGAATTAACTCTGGAAAATAAGACCTTCGCTCAGAGTTTACAGTTCCCATGTCTGGGAGTGGAGATGCTCGCTGGAAATCCGTTACGGCCTTCACAAGGCTACCGACAGGCTGCCCTTACCTTCCATGGCACCGATTTGATCAGGCGATATGCCGAATGTGTGGGCAATCAGACAAAACTGCGGAACACTTGGCTCTCTCCTGCCAAGGCCTTTCTAGTCCACCGCGGATGACAAATTCTACAGGCGTTTGGGTCTCCATTTCCCACCCAGCTAGATGAACTGGATCGCGATCACAGCAGCAAACGTAATGTCCGAGCCCCAGTGGAGACCATCGAGAAGCACCTAGCTGGATGGTGGGTGCTGTGTACCACGATAATAGGAGCACCTCAATAAACACTGGTTGGGGGTGTCATGTGGCAGCAGTCACTGAAATGGCCACCAAGCTTACGATGTGCTGCTGTCATTGCTGTTCCAGTTGTGTGTGTGTGTGCGCGTGTGCGTGTGTGTTCATGCATGTGGATGCATTCTGTGTAGGGAGTGACTAGTTGTGTGTGCTATGTGCACGTGTTTGTGTACTCTGGCTGGGCACCACAGCAGCTGTGCCCATCTGATTCAAAGGAGAAGGCCACCGTCATCATCAGGCTGTCTCGACTAACTCAGCTATGCACTGTTCCACAAGGGGGAAAGAATTATCATGCAGGATCTCAGAAGATTTGGCGTGCATAGCAATTTCATCGAGTGCAATTTCTAATTACATACAGGGCTTCGATGGCGCACTGTGCTCGATGCCACTCCGATGCTTCAAGCTATTGAAAACAAAAAAAGTTCCCTGTGCCCGCCCCTCAAAATTGTTTTCTTTCTTTTTGGTGGTTATGAAGATTCCATGAGGCCTTCAAATACGAAAGACCTGAAGTGCTCTGTAGCCAGACTGTTTGTCTGGCTTCCATTGGTTACTGTCACATAAAGAGAAGTGCATGTCTGCGCATGTTTCTGTAAATAAGCTCTCCAGCAGTGTGGCCTGGAATAAAAGTCTCCTACTATTGTTTTTCAAACGAACAGGTCAGCTTCGATGGCCAGTGCTCTAGAGCACTATGCTGTCGGCACAGCCGATTACGCCTCGTGTTAAAGTACAACACACTCTTGCACTATGCACTGCATATTGTCATCTTCATCAGCTTCCAGGCGTGAATAGATCGGATCACCTTAGCTTCGATCAGAGCTTAACCTAGTCTAATATCCTTGCCAGACTTGCCGACGACCTAGCAAAACAAAACCATGAGCCAATCAGGGTAAACACATGCTTTCACATGTCTGTTCAGGTGAACTATGCGAAAACCCTATCCTTCTTCGTCTAGAATTAGATCATTATTTCTTGTCTGACAGAGTGAGAACTGCAGTTGGAAATGGTGCAGTGTATATCTTGGTTGCATATATGAGGATATATGCACTGATGTAAAATGTGTAAACTGGGTGCAGATAGCTTTGGGTTCTGTTTTTCGAAATGCTCGAGCAGATTCTTGTAGGATATTAACAGGGTAAAGATATTTACCGCATTTTCCTAGCTTTGTCTTTGCAAGTTTTTTTCTTTCTCGAGTCCTTTTTGCAAAATTGTTTTTACTGCTGCTGTTCTATCTACTCCTCCAATTTGAACCACTAGGTCAGCGGCCTTACCGCGGCATGTGGCTAGGTCAGTATGACTTCAGTCAAGGAGAAATTCAGAAATCCTCATTTGCTGGGCATTGCACGTGCACCCTAAAGAACCCCAGCTGGTCAAAGTTAATCTGGTGTCCACCGCTGTGGTATTCTTAATAGCTCACGCATCGCTAAAGGATGTTAAGTCACATAGTTTACAATTAAATTTTTTTTCCAATTTCTAGGGAGCTTGTGAATCTTAACGTATATTTCTCTCCATAGGAGAGTAGGGAGACATTTAAACCCATTCACGCTTAATTGTTATATACAGTGGGTGAGTGGTGCCATAGGTAGAGCACAAAACTGCATGGGAACACTTAATTTCCTCATCCTCATTATCCTTTGAAAGCATAGAGCAGACCAAAAAAAAAAAACGCCTGAAACATCTGTGTTCTAAGGTACTTTACCTGAGTCCCAGAGCCAAAAGTAGTGTGCTGATATGACTTATTTTGCAGTTCTTATAGTCACTTCAGTATGCCTACAGTGCCAAATTTAAGAGAAGATCCTCGCTCGGTTGGAGGAAAGACTCTTGGGAAAGCTGAAGAAAAATGCTATGCCTTCCCCTCTGGGGCACCAGGAAGAGACAAAGAAGGTCGTGTCCATCTGGGTATCTGCACGGTGTCTCTCATCGTCTAGGAAAGATCGCAGCGTGACACAATGTGCAGGTGGTGTTCTCCGCCATTCAGAAAGTTTAGAAAGTGTTTCCTGCAGTGAATAAGAGGCTGGTACCGGCCTCTTCCAGAAAGGAGGTTCAAAGGTGCACTGTGTAGCATGCAGACAAATTCATTAGTTGCAAAGAAGGGGTGGTGTGTAGGGTTACTTTGTAATGCGGTCAAACGGCTAGGTGCTGAAACGACAGACTGAAAGAGTGTGAAAAATTTCTTCACAAGGAAAAAATCCCCTTCTTCCAACCTCGTGCTACGCTGCTACGAATGCAAAGAACATGAAGATCATCTTTGCGTGCGGGACTTCCATAAAACGTCGATAGCATGCAAGAGTAGTAACCAGATAGGCAAGCAAATTTTCAAAGCATGTTGCATCGCTAAGAACTCGTACACGTGTGTAGCAAAACCATCTGTTGCTTTGCAGAGAAACGAGACAGCATTACTTATAAGTGCCTTTCCTGTGCAGTGTAATTCTTGATGTTTTTCTGTTTTTCGTTCGTTTTAAGTTTCTTGCGTTTTCACCTTATATATTTTCTGATTTTTCCATTAAACCTTCAATTCTTAGACAGTGCCCGTGTCATCTTCTCTTTTGCCGGCCCTTTGTCTGTTTTGGGCTCGTCTTCAAGATGAACTGCATCCAACTCGCCCAATACAGCGTGGTGCAGATTTAAAGCCTGAACAATTTGGCTGCAGAAGCAACGTTTTGGTCGGGCTCAGCCCAAATTTACGGAAACTCGGTGCCTTCAGGAAAACATCAACAACCCACAAGTCTACGAACACGAAGCAAATTTTTATTTTGAAGAAGTGTTGATGTCTATAAAAAGAAAATGTCTGAGTTCACAATACCATTTTGTAATTGCTGTGTAAAAAATAATGATGTGATGTGACGAAAATAAAATGCTGTTTTTTAAATTTAGTTCCATCCCGCTTCCTAAAACAAAAATCACACCTTGCATGAAAAGCACTCTGCACCCCATTGGCATTAGTTGTTACAGAAATGGGCATGGGCCAAGCAGTGGCAGACTTATGGGTCACTCTTGGAGGAGGTGGTTTGGGGGTTGAATCCCATTTGGACCATGTATTTACGGGCACTTTTTGTCTAAAAGATAGGGTTCAGTTTGGTTTGTCTATGTGAAATTTCTTGCTTGGGAAAGATTTTCCTCCCCATCGCGGCATAAATCCGCCCCTGGAGCCCAGTTTATGTGAACAGAGGCAGTTCTGGCAATTTCAAAATTTTTGGGCATCAGCAGCACCCTTTAGCCCAGATCACTTCCACCTTCTAACATATTGTGTGAACTGTGGCGGAGACCATCCAGCTTATTGTTGTCCATGTTTAGTGTGGAAAAAGGAAGACAATACAATAAGGCTGAAAGTCAGAGAAAACGTTTAATTTTGTTAAGCACGCACAGGCACATGACACAGTCTTCAAAACATGCCTCTCGTGATGTGTTCATGTGTATAGAATAGTAAAGTGGCCCAGGGAGTCGGACATTTATTGAGATCAGTAGTGTAGCGTAGCTGGAAAATATTCTGAACTGAGCCATGAAAACCAGATAACCTATTTTCCTGAAGAGGAAAGCATGATATCTTGTTTGCACTCACTGATGAGCGAAAAACTCTGAGAGTGATAATGAGGGTGGTATGTTAATTAAGGACAGCGCAGTGAAGCATGGAAAGTAACATGGCACGGCAAAAATAAAGGGTTTGAGGAGATCCTAATGAGTTAGGGAGCTAGCAGGAGGTAAGGAAATGCTAGTTCAAATCAAGGAAATGTACACAGTGAGTATGTGGAGGACAGATAACTGATGATCCATTATACTAAAGGAATAGATTCTGTTGCAAGAAAGACATAGCAGAGAGTCAGGTGGGCAGGTGAGATTAGTTTGATTGCAGGGATAAGGTGGCCGCATCTAGAGCAGGAGGACATGGTTAATAGGAGGGATATTGGAGGGGACTTCATCTCGTAATGGATGGAGTTCACCAAGCGATGTTACATCAGGTGCTTCTAAGGATGAAAGTTAAGTGCTTTGAAAAGGCATGCTTCCTTGTGCTAGCTTTACTCGTTAGCACTGGAGGCTCTGGGAAGCAGATGATTTCAAGCATCAGCATTTTAATGGCACAAATATAATAAGTTTCATAATTAGCCAAGTTTGACATTGAAAAGGCAACTGCGTAGGTTTCAGAAATTTGAAGAGCTTAAAGGGGGTGAATGTATGAAACTTGAAGGTAAAACATGCAAAGTCCTTTCGGGCGAGTATTTGAAATGATCATGTAAATGCTGTCCGAAATCCTGACGGTGTTGAAGCTTCTCCGCAGCGCTAGCGCCAATTTGGGGTGTGCATCATGATGTCATCGAAGGTACCGCTACATTTCCATTGCATCAAGGCTTGTTTTCAAGGAAAAAAAATCTAAGGTAGTCGAAGGCAAATGTGGCCTACCGTTGTTCAGCAGGACGCAACAAGGCACGACAGGGTGTGGTCGACGACAGTGAAAATTTGAAATCTTGCCTTCCGTGACGCCACACCAACCTTCTCTGCACTCCTCCGGTGTTGTGAGGAAAAGCCTGAACTTAATCTTTGAATATGTCAATATTTTAAATGCTGACGCCAGAACTGTTGGCATGGTTTACCTACAGCTTGTAAAGATTTGAATCCTTGAGTAGCTTGGAATTTTCAAAAAGTGGTGCAGTTGCCCTTTAAGACCAGATACATATCAAGCATAATTTTGAGTGTACTCTAAACACAATATGAATGCTATGCTTATAAAAGAGTCTAAATGTTTCACATTGTTTGATAAGTACGTCAGAATGCGTTATAATTTTATATGAAAACTGCACCAAAACTCTGTATCAGTCTGATGCTTGCCAGTATCAGCAACATGAGCAGTATTAGTTTGACCAAATAATTAGGGGAATCCCCCAAGGTTGAGTAGATTTGTAATAAGGGCACAATTACTCATTCAATGAGTAATTGCTCCCTTAATAGCAGTATCAGTTTATAAGACTATTAAGCCATCTGTATCGGTAGGACAATTATGTCGAGTCAGAATTCGTTACATCACTGTGATATGAGGAGGGCATACAGCAAGCACAAGCAGTAAAGAAAAAAAAATTAGGTGAAGAGCACAAAGCAGAAGAGGGGAATAAAATTGCCAAATGCAACCACCTATGGTAAACGGTCACAAATGTTCATTAACACACATAGGATGTTTCGCTACCAAAAGACACGTGCAAACTGAAATGCATATACGACATAATAACACTGAAGAAATATAAAGACGCTTCCAGAAAATATTCTTGCAGTGTTCAGAGACTAGGTTTTTGTACTGAAAAATCTGTTGAAGTTAGTTTCTTAATTAATCATGGGGCTGGGTGGTGCATCATTTGTCAGCCAAGTCCTGTAAGGCTGAAGCAGAGGTTCCAATATACTTGTTTTCAAAATTTATAAAACGGTGCCAAGGTTGGCTTGAGGTGCGACAGTTGTAGAAAGATGTATGGTCACGGTGTGAAATGGATTTTGTATGTTTGATGGCTTTGCTGTGTGTAATGTAAACCAACATTAGCTATCCAACACGCAATGTTCTTTTGCAACATGTAAATTTGATTTTGGCTAGGGTAGCTTGAATAGTACTTCCCAAGACAAAGGAATGCTACATTTCCTGTCTAAAAATATTCGAAAAAGGGCCACAATTGGGCTTTATCGTACGAAGCAGATTTAAGTTATTGGATAGTGGACCGAATCACCGGCCTGTTGAAGAAATTGTCTGCTACAGGACTCTTTTCCAAAGCATTTCATGCCACAAAAGCTAAAAGCAAGGCCTGTAGAAAGCTGGCATCTACCCAGCAGCACTAGGGATTGAACCCAGCGCCGTCCACATGCAAAGTGCATGCTCAAACTTCTGGGCCACTGCCTAGCAATTACTAGGCAGTCTTACAATTTTATTTGTTAGGGTAATTGATAATTCAAGCAGTGTACTTTTTTTGAAGGAAAAAAAATTTGTACCAGTTACCTTATGAAAGTAATGTACATGAACATTTCAATTCTTGTCAAGTACATGTAGATGTTGTGGCACTAGTGATGTTGTTAAGGGGCAAGCAATATTAGCCTTGCATTGAAAATTGCGGAGTCGGACCACCTGTATCACATAGTCTGTAAACAAAATACAACTCCTACCACTGCTCTATCACAAAAGGAACTGTGAGATTATGCTTGTGGAAATGTCAAGAACAGCCTCGTCACGTTTTCAAATAAAAAATAAAAAATAATATTTACTTCTCTTTCCCTTAGATCAAATACCAACTGATCCTTTAGAAATGACACAGAGTATTTTATGTGCTGCATGGGACCCTTGATTTGCTGAAGGGAGAGAGAGACTAATGAATACGGGAGAGGTCTGCTTGGTTGTTAGCCCAGCTTGCTACTCCAGGTGAGGGTGAAAGAAGAGAGGAAGATGAAAAGAAGAGGGTGAAAATAGAAGAAACGGAAAAAAATAAACTGTGAAAAGTGAAATATAGCATAGTCAACACTCCCGCACTCACAAACACGCATAATTATCAAAGTGTGTCCACCAACCCATCTTCCTAAGAAAAACTTATAATGCTTTTGTCCCTAGCGCAGCCAAAGCCACATCACTCCAGGGTCCAAGAAACTGCTCCAGGTGCACGGGGTCATCCTGACGGAGTCCTAAAGCATTTAACAGTGCCTTGCAATGGTTAATAAAGGTTTGGCAGCAGCAGATCAAGTGTTGAAGATCTCCGCACACACCACATGCCAGGCACAGAGGGCTACTTGATGCACCAGTTTTATGAAGATGGCATTTAGTGAAGGGATTGTCGATGCGGATTCAGTGCAAGCAATTGCAATCATGTATATTTAAATTGCGTGGCATGCGGAAGTCACAGGTTGGGTTGATATGAAGAAGGGGTCTACATTGACACTGCGGATTACACCAAAAAGAGTGTTGCATCTGCCAGCATTTAGTAGTCAGAAGACTCATGCCATCAGAACGAGAAAAGGGTACGTTTGGGAGCAAGGATGTGTCACCATGTGCCGACCTCACTGCACCGTCAGCATGATCATTGTCTGCGAGGCTGGAGTGAGCGGGTAAACACTGCAGCACAACACGGGGACGTAGCTCACAGGCCTCGGTGTGTAATCTGTTCAAGTCATTGACGATGTGCTCCTGAAGGCTTCGTGATGACTTTATCGATTTTAGTGCCGTGCGAGAGTCACTGAAGATAACCCACGCTGTTGGCAGTTGTTGCAGAATGTAAGTAAACGCTGCTTTTAGAGCAGCCAGCTCGGTAGCAGTCGTCGGGTCGCTGTAGTTGTGGTGCACAATGACGGAGTCCAGGTGCCAATTGCTGATGAGATGGAAGTGTCAGAGCCATCAGTGTAGATGTAGCGGTGCACACTGTAGCAACCATAAATGCGCTCAAGAGAAAAGTACTCAAGTGCGGGATCAGGGGTGTTTGTTTTTATTTTAATGCCAGGGACAGTTGTCCTGATGTGCCATGCTATGTACCTCTAAGATGGGGAGGAGGTTGTGACAGAGTGCTGGTATTTTTATGGAAGAAGGTCAGAAATCAGAAACTTCCTCTATGTAGTACTCTGTGAATGGATGTTTAAGTACACGAGCCACAAACCGCACCTCGGCACAAAGGAGCTCCAGGGTTAACAGTACTAATGCAGATAGCCGTCTGCTCTCTGCTAGAGTACCCACTGTGGAGGTGTTCTTGGGAAGGCCCATGCAGATTCGCAAGGCTTTAGCTTGCATAGCTTCACGGATTTTAATATTTGCTTGAGAAATACCCTGAAGACCTGGGAGACTGTAGTGAAGGCCTTCACAGTGCGCTCCATACAGTCGTAGTAATGAAGGTGTAGAGCAGCCTCGATAGTGGAGAGCATACAAATGATAGAGGCGCAAGAGGAGAGCTTGACTTTCAGCTGTTGCACATGTGGGGACCATGATAGCGACCTGTCAAGCGTCACCTTCTGGAATTTATGGCTGGTGACGTATTGTATTGGGGGACCAGCAACTTTCAGCACGTAGCGCGAAAGATCGCGCCTCGAAAATGCAATTGCTGGGCTTTTATCTGGCAACATGCTCAGACCATGCTGACTTAAGAATGATTCAATGCAGCGTTTTGCCCTCTGTAATCAGACGTCCACAATGCGCCTGTTGCATCCGGAACACCATATATGTACATAGAGGGAGACTTCAACTGTAGGTGGTAACCATTTTTCCAAGCCAGGTGAGATATTGAAAAGGGTGTGACTTAAAATCCCCCTCTGAGGTACTCCGCACAATATTTGATGCAGAGCTGTGTCACCTTAACTTGCTGACGTGAAAATTCATCTTTCATGCAGATAGTCACCTAGCCACTCATAGATTCGTCCACCAATGCTAACTAATTGTAAGGCTGAATGAATTGACTAATGTATGAGATTATCAAAGGCTTCCTTCATGTCAAGAAACACAGCAATGGTAATAGACCACTCTGCTGTGCTGCGTTTGACACAACTGGTATGGGCAATAATGCTGGTGCTGCATCCTTTTTGGAAACCAGACATGGTCGGACGGTAAATTCACCTGTTCATCTAGTCCCAGGTAAGGCGGGAGTACACCATTTTCTCCATCGGCTTTCCGATGTAGCTTAAAAGCGCAATGCGACGGTAGGCGCTTAAGTCAGTTGATGGTTTTCAAGGCTTGAGAATAGGAATGACATGTGCATGCTTCTAGCATGTTTCAAGGCAGCCGGACTCCCAGGAGGTGTTATAAACTGCGAGCTGAACCTTAGCCTTACTTCTCAAGTGAGAAAGATCAGTGTAGCTTACACATTTTATTGGTAGCTGCCAGAGCCGCATGGAGTTCTTCCGTAGAGAACAGTTCGTCATGGAGGACAGTGTTAGGTGAAGGGGTAAAGCTTTGGAGAGGCAATGGCATCAATACGGCTGTTAATCGAGCAATGATCTTAGAACAAGAAGCCTCCGCTGCTGTAGACGAAAAATATTCGCATTTACACCTAAGCCCTTAAAAGGATTTAGTGGCACGGGCTGACTGTCTGCATACACTAGCTGCTACATACCTTAGAAAGAGGCTTTCTGGGATAAAGCTTCGCGCAAAAGGATCGCCATTCCCGTCTTGCAAGCTTGTCCAAATGGCGCTGAACATGTTTCTGTGCACTCCTAACAACTCTGATGTCTTCTCTATAATTCATCCGGCATGCTCGTCTGTCTGCTCTGCGGCGAATTGCTCGAAGTCGCTCATATTCGCTATCTGCAGCTAAGTACATTTTTTGTAGAGTTATAACCTTAGTGCTGAACATTTTAGCATGTTTTGGTGAACAGATGAACAAAGTTGGTGAAGATGAACAGATGAACAAAGTTGGTGAACAAAGTTTTGGTGAACAGAGGTTTCGCGTGGGTGGTTGGTTGCATACTGCGGCTGCCATGAAGTGTTCACATGTGTACTCGCTACAGGAGATGGCTCAACGTTTTGATGCGGTGGAAGAGGAGGGAATTCAACCATGCACATCCTCAATGCACAGATGACTGCCTTTATTTTTGTGCGGTGGTTGAGTAGCTTTCTTCCCCGGTGATGAATTTTTCCTGCGGTGACTTCCCTGGATTTGGTTTTGTTCAATTAAAGCAGTTTTTGCTCACTATAATCTGTATTGTTGGAATGTACTTGTAGATGATTTTGCTTATTTTGGTAAACAGTGCAGCAGAAAAACGTTGCCTCGCGGGGCTTACCGCAGTTAGGACAAAGGGGGTTAGCACTTATGCATTCATTTCGGTTTTCACATTTATTTCCAGGTGGAAGAAAAGAGATAACTATTAAGACTAAGGAAAATGCAATGTTTCAGGAAGTGCGAAGACGATTCACACAAACACAAGGAATGTTCTTGCTCACAGGAAAAAATTGGCAGTGGCTTAGCTCACCTATGCCAGGATATACACAGCGAGAGGTACGGTATATCCCTTGTTACGTCTAGTTGTTTTGCTTGTTCCACTGCCGCATCACCGTCATTTATACACCGCGACCCTCCTCCTCCCCTTGCCGCGCATGTGCAATAGAGCACGACACGCCAGCTGCGTGTCGCACATGCGCAGTCTCGGTCGGAGGCGAGCAGCGTCGGAGCGCGGCGCCGGCAGCTGGGATGTCACTCGGCGGCGCCTCCCGGGCAGAGCAAAGGCGTGGCTGTGACGTCATTCGGCTCCTCGCGCAATCGCACAAGTGGCGCCGAAGGCCCACAGCGAAACTGAGAGACTGCAGGTAGTGTAGCTCTCGCTACCGATGTGAAGCAATGGAGTGGAGAACCACACCGTCCAATACACACTGAGCCGGAGGCACGGCCATATCGCGCCCCCGGCAAACGCAGCAAAGACTGCTCGGCCACCTCTGACAAATGCACCTGGGTTGGCAGCTCTGAAGGCTTCCCGCAATCGGGAGAAGCCTGCAGCTACTCTGTGGACCTCCAACGAACGCCTCCAGGCTCTAGGGAGGTGATGGTCACAGTGACCATTTTGCCTTCGCTTAGGCGGAGCTCTCTTGAGCGCAGGATATGTGGGCATGATCTCTAGTACGCAGGGTGACCACAGTAGTGTACTTTGGTGCTGAGGTGCAGTCATTGGATTTGTGTTCATCAGATGCACATTTGGCTCAGGTTTGGCGGCTGCGACAGCTTAGAGAGTCATGGCCATATTTTGACACTTGAAGCACCGTTTGCGATTTAATTGGGATGCATGGTCTTTGGATTCAGTGAGCGCGCGGGCATTGAAACTACTTTTGCCGTCCTGCGGACGTTCAAGACGTCTTCAGGACGTCCAGGGGAGGTTCAGTGCACATCGGGAGTTGGCTGGAGGCAAAGTTTCCTTCTTGTTTTTTGAGATCTTTTTATACGATGGACATCGCGGGGACGTT
This sequence comes from Amblyomma mixtum, assembly GCF_055824585.1. Lineage (NCBI taxonomy): Eukaryota > Metazoa > Arthropoda > Arachnida > Ixodida > Ixodidae > Amblyomma > Amblyomma mixtum. Next base: position 129,336,458 of record NC_143013.1, read on the forward strand.
CTGGTCTCAAAGTTTTTCAGTGAGAGTCAGGAAACCATGTTCAGGTCGAAATTATGCCCTTGACTGTATTGAGTGATCCGTGAGCGCATAATGGAGGCAGGGATGTCTCCAAGCTCGGTCGCTATGGGAGTTTGGAATATTGTGCATTGCTGGGATCTCAAGTAAAATTATTCAAACTGTTTTGAAGCGAAAGCTTCATTACGGGACTTCGGGCTTCAATCACGGACCATGCAAAATTGACCTTCAAATGACCCTGAGCTTCGAAAGCAAAGGAAAGGCACATATATAACTGGCACCCAGGGACAGTGGACACCTTAGTAACGCTTTAAGCTATAAAACCAATGGAGCGGGAGTTTGGAAAGCAAAGGAAAGGCGCATAACTGCCTCAAGTCGTGCTTCAAGATATGTGGCAGTACAGTTGTGCGCTGCATGCGTTGGCATTGACAACGTTGTGGCAGAATTGCGGCACTGAAGCAATAGGCCGTCGGCATTCGTTGTGTTCAGTGGCGCTAAAAACGTTTTACATTGAGATGATTTTAAGGAAAGGAAGTGCGCATAACTGGCTCCGGTTAGTGGATGCTTGAATCGTGCTGATAGGTATACGTGGTGTGATGAGAAAGAGATGTTGGCTGCATGTGAGCGCTGACAACGTAGTGGCAGACACGTGGCACTGCTGCAATAAGCCGCAGCGTTCATTAGGTGAGCAATTGCACTCGCTATCAACCATTAACTGCCACCTGCCAGGGTGGGTGTGCTGGCTATTCAGTGTCCATCCCAAACATATACGCCAGCTTCTGGTCATTCCTCCAATACCTGAGAAGCACCCAGATTTCCACGCTGAACGTCGTACAGAGAGAGCCAAATCGTTAGGAAATCGCTTTCTTATTGATACTTCTGTGGTATATGTAGATACAGCAGATTCTTCGGCTGACAAGACGGTAGCTGTGGTCTCCACGGAAAGGGGTACACTCATAACTGGGGGCACTATATGCATTCAGCACACACATATGTTGGAGAGGAAACAGCCAATGCTCTAGCCATTGCGGGATCCTCGGCAGAAACCATTGTCACCGACTCAAAATTGGCGATACGTCTATACGTTGGGAAAAATCTCCCCACAAGCAGCACGGATTCTGCAAAATTATCAGCCCACACGGCGGATTTGCCTAATCTGGACGCCTGCTCATGCCTCCCTTGCTGGTAATGAGGCGGCTCATAACCTAGTTCGAGAACTGTCCCGCCGTGCTGGGTCGTGCAGCCATCCCACCCTATGCTCCGGCAAGGACAGGTTGTTTTCTTAGAGAAATCCTGCAGCACTACAGGCTTGCAAGACGCAGATTCCCCCCAGAAGATAAAATTCTCTCCAAACAACAGGCCAAAGCCTGGCGTAATCTTCAAACTAACAGCTATCCAAATCCCCGATTATGGAGCTTCTATTCGGAAGGACTCTACTCAGACAAATGCAAACATTGTGATAGCTAAGCCAATCTAAATCATATGATCTGGAACTGCCCGCAGTCCCTACCCAGAAACCCTGGTGGCCTAAATTTCCGAAGCCCTCCACTATGGCCTCTCTCATAGCCTTAGTCGCTTTGGGGCGTTAAACCCCATAAACCAACCAACCAACCGATTCATTACCGAATCTGATCATTGGGAAGCTCTATTGCTCAGCCTCGACCCGGGGACACAGATCAAGCCCCTCCAGCTGGCTGAAGATGCCGCCGCTGCCCAAGGGATAGCGGTCATCGTTTAAGCGAGGGGCGACTTTGAGTCACTCCTCTATATCTGCTGGAAATAAAGTTTCACCACCCGTGTTCGGAACACACTCAACGTTACAGATGCCAAGCCGCTTATATATACTTAGTTGCCCGATAGGCCATAGCTTTCGCTCTGTAACCATGTTCAGCAGTGTTGAACGGCACCATTTTTTTTCTGCTGTTTCGCTATGTGGTATCTTGGGAAAACTTTTTTTTTTTAAAGAATGAAGCTGTTGCTTCGGTCCATCCCCCTTTTTTTAGGGCGATCATTTGATGCATGCATGGTAGCCATGAATAATTGTTTTTTCGGCCTCGGTGCCAGCTATGAATACCCAACACGAACTCATTGAAGGGACGGGACAGGAACTTGCACGCAAGCCCTGCCTTCGGCCAGTGCTTGCATTGGCGTCTGCAGCGTGCTGTAGACATCATATGCGTTGGCATGCACGCCATATATGCTACCCCCCAGCAATAAATATATGGCATAACCCAGGGTAGTTCTACATGCAAGGTTAGCCCTATAGCCACCCACGCAAAATGAAAAGGCAAGAACAGGAGATGGGACAGTTAACTGTGCCCCTGTGTGGGCATGTGCCATTGTATTAAGATAACAACAACAGCAATAAGACAGCTGGAAGATGAAGGGGAAGACAGGAAAGGGCGACTGCCGATTTCCCCCGGTCGGGCCAGGCCGGAGGTGCCGCGTCTTCGGGAAGCTGAAGCCAAAGTGGTGTGTTGCCTCCGCTGAAGGGCCTTAATTAATGGTCCAAATGCTCAGCATCGGTTCAATTGCCAAGATGTTTTCCCCGGAGATGGCTATGTCACGCACGACCAGGAGTGGTGGTCAGGTTCGTGGTGGCGCACTGCTCACCAAGATCCCCCAGACATGTTTTTATTGCTTGCTGGGTCAGGGAAATAGAAACCACGCCCTTTACAAGTTGGATACCATTAAATTGAAGCTGGAAAATTCTATTTACAGCTAGATTATGGAACTGGAAATCATATCCAGCTGGAGTATTAATTTCTTGCTTCCAGCTACCTCCAGCTGGAAAGTTTTGATGTCCAGCTAGAAGTCGAAATGGAAGCACCATTAACTGACCATAACCTGCATATGTTGTAGATGCTCCTGCGAGGCCGAGGGACCTTTGAGACTTAATTATCTTTTCACTAGGAAATTTGCTTATGAGCAACTTCAAGATAAGCATGCACTCACATTTCTTCGCAAGGTAAACAATCCAGCTCGTCCAACCTGTCACCCTGCTAATTCTACCACCGGGACATATTGAGCACACTGATTGCGTTAGAACGCAGTAACAAGGCAAGTACAGACTCTCCTTACCCCAGTGAACCAATCAAACTAGCTCAATGTAAAAGCTGTAGCTACTGTAAATAATGTAATCTCGTCATGTTTTTTTAGGCAAAGCTCACCGAGATTAAGTTTCATGAAATGTTTTGAACCTGGGTATTTTTATGTTAGGTTTGAATGAAACAGATTTATTCCTGTGACATGCCACTTAAGTCTTGAGAATAGTGTTTTTACCTGACCTATTGCTGTGATTTTGATTGCAGTTGTATAGTAGTATACTGTGCTACTGCCTCAAACTTAATGGAGCCCTGAAAGATGTGGAGGGTACCTTAAGCCTCATATATGCAATCATACGTGTTCATGGTGATGGATGTGAAGGTAGTTAACATTGCTGCGTCATATAGTTCCAAGAACATAAAGAAAAGTTGCAATCAGTGGATGTTTGCATATTGCATACACTTCTTGCTGTTTCGTATGCTTGAAGGAGTTTCCTACTCCAAAAAAAAATATTCTAACTTCCTTGACTGTTATGCAATTTGATAAAATTATTGTCAGAGCTAATAGTCTACAGCCTAAAGGCTTCTACTACAATGAGTCCACAGAGAGGGCCCGTTATGAGATGCAAAGAAAGAACTGCGTAAACGAGAAACAGATGGCAAAGAGGCAAATGCACACAAACGCAGGCTAACCACTTCATCATGCGAAGGAAGACGAGGCGTGTATATAAATTGATCTCAGCATCTTATCAAAAACGCTGGCATGTGGAGTCGTAAACACATGCAAAGAAATCAAACTCCAAAACTATCGCGTTGTAAACAACAGTCCTGAACTGCATGGGCCGGTCAACTCTAAGAAAATACAGAAACCATAAACATCGCACAGAAAAAGCACACAGTCGAGTGCAACCAGAACTGGATGGTTCAGGTGGCACGGGTGGCCAAAGGGAACGTGATAATGGCAGAAAAATCGCAGGCAAAAAATCATGCGAGATTTATATAAAGAACAGAAGACACAATTGCATGGTTATAACTTAAACTGTCCTCTGGACATATTTTGATTCTTTACCAAACAAGGTATGATAAAGGTCTTTTATAGTTCATATGAAAATTATTTAGGAACATTTACACATCTTAGACTGTTATCACCCACCACCTGAGAGGTAAGAGTTGAGACATGGAGAGTTGAGACAGGGAAGGCCTTGCACGTTGCCATGAACCATAAACTATGAACGCATATCTACAGGATATGCAGTCAATGACCCTGCAGTTCAAATAACTGGGGCAGCTATTGCATTACGTTCAATTTGTCAGCAGTTGGCAATGAATAAATAGTATACGATTTTATGTTGGGGTTTTTGGTGCTTTCATACCCGTCTATTCGATATTTTGTGGTTTGCTGAGATAGCAGTTGCATGTATTGCTCACAATGTAAAGCACATTTGTACACCAGTAGCAGTTTGTTGCAAACCAAGTGCGCTCAGTGATATTCTTTGGCACACACACATACACACACAAATGACAATAAATTGCGCAGGACGCATGCAGCAAACACGGAAGAACAGAAACTGCTGCAAAGCTTCTGTTCAATCAAGCCCGCACTGCGTGCATGGTTCCAACTGTTCAGACTCCGGGCTTGGCTAGTGCTTCAACTTCATCATGGCCAAGCCAAGCTTCCACCCAGGTATTAACAACCTCCATGCAATGAACAAAAAAAAATCCACTTGAGAGAAGCGCAAAAATTGAAAAGATCATGGACCTGTCCTTCACAGTGACCGTCGTGTCATAGCCCCGCGTGTAAACTTTGACGTTGACCGCCTTCAGGATATCATACGCAGTACCCCTGCACTGCACATCATAACGGCAGACTTCAACACACACCATCCTGCATGGGAAGGCATCACATCAACAGCCAGAGGTCGACAGTTCCTTGATATTGCACAGAGCAGGAAGTTCACTTTACTTTTAATTTTTTATCAAGATGCAAGATCCAGTGCCCTTGACATTTCTATGATTTCTGCGCACCTGTCGTCTTCAACAATTTGGAGTGTCGGCATACAATCTTATGGCAGTGATCACCAACCTACGTACATTGAGATTGGTGGTGCTTTTTAAGTTCCCAGCAGTGCAAGGCACACTTCATGAATTGGGAATTTTTCCCTGACGCAGTTGAAAAACTGGAGCTCTCGAACCTAGATCACGAAAACTTATTGGTGCTGTAGCACATGCGAATACTTCCAGCACTAAAGTTACAACTCTACCAAAAGTGTGCTCAACTGTAGATGCTGAATATGAGCGACTTTGAGCAATTCGCCACACAGGAGAGAGAGCTTGCAGGACGAATTATAGAGAAGACATTGTTGCTAGGCATGCACAGAAACCATGTAAATTATGACCCTTTTGCGCGAAGTTTTATCCCAGGAAGTCCCTTTCTAAGGTCAGCCCGCGCCACTAAATCCTTTCCAGTGCATAGTAGGATATGCGAATATTTCTCAACTCGATGCAGTGGATGCTTTCTGGCTTAAGATCAATGCTCGATTAAGGGCCGTATTGGTGCCATTGTCTCTCCAAACAATTGATAAAGTCATCAGGAAGGCTTCAGGAGTACATCGTCGATAAATTGAACAGATTACACACCGAGGCCTGTAAACTATGTCACCGTGTTGTGCTTCAGTGGTTACCCACTCACTGCGGCCTCGCAGACAACAAGCATGCTGACGGTGCAGCAAGGTCGGTGCATAGCGACGTCTCCTTGATCCCACCCGTATCCTTTTCTTGTACTGATGATGCGAGACTTCTGGCTAATAAATCCTGGCAGACGCAGCGCTCTTTGTGGGGTGATCCACAGCGTCAATAAAGACCCCTTCTTCATATCAACCCAACTTGTGACTTCCGCATGCCTCACAGTTTAGATAGACATGACTGCAATTACCTGCACTGAATTGGCATCGACGTTCCCTTCACTAAACGCCATCTTCATAAAATTGGTGCATCAAGTAGCCCTCTGTGCCCGACATGTGGTGTGCGCGAAGATCTTCAACACTTGATCTGCTGCTGCCAAACCTTTATTAACCATTGCAAGGCACTGTTGAGTGCTTTAGGACGCCGTCAGGATGACCCCGTGCAACTGGAGCAGTTTCTTGGACCCTGGAGTGATGTGGCTTTCGCTGCATGAGGTACAAAAGCATTATTAGTTTTTCTTAGGGAGATGGGTTGGTGGGCACACTTTGATAATTATGTGTGTATGTGAGTCCATGAGTGTTGACTATGCTATATTTCACTTTTCACCCTTTAATGTTTTCTTTTTCCTCTCTTTTTCACCCTCTTCTTCTCATCTTCTCTTCCTTCACCCTCACCTGGAGTAGCATGCTGGGCTAACAACCAAGCAGACCTCTCCTGTATTCATTAGTCTCCCTTCAGGAAAACAAGGGTCCCATGCAGCACATAAAATACTCTGTGTCATTTCTAAAGGATCAGTAGGTATTTGATTTCAGGGAATGAAAACTAAATATTATTTAACGCGACGAGGCTGTTCTTGACATTTCGAGACGCATAATATCACAGTTCCTTTTGTGAGAGAGCAATGCTAGGAGTTGTATTTTGTTTACAGACTACGTGATACAGGTGGACCAACTCTGCAATTTTCATTGCAAGGCTAATCTTGCCTGCCCCTAACAACATCACTACTGTCACAACGTCTACATGTCCTTGACAAGAAGTGAAATGTTCATGTAAGTTACTCTCTTAAGGTAACTGGCAGTTTTTTTTCCTTCAAAAACAGTACACTGCTTGAATTATCAGTTACCCCAACAAATAAAATTTTAAGACTGCTAGGCAGTGGCCTAGAAGTTTGGGCATGTGCCTGGCATGTGGACGGTGCCGGGTTCAATCCGCAGTGCTGCTGGGTAGGTGCCAGCTTTCTACAGCCCTTGCGTGTAGCTTTTGTGGCAAGAAATGCTTTGGAGAAGAGCCCTTGATCAGAAAATTTCTTCAACAGGCCAGTAACTTAAATCTGCTTTATGCGATAAAGCCCAATCGTGGCCCTTTTTTCAATGTTTTAGGACAGGAAGACTACTGTTCCTTTGTCTTAAGAAGTACTATTCAAGCTACCCTAGGCAAAATCAAATTTACATGTTACAAAAGAACATTGCGTGTTGCATAGCTAATGTTGGTTTACATTACACACAGCAAAGCCATCAAACATACAAAATCCTTTCTCACCGTGACCATACATCTTTCTCCAACTGTCGCACCTCAAGCCAACCTTGGCACTGTTTTATCAATTTTGAAAACAAGTATATTGGAACCTTTGCTTCAGCCTTACAGGACTTGGCTGACAAATGATGCACCACGCAGCCCCATGATTAATTAAGAATCTAACTTCAACATGTTTTTCAGTACAAAAACCTGGTGTCTGAACACTCCAAGAATATTTTCTGTAAGCGTCTTTCTATTTCTTCAGTGTTATTATGTGGATATGCATTTCAGTTTGCACGTCTTTTGGTAGCGAAACATCCTATGTGTGTTAATGAACATTCGTGAGCGTTTACCTTAGGTGGTTGCATTTGACAATTTTATTCCCCTCTTCTGCTTTGTGCTCTTTACCTAATTTTTTTTTCTTTACTGCTTGTGCTTGCTGTATGCCCTCCTCATATCATAGGGATGTGACGAAATCTGACTCGACATAATTGTGTTACCGATACAGATGGCTTAGTAGTCTTATAAAACTAATACTGCTCACGTTGCCGATACTGGCAAGCATCAGACTGATACAGAGTTGTGCTGCAGTTTTCATATAAAATAATAACGCATTCTCACGTGCTTACCAAACAATGTGAAACATTTAGACTCTTTTATAAGCATAGCATTCATATTGTGTTTAGAGTACACTCAAAATTATGCTTCATGTGTATCTGGTCTAAAGGGCAACTGCACCACTTTTTGAAAATTCCAAGCTACTCAAGGATTCAAATCTATACAAGCTGTAGGTAAAGCATGCCAACAGTTCTGGCGTCAGCATTTAAAATATTGACATATTCAAAGATTAAGTTCAGCCTTTTCCTCACAACACCGGAGGAGTGCAGAGAAGGTTGCTGTGACGTCACGGAAGGCCAGATTTCAAATGTTCACTGTCGTCGACCACACCCTGTCGTGCCTTGTTACGTGCTGCTCAACAACGGTACGCGACATTTGCTTTCGACGACGTTAGATTTTTTTTCCTTGAAAACAAGCCTTGATGCATTGGAAATGTAGCGGTACCTTCGATGGCATCATAATGCACACCCCAACTTGGTGCTATGCGCTGCGGAGAAGCTTCAACGCCGTCAGGATTTCAGACAGCATTTACATCATCATTTCAAATACTAGCCCGAAAGGACATTGCATGCTTTACCTTCAAGTTTCATACATTCACCCCCTTTAAGCTCTTCTAATTTCTGAAACCTATGCAGTTGCTTTTTCAATGTCAAACTTGGCTAGTTATGAAACTTAATATATTTGTGCCATTAAAATGCTCATGCTTGAAATCATCTGCTTCCCAGAGCCTCCATTGCTAACGAGTAAAGCTAGCACAAGGAAGCATGCCTTTTCTAGGCACATAACTTTCATCCTTAGAAGCACCTGATGTAACATCGCTTGGTGAACTCCATCCATTGCGAGATGAAGTCCCCTCCAATATCTCGCCTATTAACCATGTCCTCGTGCTCTAGATGCGGCCACCTTATCCCTGCGAATTAAACTAATCTGACCTGCCCACCTGACTCTCTGCTATGTCTTTCTTGCAACAGAATCTATTCCTTTAGTATAATGGATCATCAGTTATCCTTCCTCCACATACTCACTGTGTACATTTCCTTGATTTCAGCTAGCATTTCTTTACCTCCTACTTGCTCCCTAACTCATTAGGATATCCTCAAACCCTTTATCGTTGCCCTGCCATGTTACTTTCCATGCTTCACTGCGCTGTCCTTAATTAAAATACCACCCTGATTATCACTCTCAGAGTTTTCCCTCATAAGTGAGTGCAAACAAGATATCATGCTTTCCTCTTGGGGAAAATAGGTTACCTGGTTTTCATGGCTCAGTTCAGAATATTTGCCAGCTACGCTACACTACTGATCTCAATAAAAGTCCGACTCCCTGGGCCACTTTACTATTCTATACACATGAACACATCACGAGAGGCACGTTTTGAAGACTGTGTCATGTGCCTGTGCGTGCTTAACAAAAACGTTTTCTCTTCCTTTTTCCACACTCAACATGGACAAGAATAAGCTGGATGGTCTCCGCCACAGTTCACACAATATGTTAGAAGGTGGAAGTGATCTGGGCTAAAGGATGCTGCTGATGCCCAAAATTTTGAAATTGCAGAACTGCCTTGGTTCACATAAACTGGGCTCCAGGGGCGGATTTATGCCGCGATGGGGAGGAAAATCTTTCCCAAGCAAGACATTTCGAATCAAATCAAATCAAATCTTTATTTCAGCCCACAAAAATGCTGAGAGTCGTGGACAAAAAGCCTCTTTATGGGCTTGACTAGGCCCACGGCCCTTTTCTACATGGCAGCATGGCATACAGCAAGAGAAAATTGTTCTAAGTTAATTGTACACAGCTCTCAGAAAAAAAGAGAAGAAAAAAGAAAGAAAGAAAAGGAAAACAAATGGAAGTTCACAGAAGGTAAGCGACTTGGTACAGTTGTTAGGAATATAAATACAGGCATGTATGAAACAAATCTACTTGAAGGCAGTTCTTAATAGCATAGAAATATTGCATGAAATGTCAACAAGAGAATGACTGCAATAAAAAACTAAACAATGACCAAAGAAATATAAAATTCGTAACAAAAAGAAAAACAAAAAAAAGAAAGAAACTTCTACCTACATTTGTTTAGGTATGAGGGAAGGAGATGACGCAACATTTGAAGTCCGTAATTTGTTCGTGAGTATGGAATTTCCCAGGTTTCAGCTTGTCGTGTCGTACGAATACTAGTTTTTAGCTTTAGGTTTGCAATCTTAACTAATGTGGTATTATTCTTTTTTATGCCAGCTTCATAGCGCCTGAACAAGTTAGCATCGTACATGTCCGGGATAGGAAGTAAGTTTAATTCAGTAAAAAGTGGTTGTGTGTGACTGTCAAATGGAGTGTTCATGATGGCGCGAATTGCTTTCTTTTGAGGAATGTAGAGTTTATTTTTATTTGAAATAGTAGTAGTGCCCCATACCAGGTGACATAGGCAAACCAAACTGAACCCTATCTTGCAGACAAAAAAGCGCCCGTAAATACATGGTCCAAATGTGATTCTCCCTCCAAACCACCTCCTCCAAGAGTGACCCATAAGTCTACCACTGCTTGGCACATGCCCATTTCTGTAACAACTAATGCCAACGGGGTGCAGAGTGCTTTTCATGTCAGGTGTGATTTTTGTTTTAGGAAGGGGCATAGAACTAAATTTAAAAAACAGCATTTTATTTTCGTAACATCACATCATTATTTTTTACACAGCAATTAGAAAATGGTATTGTGAACTCAGACATTTTCTTTTTATAGACATCAAAACTTCTTCAAAATAAAAATTTGCTTCGTGTTCGTAGACTTGTGGGTTGTTGATGTTTTCCTGAAGGCACCGAGTTTCTGTAAATTTGGGCTGAGCCCGACAAAAACATTGCTTCTGCAGCCAAATTGTTCAGGCTTTAAATTTGCACCACGCTATATTGGGCGAGTTGGATGCAGTTCATCTTGAAGACGAGCCCAAAACAGACAAAGGACCGGCAAAACAGAAGATGACACGGGCACTGTCTAACAATTGAAGGTTAATTGGAAAAATCAGAAAATATATAAGGTGAAAACGCATGAAACTTAAAACGAAAGAAAAACAGAAAAACATCAAGAATTACACTGCACAGGAAAGGCACTTATTAAGGAATGCTGTCTCGTTTCTCTGCAAAGCAACAGATTGTTTTGCTACACACGTTTTTTGCTTTCTTGCTTTCTCTAGGAAACAGTCGCGCTTGGCTCTGTGTGTGAACTGCACCACAATATTAAGACTATCAGCGTTTCCACTTGTCCTAACCCGGTGGCAAATTTCAACATCAGAATCCTCGAAAGGTACACCAAGTGCATCTGCAAGTTTTCTGGTTATATCCAGGGTGTTTTCTGCTGGCTTCGTTGGTACACCTTTGATTTCTATGTTGAAACACCTGGCATGCTTTTCATTTTGCATCAGCCTTACTTCTTGATCCTTGAGTTTTGCGAGCAGGGCATCTCGGTCCTTTTCCAGACCCTGCAATGCGTTTCTTAGATCAGAGTTTTCGTTTTTCAGCTCACTAACAGATGTTTTCATTTCCTCATAGCTCTTGTTCGCAAATTCCAAAAATCCCTTCATTTATCTGATTTCTTTCCTTCAGTCTCTTTCCAGGCATTCGCGCAGTTCTCTAAATTCATTCTTGAACTCACGTTTAAGGTCTTCGAAAAGTTTAGAGAGCTCTTGCTTTCCTGTCATTGCTACCACCTGAGCGTGGTGCAACACGGAGATAAGTGAAAACAAGATCGCGAGTGAAACAGTCCGCACGGGAACACACAAAAACAATGTATGTGCAGGAACAGGAATATGGCAGCAGATGCTACGGGCGAGTGTTTATCCGACTATTTAAGAGGGCATAGAAATCACCAACCTGTACAGGCGGAAAGAAACAGTTCAGAATGCGTGCTCCCGGCCGCAACCGCTGCTGCCAACTGATGCGAAGGTGCTTCTTGCAGGGCTTTTTAACCAAGGGGCTTGGGGTCCCGCGCAGGCGCGCTGTGGTAGACAGTAGGCAGCAGACACGGCCACCGCCACGATGCTTTTTCTTGGGGCGATAAGCGCTGCAGCCAGGGTAGATGAAGTTTTCTTGCCGGTAGTTCCTTGCAGCCGTGCTCTGTACAGGCGGAAAGAAACAGTTCAGAATGCGTGCTCCCGGCCCCAACCGCTGCTGCCAACTGATATGTGCGGAAGTGTGACTAGATACCTGCGTGAAGTTGTCTTGTCGTATAGGCTGTTGAATGTACGTTTTTCCCAACAGTACCTGTCAACCGTTACAAAGAAAAAACTCTACAGAGACCTAACAGATGCCATGCTCCCTGTACCTTTGTACCGTTCTCCACACCGCGGTGGCCCCGGGACAGGACGTCATAAAAAGAGTGAAGAAAATTCCTATACTACCCACAGCCAAATCGTTGTTTTTCAAGTTACATACAAACACCCTAGTTTTTGTAGCACAATCTCTCCTCCGTCCTTCAACAAATCTGCTGTTACCTGATCCTCACCAGCTGCTTTCCCTCTTTGCATTGCTCCTAAGGCTTTCTTTACTTCCTCTTTCGTTACTGGCAGGATGTCCCATTGCTGTGCTCGACTGCCTCCCTCAGTAACTTGATGATTACATTCGCTACTGTATAGATTTGTGTAGAACTCTTCGGCTAATTCAACTATCTTATCCACATTCCTGATGACATTGCCCTGTTTGCCTTTTAGCGCATACATCTGGTTTTTACCTACGCCCAGTTTTCTTCACACTGATTTTAGGCTACCTTCATTCCTTAGAGCATGCTCGATTTTCTCCATGTTAAACTTTCTTATGTCGGCTACCTTGCGCTTATTTATTAACCTCGATAGTTCTGCTAGTTCTATCCTGTCTATTGAGTTAGACGTCCTCATGCTTTGGCGTTTCTGAATCAGATCTTTAGTCTCCTGAGATAGCTTGCTGGTTTCCTGTCGAACCATCCTACCATCTACTTCTGCGGTGCACTCTGTAACGATAGCTGTAAGATTATCATTCATTGTTTCAACAGTACGGTCGTCTTCTTCCGTTACAGCGGAAAATCTGTTGGGCAGCGGCGTCTGTTGGGCAGCGGCGTCTGTTGGGCAGCGGCGTCTGTTGGGCAGCGGCGTCTGTTGGGCAGCGGCGTCTGTTGGGCAGCGGCGTCTGTTGGGCAGCGGCGTCTGTTGGGCAGCGGCGTCTGTTGGGCAGCGACTGGGCAGCGGCGTCTGTTGGGCAGCGACTGGGCAGCGGCGTCTGTTGGGCAGCGGCGTCTGTTGGGCAGCGGCGTCTGTTGGGCAGCGGCGTCTGTTGGGCAGCGGCGTCTGTTGGGCAGCGACGTCTGTTGGGCAGCGACGTCTGTTGGGCGTCTGTTGGGCAGCGGCGTCTGTTGGGCGTCTGTTGGGCAGCGGCGTCTGTTGGGCGTCTGTTGGGCAGCGGCGTCTGTTGGGCGTCTGTTGGGCAGCGGCGTCTGTTGGGCGTCTGTTGGGCGTCTGTTGGGCGTCTGTTGGGCGTCTGTTGGGCGTCTGTTGGGCGTCTGTTGGGCGTCTGTTGGGCGTCTGTTGGGCGTCTGTTGGGCGTCTGTTGGGCGTCTGTTGGGCGTCTGTTGGGCGTCTGTTGGGCGTCTGTTGGGCGTCTGTTGGGCGTCTGTTGGGCGTCTGTTGGGCGTCTGTTGGGCGTCTGTTGGGCGTCTGTTGGGCGTCTGTTGGGCGTCTGTTGGGCGTCTGTTGGGCGTCTGTTGGGCGTCTGTTGGGCGTCTGTTGGGCGTCTGTTGGGCGTCTGTTGGGCGTCTGTTGGGCGTCTGTTGGGCGTCTGTTGGGCGTCTGTTGGGCGTCTGTTGGGCGTCTGTTGGGCGTCTGTTGGGCGTCTGTTGGGCGTCTGTTGGGCAGCGACATCTGTCTGGCAGCGACATCTGTCTGGCAGCGACATCTGTCTGGCAGCGACATCTGTCTGGCAGCGACATCTGTCTGGCAGCGACATCTGTCTGGCAGCGACATCTGTCTGGCAGCGACATCTGTCTGGCAGCGACATCTGTTTTGCAGCGACATCTGTTTTGCAGCGACATCTGTTTTGCAGCGACATCTGTTTTGCAGCGACATCTGTTTGGCAGAGACTGTTTGAAGCTGTTTTTATAAATAAGGCTCGTAACAACTACGGCAGCACGCATTCACTATTGTTGCTTGAAAATGAAATGGGTTTTTTGGAGTTTGCAATTAGATTCTATGTGACGAGAAGGTAGTTAAGAGTCAAGTATTTGCAAATAAAACCAGTTCACAGTGACAACATGAACATACAAGGGATAGTTCTTCGAAAACATAGCGCAAAAAGGACACGGACGACACAGAAGTGTAAAGGACAAGCGCTAACTTACAACTTTATTTTCGAAATGCCGCCACGTCTAAGATATAGGAGCCGATCACCACAATGTAGTGATGAGCATGCGCAAAGAAGAGCGCAATCAAGATTACAGCGTTTCCAAAATAAGAAAAGGAAAACATGGTGCCGGGGGAACACCAGAAGAAAAGAGACATCGCGTACTGAAACTTACTGCAAAAAGCGCTTTTCAAGCTTGTCAAGGTTAAGAGCCAAACAAATAACAAGGCAAAAAGGGGAGATAAAAACAGATAGACTAAAAGGTGAAGGGAGTGTACAAGGTTCAACACTAAGACAAACACGTGGTGAAGAAAGACAGAATGACAATGGGGGAATTACATTTATGGGCATGGCAATGAAACTAAAAAATAGCAGAAAATTAGGCCGAAAACAGATAAGGGCTGTGATACTATATATAATAAAATGAAAAAAATTTAAAAACTAGGAAACTATAAAGTATATGTATATGAAAAATAAAGAAAAGGATAAAACGAGAAGTATAAAACACGAGTGTAGAGGGCTCCACGCTAAAACAACGAGGGGGGGGATGGGATATGCAAATATGAGAAATGGAATATGGAAATAAATGAAGTAAAAGCCAATAAAATGCCAAGGAATTAAAAGCAAGAAAACGCGAATTCTACTTTGCGTCCACAGCTCTTTTCAGAAGGACATTTCTATATCTAAAAAAGAGGCATTTGTATCGGTTCTTCTGTTGCGCCTGTGTTATGTGACCTATTTTTATCCGCGATTGACAAACGCATTCAAGCCAATCTTTCTTACCTTCCTGTTTTAAAATTGTTCAGGTACGTTGATGATTTCCTCATTATTTTTATCAAAGGTCATGGAAGAGAATGCGACGTTGTCAAGGAAGTGTTGAGCATTTTTTCGCAGCACGGTGCCGGGTTAAATTTCACTTCGGAATCACCTACAGATGGCCGCATTCAGTTCTTAGATATTGAATTAGATTTCAGCAACCTTAGTATCTCCTGGATGTACTATCCACGAACCAAGAAACGTCTGTTACGCTTTGACAGCGCGCATTCTAAAGTTGTTAAGCGGGGTATCGTGTATTCCTGTCTCCAAGGAGCAGCTATAAAATCCTGCACGCTCCACATGGCCGCCAGCATCCATGAGCAATCCAGGCGGCTGCAAGAGGCTGGATTCCCCGTAGACCTTATACTGGCAGTGTGTGAAAGCCTTTTGCAAAAGCTGAAAGCCTCCAAGGTTTCCTGTAGTGAGCAGGGGAGTGAAGAGATCAAAAGCAAGACTCCTGTCCAGGTAATACCATATTATTATAGATTTTAGCATAATTTCAAGGAGCTGGCAGCGCGTTATAATGTACAAGTAGTTTTCTCTGCCCCTTGTAAGCTTTCCAAGGTCTGCACCAAGAAAATGGTAAAACGAGATGACTGCACGACGAAACATCAAACGAAGTTTACGGAATGAAAGGCAAAGGTTGTGTACAGAATTCCTATTAGTTGCGGGCGTAATTACTTTGGGCACCCAGGAAGATGCTTTAATGAGAGCGCGAGAGAACATAGATTATGCGTACGCAACAAATCAGGAAGCAACCTAGCTGACCATTGCAAAGCATGTGAAACAGTGCAAGAGAACGGATGCTATCCAAAAATGCATAACAGAATTCTTAACATCAGCTAAAGGAAAAACAGAGCGTGAAGTCATGGAGGAGTATTTTATAAGAAAAGCTGGGAAAGAAGTGCGTCAGCGCACCTTCTATTCAATTACCTGACAGTGAAGTTGAATTCCTTGACGGCTATCTGTAGGTGTGAACCATGTCTTAAGACTGCTTACGAGGGGGTACCCAAAAGAAACCGGAATAATTTTTTGAATCGGCACAGCTGCTGTGGTACCGCATTTTGCCGCTAGGAGCGCATAGAACGAACATTTCAGAGTCAGTAAGCCGAGTGCCGTCGCTGAAGGAGGTCAGACTAGTTTAGGCAGAGTTTTAGAGTGACGACTGTTTTGTGTGAGTGTCGTTTTTGCAAGGCACGCCGGTGAAATTCAGATTTTTTCTCGGAAACAGTGGAACGGAAACTCTTGAAATATTCAGAAAGACGTTCAAGGATGATGCTATGGGGACAACTCAAGTGTTCCTGAATTAAATCCTGAACAAAGCAACAGTCATGCCAATGGAAAACATCAAATTCATCTCGCCTCAAGAAAGCTCGTCAGGTGAAACCAAACCTCGAAACAATGCTGATTTCTTTTTTCGAAGTGAGAGGAGTCGTCTATTCAGAATTTGTTCCGCAGGGTCAGACAGTTAACCAGGCTTTCTGCTTGGATGTTTTGAAAAGATTGGGCAACAGTGTTCGGTGGAAGCGGCCTGATTTGTGGCAGACGGGTGACTGGTTTTTCCACCATGGCAATGCCCCTGCTCACACAGCCCTGTCTCTACGAAAAAGTCGGACCAAAAATGGCATGGCCTCTGTTCCTCAACCCTCATACTCACCCGACCTTGCCACGTGCTGCTTTCTTTGTTTCGTAAAATGAAAAGACAGGTGAATGGAAAGCGTTTCGGTGATGTTGCTGAGGTGAAGAAAAAAACGACGGAGGGACTGTCAACCATCACAAAAGATGAATTTAAAAAATGTTTTGAAAAATTGAATGAAAGATTCGACAAACGTATTATTGTAAGTGGAGAGTACTTTGAAGGTTATTAAAGGTCTGTGCTGAAAATGTGAACAAATAAGTTCAAACAAAAATAAGTCCGGTTTCTTTTGGGTACCCCCTCGTATTGTAAGCACCCTTTCTTGTGAACCGGAATGGTCCCGCTTTTCCTTTGCGTTTTCTTGCTTTTGATTCCTTGCTGTTTTATTGGCTTTTACTTCATTTGTTATTTCCATATTCCATTTCTCTTATTTGCGTATCCCATCCCCCCGTCGTTTTTTTAGCGTGTAGCCCTCTACACTCGTGTTTCATACTTCTCGTTTTATCCTTTTTTGTATTTTTCATATGCATATACTTTATAGTTTCCTAGTTTTTAAATTTTTTTCATTTCATTATATATAGTATCACAGCCCTTATCAGTTTTCGGCCTATAACTTCCTGCTATCTTTTAGTTCCATTGCCATGCCCATAAATGCAATTCCCCCATTGTCATTCTGTGTTTCTTCACCACGTGTTTGTCTTAGTGTGGAGCCTTGTACACTCCCTTCATCGTTTAGTCGATCTATTTGTATCTCCCCTTTTTCCCGCTTTATTTGTTTGGCTCTTAACCTTGACAACCTTGAAAAGCGCTTTTTGCAGTAAGTATCAGTACGCGATGTCTCCTTTCTTCCGGTGTTCTCCCGGCACCGTGTTTTCCTTTTTTGTGATTTTTGCTTATTTTTCAAACGCTGTAATCTTCATTGTGCCCTTTGCGCATGCTCATCGCTTGATGGTGGTAATCGGCTCCTCTATATTAGCCGGTTAAATAAAGTTGCAAGCTAGCGCCTGTCGCCTCCACTTCTGTGTCGTCCGTGTCTTTTATGCGCTATGTTTTCGAAGAACTGTTACCAACTAGCTCAAACCAATCTATGTTAAAAAAGGGATATCATTACGAAATCATTAAAACACATGCCGAAAACCACACGAAGCGTGGTAAACTGCCGTGGACATCCCTCGCATGTTTTGGCCGCGCTTTCTGTATTCAAGCGAGGTCCGTAAGAAGTCCCCGAGGATTTTATAGCCCTTAACAAGGGCTTATTAGACATATTGTTACGGTGCATAATTGCTAGGCGAAGACGACGTTGATATGGACGCTCGGCAGTGGACGACGACGAGGACGTGGCAGTTTGTGCTTTAGTGATTTAGCTCGGTGTGCCTTCTGACTGTGGCCTGTCCCGTCTGCTGCTGGGCTAACACCCCCATAATATTTGGTGGAGGTCGTGCAGGGTATCACACCGGGACCCTGCCCGGGACCTCCGCAGTGACCCTTCCGATCCTGTTGTACGCCTGTTCGTGCTGCATCACGATACTTTGTACCGACGCAATATGCACCCAGATGGCGCCGACCTCTTGCTCGTCGTCCCGACCTATCTCCGTTCCACAGTACTTGCCCAACTTCATGACGCTCCTACTGCAGGGCACCTCGGCGTGTCACTCACGTACGACAGCGTGCGCAGGCGGTTCTTCTGACCTGGCCTTTACCTCTCTGACCGCTGTTATGTTGCTGCGTGCGATCAATGCCAGCGCCGGAAAACGCCCCCACTTCCACCCAGTGGCCAGCTTCAGCCCATCGACATCCCGACTGACCCATTCTTCCGTGTTGGTCTCGATCTGCTTGGTCCTTGTCCCCCCATCAACTTCCGGGAACAAGTGGATTGCCGTTGCGACCAATTACACTACCCGGTACGCTATCACGCGCGCTATCCCTACCAGCTGTGCCTCTGATGTCGCCGACATTCTTCTCCATGACGTCGTCCTACTTCATGGCGCTCCTCGTCAACTGCTTACGGATCGCGGCCCCTGCTTTCTTTCTAAAGTGGTCCACGACATTTTGCGCTCATTCTCTACCCGCCACAAGTTCACGATGGCCTACCATCCTCAGACCAACGGCCTTACTGAGTGTGTTAACTGCACCCTGACGGACATACTGTCTATGTATGTCTCAGACCACCATCGGGACTGGGACGTCAGTTTAGCTTTCGTGACGTTCGCCTACAATTCCACACGCCATGATGCCACCGGCTACTGCCTCTTCTACCTGCTCTTTGGCCGCGACCCGTTGCTGCCCTTCGACAGCCTCCTGCCTCACGACCCTTTAACCAGCAGTTACGCTTGTGACGCCGTTGCCCGAGCTGACGCCGCCCGCCAAATCGCTCGAGACAGCCTCGACGCTTCAAAACTCGCTCAAAAACGACGGTACGACCTTCATCACCGTGACGCCCATTACCCTCTTGATTCCCTCGCACTCCTCTGGCTCCCTGCGCGTCGTGTGGGCCTGTGTGAGAAGTTGCTGCCTCGTTACGTGGGTCCTTACCGCGTCTTGCGGCAACTGAGCAATGTGTCCTGCAACTCCACTCTCCTCGTGCGGCTCCCTCCAGCCAGCTCG
Organism: Amblyomma mixtum; assembly: GCF_055824585.1. NCBI lineage: Eukaryota > Metazoa > Arthropoda > Arachnida > Ixodida > Ixodidae > Amblyomma > Amblyomma mixtum. Next base: position 129,355,735 of record NC_143013.1, read on the forward strand.
TACACGTCACCCGTCTTAAGCCCTTCCATTAAAACCCACCGCCTTATAACGTCCAGGGACTGTGCTTCCTCCCTCCCGCTGGAGGAGGGGGGGGGGGTAGTGTTACGGTGCTTAGTTGCTAGGCGAAGACGACGTTGTTTTGGACGCTCCGCAGTGGACGACGACGAGGGCGTGTCACTTTGTGCTGGAGTGATTTAGCTCGGTGTGCCTTCTGACTGTGGCCTGTCCCGTCTCCTGCTGGGCTAACACCCCCCTAATAATATTAGTCAAATAATGTATATTGCCCTTTGTATTTTTAAAGGCCCAATAGGAAAAAGCTTCCTCTGCCCACGTGAAAAATACTCCCAGAATCATTTACATTTTCTGTAGTTTAGAAGAAGTCTACAATGTATTATGGTGTAGTTGCCTGCCCGCTGCTGACAGCTTCAGCGGAAAAATCTGCATAGCATTAGGCGCTGTCACGGCGTACATGTTGAAAAAGAAGCATATGCGAAACACAGATCTTGCTATAGAAATGCTACAAGCAGAAGCCACGCAGCACCAACATATTGAGCATGCATCCACAGAACGAAAAATTTCCTGTGTTTATACGCTCCAGGTACAAGCTTCCTTTTGGAGTGAGTGGCTTCCGCACGGTAAGCAATATTTCATTCGAATGTGAATCTGATTACAAAAAAAAATTAAAATGCGCGGACTACGTTGAAGATATCTGCTATCAGAAAAAAACTGAAAGGTCCACTCTGCTATCTTTGTAGAGAATTATGCAAGCATAATGGGTCGTGATTAAAGCAAATGTCTTTGATATCACCTGAAGGGGATATCCATCGGATAATACGGCAGGAAATCTATAACAAGAACTTAGTACGGACATCCGTCAAAAGCATTAAAACGCGTTTGGATATTTGGCTCCGATTCCAATGTGAGGTGTGGCTCCGAAGGGCAAACCTCACTTATCGACCCTGAAAAACCTACGCAGATTGGTAACAGTGCAACCAAAGGACACGTGCCCCGACCTTGCTTTTGCAAAAAATATCCCCGATGTTACATGGGAAAATATCAACATCACCACAGGAAGCGACCACTATCTGCTGTGTACCACTTTCCAAGCGACGTATTGCAGAATGCGTCACCGGGAAGTGAAGCACACGAATTGGGACGCCATCAGGTACGTCCGCTCGCAAAGACCGACGGAGGGGGTAGTAGATTTACGACAGTCGACGGAGCGTCTGCTTCAAGATGCTGCCGACACCTCGAAAACTGACGCAGGAAGAAAACGGTCCCATTCCGGATGCTAAGCTAGTACACACGATGGAAGCACAACGCAGTATACACGCTCTATGGCGTTAAAATAAGCATAACCGGCGCTTAAAAACTCGACTAACCCGACTTGAAAAGGATATAGAGCCATACACGTGGGAGCTTAGCCGAGAGCAGTGGCATCAGACATGCGACCGCCATAATGAGCAACTGGGCAATAAGAACACATGGTTTCTGCTCAAGCATTTACTCAATGCTACGAAAACTAAGACCGAATCTCAAAAGACCCTACAGAGGATCGCGCAAGCTTTCCAGGGCAGCCATGAAGAGCTCATGATCACATTTAAAAATCAGCGCGTAAACACTACCCAGGATATACCCAAGCCAGATCACAACTGCTCTTAATCAAATTAACACCACCACAGCAGCCGGGCAGGATCGCATCACCAATGAGATGTTCCGCAACTTAGAGGTGAAATCAGTAGCGGCCCTTACGGACCTCTTCAACAGGTATTGGACAGAAAGCAGCACCTGCGACGAATGGAAACACGCTAAAATCATTATCATTGATAAACCGGGAAAAAGACTCGGCATTGGGAACCTCGGCCCAATTTCGCTTAATTCATGTCTAGGAAAGGTAATGGAGCATATTGTATTAAAGAGGCTCCAAATGCAAGCCGACGCAGAAGACGTTTTCCCCGTCCGTGATTTGGTTTCGAGCAGACCTGTGGACTCAGGACATCATGTGCCAGCTAAAACAACACATCCTAGATCCAAATCGCATAAGAGCCATGCGTATCATCTGGGGACTCGATGTCAGTAAGGCCTCTGACAATGTCACACGCTTCCATCCTCTCTCACCTGTCACCTGACATACGATTACATCGCCACCTTTCTGAACCAGCGCACGGCTACGCTGTACTTTCTCTGTTTCTCATCAACCTTACTATGAGTGGCATCCCGCGTCTGCTAGATGGTATCCCACATATACATCATTCTATGTGCGCCGACCTCACCATATGAACCAACTCCAGATTCGACGGAGAGATTGCCGATGGATTCATTACAACGAGCTATCTACACGGTACACTCTTTCGTGCAGGGGAACGGCCTTGCGTGTTCACCGGCTAAATCCGAACAAAAAACTAGCCTCACAGGCAGCACCCGACCCTCGGGGACCCATCGAGTGGCATATTGACAACCATCCTATACCCCCCCCCCCCCCCCCCCCGGCGGCCACAACCAGGGTTCTGGGCATATTTGTTCAGAAGAATACTCTCCACGCGGAAGCGATCCGCCGTCTACGCGTCACGGCGGGCCAGATACGCGGGATGGTGAGGCGCATTGCCGCCCGTCACAGGGGAATCAGAAAGGCCTATGTAAACAGGATCATGCAATCATTCAAGATAAGTCGAATCACATACGTCTGGCAGTACTAGCAGCGGCGTTGCAGGGACGAATACGCATTTAATAGGATCATTATAACAGCATACAAGGCGGCCCTTAGCCTGCCGGCATACGCAATCTGAGATCAACTGCTGTAGTTGGGAATTTTATGCGAAGCATATTACACTCGCACAACCCAGCTCTTCCTTGCTGCGCCGCGCACGGCCGCGTAGCTACCACTTGACCTTCATCGGCGCACCACGTGATATGACCTCAGAAGAGCTGTGAAAGCTGGTGCCTCGTGCGCTCGCTTGCGGACGCGCAGCCTCCGCCGGCGGCCTAACTTCCGCTCCTACCGCTAGGAGATACTGACGTCACGCAAAAGGCGACGCACTCGTTGAGTCAGTTGAGCGGCGAGATGTCGGCCAGGGAGAGGGCGGCTCGCCAGACCGCAAAGCGCAAGTTACAAAGAGCCACGGGAACGGGAGAAGAACGAGAAGTATGGCTTGCCAAGCGACGTGCACAGTATGCAGCTAGACGGCAGCGTTCGACAACCGATGCCGAGGTGAAGGATGAAGCTTCGAGTACTTCTACTCGGTTCGAGCGGCGAAATGCTACCAAACGGAAAATGCGTGCTGAAGAAACTCCTGAACAGCGGGAACAGCGGCTTGTAAAGGAGCGTGCTTACCGGAAGAAGCAACGTGAGAAACGAAAGGAGCAGCGCGCAGAAGAAATGATTTTGTGGTTGTGGTTTATGGGGTTTAACGTCCCAAAGCGACTAAGGCTATGAGAGACGCCGTAGTGAAGGGCTCCGGAAATTTTGACCACCTGGGGTTCTTTAACGTGCACTGACATCGCACAGTACACGGGCCTCTAGAATTTCTCCTCCAAAGAAATTCCAGCCGCCGCGGCCGGGATCGAACCCGCGTGTTTTACTGCAGACCCAAGAATGGTTTTACTGCAGACCAAGGATACTATGCTTCGCATCCTAGGCTTAACCATAAGCTAAGCCAGGCCATTTTTTAACACGCTCGCTGTGCTAATAGAAGCCGATAAGAAGGCACAAGTTACCCGCTTGTCGCGACTGCTGCCGGACGCGTAATTCTCGACAAACTCCCCATCCACCGTGCTGAGGAGGTATGTCCAACATCAGATTTATCAGTCAACATTACCAGTAGACTAGTTGTTAAACCAATAGCGAAGAATATGGTGCCAGACAAACACGACGCCCGCAGGAAAACAAGGCCGCAGGCCCTTGTGAAACAGTACGTAAACGAACCACGAGCAGTGTCGCGGACGCAGCTCAACACATAAAAGGCGGAACATACGTGGCATATATGGCCACTCCAAAGTCAGCCCCCGTTATCGCCACAACATTTCACGCTGGCTCAATACGCGAGACAGGAAGTAGCCCTCGCACTGGCCATCGCGGATCCCCGCACCGAAACTATTTCAAACGACTCTAAGAGCGCCTTTCAAAATTTCGCCAAAAAAGCGCTTGCAATGCGAATTCGGCTCAACCGGGCTCTAAATCACAACATTAACCTCGTATGGGTTTCGGATCACGCGGGCAACTCCGGAAACGAGGGGGTCGAGCGTCCAGCCCAAGGTTTAACTAACCGGAGGACGGGATACATCTCGGGAGCGGACGCCCCCGCCGAGGCGCCTCTCTCGTACTCGGAGGATAGAGACTCATATCGCGAGCAAAGATGCACGTATCCCGCCCCTCATCCCTACCTGGACAGGGCGCAAGCCACGACATTCAGGCGCCTACAAAAAAAGGTAATTCTTAACCCCTACCGATTATGTCTAATCACTAACGGTGAATATGACCCTGCATGTCCGCACTGTGGTGACGGGACGCACGCTACCTAAGACCATATTTTATGGGAATGTGCTAGCAAACCCCCTCAGACGACACTTTTGCTAGCTCCCTCAGCAGTGGAATGGGGCAGGCTTTTTTCCACGTCAAGGAACAGAATCCCACTAGCCCTTACAACGCGAGGTCAATAGCTCGCCCCCGACTGGAGGCCGACCTGTACTCGCCCCAGCACCAACTAATCCCTTCCCCTTCTTTGGCAGTAAAGTTGTAACCACCACCACCATGTTTTCGCTTCATTTGTGCTGCGAATTTTTCTACACTAATTCTAGGTGATAAAGGAGCAGCAAATGTGAAAGGGACACAGAAAGATGGCCCCCGGCGTCGGGAAATAACCCGTCACTGCGTGCCTGCGATTTCAGCTTGCCATTAGCTCTAAGAAGTCATCTTACACGCGCAGGGGCTCACTGAGCCTGTGTGAAGGTGGCTTAAAGTCATCTCTACCGTCAACTGAAAATTCAAGCTGGCTATCACGTGTTCTACGTCGGTGTCATAGCCAGCTTGAATTATACCAAAGAAGAAAAGAGGGGCAGCATCTTCCTTGTGAACGCATACAGTCCTCCAAAACAGAGGAAAGCAAAATTCCATGAACTTTTCCATGGCGCACGCAACCTAGCAAAAAACAACACGCTAATCATACTAGGAGACTTCAATGCCATGGACAAAAGCTGGGGATACCAAACAGCTAACCCAAAAGGCAAAGCACTAGCAGCGGCAGCAGAAAACACTGACTGCACCCTCCTCACAGACTCAGACACTCCAACCAGAATCGGAAACAGCGTCAGTACCGACACCTGCCCCGACCTCACATTCATACGGGGAGCGGAACAGGCAGTGTGGGAGAACCTGTTAGAAAATCTGGGCAGTGACCACTATATACTTAAAACACAAGTAACCTCAGACAGGCTAAAGCGCCAGCTGGGATCGGCAAAAATTACGGATTGGAGCGCTTTTCGAGAGGCATGCGACGGGAATCTCGCCGCGAAAGGGATCCAATCGATAGAAGAGTGGGGAAACATGCTGAAAGAAAAACAGCGCAAGTACACTAAAGAAATCGCGCGAACGACGCAGACACCCGAGGTGGACGCCAGGCTGCTCAAGCTATGGGAAGCTAGACGCGGGCTCACCAAGAGGTGGAAGAAACAAAAGTACAACAGAAAACTAAAACTTAAGATCGCAGAAGTCACAGCGAAAGCAGAAGAGTACGCGGCGCAATTGGCAAGGCAAAACTGGCAACAATTCAGTGACTCCCTAAACGGAACTTTGAGCACATCGAGGACATGGCATATACTCAAGGCTCTCATAGATCCAACAAAAACCAAGGCAGAAAACAACAAAGCCATCTACCGGTTAATCCACCAGTTCAAGGGACCAGATTCAGCACTCCTGGAAAAAGTACGCGTTAAGTGCTTCGGGGACACACACCCAGCAGCTTACGCAGAGCGCTATCGAGGAAGTGAAAACGACACCTTGGACAGACCCATCACGCGAGAAGAGGTCTACGCAGCGATTCGAAACACAACCAGAAATACGGCCGCGGGTGCAGATAAGATCAATAACGCACTCATCCGCAACCTCAGTGATGAGCTAGTCGCAGAATTAACGGACTTTCTCAACAAACACTGGGAAGCGGAGACCGTCCCCGAGGAATGGAAACATGCGGAGGTTGTCATGATTCCTAAACCAGGCAAGAAACTACAAATTGAGAACCTCAGACCGATCTCGCTCACATCGTGCCTAGGAAAACTGTACGAACGAGTGGTGACGCTGAGATTACAACAGTACATGGAGGACAACGAACTGTATCCCCACAGCATGTTCGGTTTCAGAGCAAAACTATCGACCCAAGATGTACTACTTCAAATCAAAGAAGAAGTACTTGGGAACGTCCCCAAGAGCGGAGAAAACATAATACTGGCATTGGACATCAAGGGGGCTTTTGACAATGTCAGTCACGAGGCTATCCTTACGGGCATGAACGACCTGAACTGCGGAAGGAGAATCTACGGCTACGTCAAAGCCTTCCTCTCAAATAGAACGGCAACGATTGGCCTGGGGGAGCTCAGATCAGACAAATTTCTTACTCCAAATAAAGGAACACCTCAAGGATCGGTCATCTCCCCTACGCTCTTCAACATAGCCATGATTGGCTTGGCAAAACAGTTAAAAGCAATCGACGGCATACACCATGCCATGTATGCCGACGACATCACCATCTGGGTCAACACAGGCTCGCTCGGAGAGAAAGAAGAGAAATTACAAAAGGCAGCCACCTGCGTAGAGAACTACGTCAGAGAAAGAGGGCTAGCATGCTCCACCGAGAAATCAGAGCTCCTAAGAGTTTGGAGAGGAAAACAAAATCGCACAGTCCCCACTAGCGACGACTTAAAGTTGAACGTCTACCTCGACGGGAAGTCGATACCGGAAAAAACACTCATCAGAATCTTGGGGATGTGGATACAGTCAAACCAACGCTGCACTCACACTCTCGCCCTACTCAAAGCATCCACTCTACAAGTGGCCCGCATGATCACGCGCATCTCACACAGACGTCATGGCATGCGAGAGGAGGACACACTTAAGTTGGTCAGAAGCCTGGTAGTCAGCCGAGTGACATACAGCCTCCCCTACTATAATCCCATCAAGAGTGAGGTACAACAGGCGGACGTGATTCTACGCAAAACCTACAAAACCGCACTCCACCTTCCTCACAGCACTTCAACTGAAAAGCTCCTAGCCCTAGGACTACACAACACTTTCGATGAATTGAGAGAGGCACAACTAGTCTCCCAACTGCGCAGACTACAACAGACCCCATCTGGCAGGGAGCTCCTAAAGAAACTGGGCCGCGCCGATCAAATTCAAGAAATACAGAGGACAGAAACAATTCCGGACGAATATCGCAACACACTAAAAGTAACGCCAATACCCCGGAACATGGATCCCAACCTACACAAAGCACGCAGAGAGGCAAGGGCTGAATACCTACAAAAGACATTAGCACCCCAAAAAACGACGGTATACGTGGACGCAGCCACATACACCAGAACAGCGCGGCAGCACAACAGCAATGCGGTAACAACGGTGATTGACTCAACCCTACGCGAGATCACCAGCGCATCACTACAAGACTGTACGATAGTCGAGGCTGAGGAAGCGGCCGTCGCTCTAGCGGCAGCGGAGGGCTATCGGTCTAAACGGTCTCTAAAAATCCTTACAGACTCACAAACAGCATGCCGCAACTACCTACGCGGCAGAATAGGGCACAGAGCGCTCCGCATACTCCGCTCTGGGGGCCACATAACACAACGACAAACAAACGAAGAACCAATCAGGCATACGATAGTATGGACGCCGGGACATACGGGAGTAACAGGGAACCAAGAGGCGGACAGGATAGCTCGAGGGTACACTTATTACCGAGCATCCAACGTAGGCGACCTCGAGGGGAACGAACCTGTACCCCAAGATTATTCGGCGATTCTAAATTATTACAAGGGCTGCAGAAAGCGGTATCCACTACCGGACAACTCCCTTAGCAGAGAGGACTCTGTCGCGTGGAGACAGCTACAGACGGGCTCCTACCCGAACCTACACCTACTCAACAAAATATATCCAACACAATACAATGACAAATGCCCTTGGTGCCAAGAACCCCCCACGCTGTACCACATAACGTGGGCATGCCAGAGGATAAGCGTGGTACCAGTGATAACAAACCCGAGTGCGGAGCAATGGGAGGGAGTGCTCTCCAGCGATCGTCGGGTCGACCAAGAAGGTCTGATTCGGCGAGCAAAACTGGCAGCAGCATCCAGCGGAGCCCTGGACTAAGGGCAACCGACCTTTGAGCAAGATGGACGAAGCCATCTCAAAACCGCCGAACACAATCCGAATCTAGAGCTAATAAAGTTTTCACTCACTCACTCAAGCTGGCTACGGCAAACACGACAGTAACTTTGCGCAATATTCATTGCCGCGGTCTGATAGGACGACATCGTGAGTTCCAAAAGGAAAAGTTATGCTTACAGTCACCCACAGACTGAACACAAATGACGGAATGCGTGGCCCGAACTGCCGTCAGCGCCCCGAAGAGATAGTCATCGCTGCGGGATAACGCTCCCTGTATGTTTACGGTGGCTGACGACAGCTGGTGCGCCGCCCGCGTTGACTGCTTTTTCGATTCCGCCCGATCGCCGCGTGGACAGCGCGTTCGTCACGGGGGCGTTTTTGCGGTTTTTGATCGCCGACACGGCCTACAAGGTCCCGCAACGCTCTTTGCAGTTTTCTCTTAGCCGGTACCAAAAATTGCGCGCTTTGCTGTTCTCACCAGCTATCGTCAGCCACCGTAGACATACCGACAGCATTATCTCTCAACCGATTACTATCACCTCGTGCCGCTGACATGAGACCAGGCCATGCGTTCCGTCATTCGCGTTAAGTCTGTGGGCCGCTCTACCACGCGACCAATGCGCCCGCGGCTTTTCGAATCTGAGCCGGAGCGCGAGTACCGACTGCACGACGGCGTGCGCGCTCCCTCGAGCTGCTTACGCCCGCAGTCGTAAACAGCACACGGAAGTCAACACTAACAAAATGAAGACCGTGCTTCGTAGGGGGGCTTAGAGGCTGAAGAAATATGGTACCTCTACGGAGAGGACTTTGAACACCGAAAAATGAGAGAGCGGTTCAGTAACGGTCAGGACACGAGCCGTGAACCTCACTTGATTAGCCGCGTGCTTAAAAAATAAAACACGGCATATACCGCTTGTAATGACTGCCTCAAAGGTGAATGAAGCGCAGGTACCGTAATTTTGTAGTGAAAACAGTTCCACGAGCGCTCGGTTGGTTTAGAACGGGGGAGCCGTCAGCAAGGTTGTGGGTGAAAACGGACTTTATCTCGAAGTGGCGGGAGAACAGCTGCTTTTCTCTATCGAACGCTGCCTAAGAATGAAATACTCTATTGGGCAGAAACATCGGCTTACCACATCTGGACTTGAGCTGAGCGTCCTCCTCGCGAAGCTCCTCAGCAGTCTTCGTGCCCGCGCTGCGCAAACACCGACTTAGTACTGGCTTGACGAGCGGATGGCGACTGGAGCGGGATGCTGGGCGGACGATGTCTCATGGATGAGTAACGCGCGAAATGCTTCAGGAGCGTTATGGAAGCGAACGCAAGTAATCACGGGAAAATAGTCTGCCAGCTACTTCCTGTTCCAATTTTCGCCCACTCACTACAGTCGCTGCGCGTGGTGGCATCGTTTATTCACTCATTTATTTGTGCTGTGACATGGTTCACTGTACATCATCGTAAGATCAGCCCGTGCTGCGTATGTGCGTGCCCTGAACGCAGAAATCGACAATCTCGAAAGATAAGCGTGTTCTGTCGTGGCTTTGCGACCCACAATCGCTCCCGCTCAAAGCAGTGATGTTGATCAGGTTGCGTCTCCTCTGTGCAGCTTCCGATATCAACAAATCGTGCGGGAAGTGCGCGAAGGCTCACACTGACTTGCGCGAAATGGGGATGTCGCATCGGGAATCCTTTCAAACATACGTACTCGGCAACTATCAGCGTCATTGTGACGTGTCCGGGGAGCATGCCAGTGGAGCGGGTGGTCCGCGTGCACACATCACGCCCGGCGGCAATTATGAGCGCACTCAAGGGAGTAAAACAGATCGCTCACTGAAACGCTGACAAGAAGCAGTGCGCATGACTGTTAGAAGAGAGACAGACCCCCGTCTCTCTTGCCGTGTCTACTTCAGCCACCAGGGCACTAGAGGAGCCGGCAGGAAGGCCAGAGATAGGTGGGCGTTCAGGACACGCACATACTCAGCACGCGCTGATCTTACGATTCTGTACAATGAACCATGTCACAGCACAAATAAATGAGTGAATAAACTATGCCACCACGCGTGGCGACTGTAGTGATTTGGCGAAAATTGGAACCGGAAATAGCTGGAAGACTATTTTCCCGTGATTACTTGCGTTCACTGCAATAACGCCCCTCAACCATTTCGCGCGTTACTCATTCATGAGATATCGGCCGCCCAGCGTCCCGCTCCAGTCGCCATCCTCTCGTCAAGCCAATACAAAGTCGGTGTTCGCGCAGCGTGGGCACGAAGACTGCTGAGGAGCTTCGCGAGGATAACGCTCAGCTCAAGTACAGATGTGGTAGGCCGAAGGTTCTGTCCAATACACTATTTCATTCTTATGCAGTGTTCTAAAGACAGAAGCAGCTGTTCTCCCGCTGCTTCGAGATCAAGTACGTTTGCACCCACAACTTTGTTGTCGGCTACCTCGTTGTAAAGAAACTGAACGCGCATGGAACTGTGATTTCACTACACAATTACTGTTCCTGCGCTTCATGCACCTTTGGGGCAGTCACTACCAGCGGTATATGCTGTATTTTATTTCCTAAGCACGCGGCTAATCAAGTGAGGTTCACGCCTCGTATTAATGGCTCGTGTTCTGACTGTTACTAAACCGCTTTCTCATTTTTAGGGGCTCAACGTCCTCTCCGTAGAGGTACCGTATTTCTAATCGTGTAAGCCGCCCTAAGAACCCCGGATTTCATTTTGTTAGGGTCGACTTCCGTGTGCTGTTTACGACTGCAGTCCTAAGCAGCTCGAGGGAGCGCGCGCCGTCGTGCAGTCGGATCTCGCGCTCCGGATCAGATTCGAAAAGCCGCGGGCGTATCGGTCGCGTGGTAGAGCCACCCACAGACTTAACGCGAATGACGGAACGCATGGCCTGGTCTGATGTCAGCGGCACGAAGTGATAGTAATCGGGTGCGAGATAATGCTGTCGGTATGTTTACGGTGGCTGACGATAGCTGCGAACCGCGGCAGCATAGCGCGCAATTTTTGGTACCAGCGAGGAGAAAACTGCAAAGAGCGTTGCGGGGTCGTAGAGGCCGTGTCGGCGAGCAAAAACGGCAGAAACGCCCCCGTGACGAACGCGCTGTCCTCGCGACACCGCGACTTGAATCGAGCGCAAGCCACCTTGCTCCGCAGGTTGCAAACACACTCTATCCTTAGCCATTCTAGACTTTCACTTATCACAGACGGGGAATACGACCCCATCTGCCAAAATTGTTTCCAGGGAGAAATCGCCACCCAGGCTCACATCCTCTGGGGTTGCGCGGGAAATCCGCCCCCTCGAACCTTACTGCCAGCTCCCTCCGAAGACGGATGGAACCACCCAGGTAGCACACGACGGCTAGCCAATATTGGAAATCCACTGGCAAAGCGTGGCCCTAACTAGGCCCAGAGTTGCCAGTGAGCATCCGATATTGGTTGTGCCACTCCTTAGCACATCCAACAATGGCCCTGGTTGTCCGTCGCTTTACCAGTATTGGCTGAGCCGTCATTAGATCCTGGCTATCATGGGCCAGGTTAGCCAGGATTGCCCCACTGTTTGCCATTGCTGGCTGTGCCATCATCGAATCCTGGCTATTATGGGCCATGTTAGCCAGTGTTGTTCCACTCTTTGCCAGAATTGGCTATGCCATTTCGGGAGCTGGCTATATTGGCCTAGGATTGCCACCGCTTATCCAGTGTTCAAAGTGTACTGGCAAACGTTGGTAAACATTGTGTCATCCATTAAAATGGGTTCAAAATTAATTTTTTTGTCGAGCACCATATCGGCAGTTCATAATTTTCGAACGCGCTAAAACATGCCAGTGCAAAGATTTGGTTTTATTTATTATTATATTTTAACCGAACACTTTTGCAGTTTGTGAGCAAAGCTACCCATCATTCCGTTGGAAAAGCTGCACTCTGGTTGCGCAGTGAGCAGCAATAATACGCTTAGGAGAATTGCGATCGAAATCCTGTTGATCAGAATTAACGTTCTGATTACACCCGAGACGCCTTCAACAAAAATTGTCAACAGGCGCCTTCAACAAAAATCAAATAAGTTTCATGTGATTAAATTTTTGGAATAAAAAAATCACTTTTTTTTATTCGCTCTAGGAATTCACTGCCGCAGAGCGCAGCTGGTGTCTGCTTCAGGGAGATCGCGATACAAACGTAATAGATTAGCGCAAGTGCATTCGCTAAACCGAAATTGTGCTCAGTTTTGGCAACGTCCAGAAACGAAGCAGTCCCCTCGTAATTTCGAATTATGCGTTGCGCTCGTGAAATATTAGGCGGGTGCTTCATAAACGCACGCGGACACGTGCTAAGCGATTCCTACGTTTCCCTACGTCGTGCCCTGTGATCGCGCCTTTCCCGTGTTTTGTGAGTTGCTATTTCCTTCCTTTCATGCAAATCGTAGTGTTGGAAACTGTTGTTTTTGACCATTTTATTCTTCTGTTGCGTAATTTGCATTGGGGGCTATATAGTTCTTGCTCACGTCTTTGCATATTTACTCGCAGGGTTTTTTTCTTTCGAACATCACCTTTATTGATGAAAACCATCGAAAGTAGTTGCGAACCACAATTCAAAATGCCTTTGTTTGTTTTTGCTTTTTTTGCGCGAAACTTCCACACCAACAAACAGTTTCAGGATTATTCGACGACCACTGAATAAATGGACTGACAACTGGCGTTAGACGCATGTTAACCTAGCTTGTTTGGCCCATGTACGGTACATGAAACTATGAAAGAGCGCGCATTCTGCTTGAATATTTTTTTTTGCTTTATATTTTTGTTATTGTGTGGTAACATTTTAAGCTATCTTGAACTAACAGAAGCCACATCATACGGCCCCACAAAATACGCGAATTTCTCAAGTCGTTTTGGCGAAATGCATCTTGAAGCTCCAGGTTTTTCACTTCAAACTTTTCAGGCTTTTGCTGCAGCTTTGTAGCAATACTTTGACGCTTCCGTGTTACCCATCCACTTCTCTCTTGTAGATATTGCTTTCTGTACTGCCTGTGGCCATGTGACTCATTCTCCAAAAATTCCAAACCCTTTTCACGTGTTTTGGCCTCTTTCCCTCTCTCTTTCAAGTCTTCAAGTCCAATATCTCCCCACCTGTTCTCCCGGCCGTGCCCTTTTCCAGGTAGCGGGCTAACCCCCCCACCCCGCAATGCGCTATTTTTTTTTTTGGTTGTCACTTTCTCAAAGCTATTTTCCCCGCGCGCAGCTACGCGCTTCGCTGTTCCTCCACCTCCCTGTCTCCACCTTTCAGCTCGAGGACTTTTCTCGGAACCACAAAACCTGTGTAAAGGAAAATGACTCTCTCCCCTCCAGCCAACCCCCCCCCCCCCACCACCATCGTCTCCATTGCTCGTCTTGGAACCGCGCGACGCATCACAATAAGACATTCTTGACTGCACGGCGGAGCTCAACCACGTGCAAAACCAACGCGACGAAAATGCATGCACACTCGAGCTAGCACCGTTCATAGTCTGTGCACGCGAAAAGCCACACTCATATATTAGGAGAGCTCTGACGCTGTTCGTACCGCCTGCAAGATCTTATTTGTAAGTACAAAACTCTTTTATTTTGATATACGTCTGGAAGTTAAAGTGGTCTTCGTAGTAAATGTTGATTTGACTACATGCGCCTTTATTTTTTTCGGCAGGAGAAGAGAGCGAGCCAAAAAGCACGAGGACGACTTCTGTGTACCCACTCTCATTGCGAAATGGCTTGCTTGACGTCGTGTACAGTGAAATTGTGGCCGAATGGTGAGAATTTAATTTTTCGTCTTTGGTGAGATGAACTCACTAAAGATTCACTACTTTGGCTAACAGCGGGTTTGAACTCATATGACTTGAGATCGGATGCATTCGGGAATATGTCCTTTACCGCTTATGCACGACGGAAATCAGAACCGCTTAATTAATTTTCCACAGCAGACTAGTTGGTAAGGATATGTGTAATACTTCCGTAGTGTTTCTTTTTGCCTTCTACACTTGCAGAGGATTCTGGTGTGGGCTAGTTGGTTCATGCTTAATAAACAGATTCACAACAGCGCTACGGAACGAGGACAGAAGGAACACGAAAAACACAGGACGGGCGCAGCGCCCGTCCTGTGTTTTTCGTGTTCCTTCTGTCCTCGTTCCGTAGCGCTGTTGTGAATCTACACTTGCAGACTCAATAGAAAATCCGCAATTACTGGTTAAAGCTTTTGCCCAAGTTCTCTCGCAGTGAAAAAGGGCAATACTCTGGACTATCAGACTATTATTTTTGTGTGGTTTTCAAGTAGCAGTTTCGAATCCAATTATAGCATGCATGCGGAGCAACTAAGGTAAAACAAAGGTGCCCTGAGTTCCTTGCATTCAGCGTATTTCGTCAAAAATCGCAAGCCGCATTTTTAACCCCATTAAATAAAACTAATCAAAAATGTTGTTTTGACGTCCATGTGGAAGACACGCTACAACCTGTGCATATTTACTGGAATAAAAAATTAGCTCGCAATTTAGAGATACGAGTTATGATATTAAAACAAAATAATACATTAATCTGTTCTCAATATCACATTAATTTGCTTATCTCGCATTGAATATATTTACTGCGAGTGCGACACGACGCATTAAACTAAATTAAACCATTTGGTATAAGGGAAGTTTAGTAAATTAAATTCCACTTTGTGCAACTAATGTGGTGCTGGTTCTTAAGAATAAATTAAAAATTATCCTGTAAAATATGTTGCTAGTGTCTTCACGATGACTGTGTTTCACAAAATTCGGTGTTATTTAATCATTTTTGTTTTTTTTCTGCGATGGCCATAATTCAACTTACCATGACATCATGCATCTCTTTGCAGGCTTGGCGCTTCGTGAGGCCATCGTGCAAGAACTGGACGAGGAATTTGTTTGAATGCAGTCCAGCAGCCCCCTTGCAAGTGGAGTGCAACGATTACTTCGGATATGACTGATCACTTCACTGGATGACAGCTCCGTTGAGCGCTTTATGGATGCCTTAGCCGTGCCGCAGCAGCTTGCCGAGATGCTTTGTCCAACCTGATCGGCACGCACCAAACTTGAAAATAAATTATTTTCCCACAACCTCTGCCACCATGCTCTTGGGCCCCCTTTCTTTAATCCCCTCGGTGGCTGGTGGTAGCGCAAACCATCCTGTGTGCGCTAGAAGCGCGATTCTTGTAACTCAAAGCAATAAACGGATCTTTTTTCTGGAATTCTTTCGCACCCTCATTTATGAATATTTGCTAGGTAGAATGGTATGTATGTACATCCATCCACAGTGCCGGTCATTGGCGAGTGGGTTAATTGCATGTGCCAGCGTTCGAAAGCTGGATGCCATTATTCGAAAGCTGGAAACCATTATTCGAAAGCTGTATGCCGTTATTCGAAAGCTGGCTACCAATTTTTGAAAGTCGGCTACCAATGTTTGAAAGTTGGATGACAGTATGAGACCTTTGCTGGCCCATGCTGCAGAACGAACATCGGGACTGCATTGGCCGCTTGATCGGCCGAGCGTTGGCCAAAAACTGGCATGAAAGTAGGGCCAATGTGTAAAGTGGTAGCGCTCGGCCCAAATGCCAGTGTAGGACCGATGTTCGTGCCAAGTTTTGCCAACACTTGCTCGACGTTCGGCCAATGCTGTTGTGCTGCCTGGGCAACTCCTCAAAAGGCCAGACAAGAGCATCCAACTGGCACCCATTTCGTGGGCCCAGGAAGTCGCCCCCACCTGGGGGCTACACCAAGCCCACCTGCCCTAAATCCCGCCAATCTATGGCAATAAAGTTGTTTCTCTCTCTCTCTCTCTCGCGGCGATCAGGCAGAATGAAAAAGCAGTCAAAGCGAGCTGCGCACCAGCTGACGTCAGCCACCGTAAACATACAGGGAGCATTATCCCGCACCGATGACTATCTCTTCGGGGCGCTGACGGCAGTTCAGGCCACGCATTCCGTCATTCGTGTTCAGTCTGTGGGCGACTGTACGCATAACTTTTCCTTTTGGAACTCACGATGTCGTCCTATCAGACCGCGGCAATCAATCTTGCGCAAAGTTACTGTCGTGTTTGCCGCAGCTAGCTTGAATTTTCAGTTGACGGTAGAGATGACTTCAAGCCGGCTTCACGCAGGCTCAGTGAGCCCCTGCACGTGAAAGATGACTTCTTAGAGCGAGTGGCAAGCTGAAGTAGGAGGGATGCAATGACGGTGTATTTCCCGACCCCTGGGTCCATCTTTCTGTGGGAAAACTTGGCCCTTTCAGATTTTCTACACCTTCATCACCTGAATTAGTATAAAAAAATTCGCAGCACAAATGAAGCGCAGACGTGGGGGGGTTACAACTTTACTGCCACAAAAGGGAAGGGATTAGTTGATGCTGGAGCCAGTACAAGTTAGCCTCCAGTCGGAGGCGACCTCTTGACCTCGCGTGATGAGGGCTAGTGAGGTTGTTTTTCTTGAACTGACCGAGAACCTGCCCCCATTCGTCCGCTGAGGGAGCTGGCAAAAGTGTCGTCGGATGGGGTTTCCTAGCGCATTTTCATAATATATGGTCTTGGGTAGCGTGCACCCGTCACCGCAGTGCGGACATGCAGGGTCACATTCACCGTTAGTGATTAGACATAATTGGTAGGGGCTAAGAATTACTTTTTTTTGTAGGCGTCTGAATGTCGTAGCTTGCGCCCTGTCCAGGTCGGGGTGAGGGGCGGCATACGTGCATCTTTGCTCGCGATAAGAGTCTGTAACCTCCGCGTACGAGAGAGGCGCCTCGGCGGGGGCGTCCGTTCCCGAGATGTATCCCGTCCTCCGGTTGGTTAAACCTTGGGCTAGACGGTCGACTGTCTCTTTTCCGGAGTTACCCGCGTGAGCCGAAACCAATACGAGATTTAGAGTGCGGTTGCGCAGAATTCGCATTGCGAGCGCGCTTAGTGTTTTTGGCGAAATTTTGAAAGGCGCCTTAGAGTCGCTTAGCATAGTTTTAGTGCGGGGATGAGCGATGGCCAGTGCGAGAACTACTTCCTGCGTCGCGTATAGAGCCAGCGTGAAAGGTTGTGGTGATCACGAGGCCGGACTTTGGAGTGGCCATACATGCCTTGTATGTTCCGCACGTGGTTCGTTCTCGTACTGTTTAACAAGGGCCTGCACCCCTGCTTTCCTGCGGGCGTCGTGTTTGTCTGGCACCATGTTCTCCGCTACTGCTTTAACAACTAGTCTTTTGGTAAGGTCGACAGATAAATGTGATGTTGCACATACCTCCTCAGCAGGGTAGGTCTGGAGTTTGTCGAGTATTACGCGTCCCGCCGCAGTGCGCGAAATGCGGGTCATTTGTGCCGTCTTGTGGAGCTTCGTGAGCTTATGGAGCGAGCATGTGAAAATATTTCCCAACTACAGCAGTTGATCTCAGATGGCGTATGGCGGCAGGCTAAGGGCCGCCTTGTATGCTGTTATAATGATGCTATTAAGTGCGCACTCGTCCCTGCAAAGCAGATGCTAGTACGGTCAGGCGTACGTGATTCGACTTATCATGAATGATTGCATGATCCTGCTTAGATAGGCCTTTCTGATGCCCCTGTGACGGGAGGCAATGCGCCTCACCAGCCCGCGTATCTGGCCCGCCGTGACGCGTAGACGGCGGATCGCTTCCGCGTGGAGAGTATTCTTGTGAACGAATATGCCAAGAACCCTGGTTGTGGCCGCCGGGGGGGAGGGGGGGGGGGTATAGGATGGTTGTCAATATGCCACTCGATGGGTTCCCGAGTGTCGGGTGCTGCCTGTGAGGCTAGTTTTTTCCTGATAACGAAGTGTTAGGTTTTAGCCGGTGAACACGCAAGGCCGTTCCCCTGCACGAAAGAGTGCACCCTGTAGATAGCTCGTTGTAATCACTCCATCGGCAATCTCTCCGTCGAATCTGCAGTTGGTTCATATGGTGAGGTCGGCGAATGATGTATATGTCGGATACCATCTAGCAGACGCGGGATGCCACTCATAGTAAGGTTAATGAGAAACGAAGAAAGTACAGCGCCCGGCGGGGTTCCTCTGGTGCCGAGTGTAATTTTGTTGCTACTTTTGTCCCCGAAATGCAGCGTATCCGAGCGCTGGTTCAGAAAGGTGGCGATGTAATCGTATGTCCGTTTGCCTACGTTCATCAGTGACAGGCGAAAGACAATGGACGCGTGCGACACATTGTCAAAGGCCTTACCCACATCGAGCCCCAGTATGATACGCGTGGCTCTTATGCGATTTAGATCTAGAATATCTTCTTGTGGCTGCCACATGATGTCCTCAGTCCACAGGCCTGCTCGAAACCCGATCACGAGCGGGAGAAACTTGTTTTCTGCGCCGGCGTGCATTTGGAGCCTGTTTAAGAGAATATGCCCCATTACCTTTCCAAGACATGTTGTTAGCGAAATTGGGCGGAGGTTCCCAGTCCCAAGTCTTTTCCCCGGTTCATGAATGAAAATGATTCAAGGGTGCTTCCATTCGTCGGGGTGGCTGCCTTCTGTCCAACATCTGTTGAAGAGGTCTGTAGGGTCCTCTACTGAGTTGTCCTCTACGTTGCGGAACATCTTATTGGTGATGCGATCGTCCCCGCCTGGCGAGGTGGTGTTAATTTGATTAAGAGCAGCCGCCTCCGCTACGGTAAAAACCTTATCCATGTGAGCGTTATCCAAGCCTGAATGCCCATCTGGCGTGTGTATATCCTGGGAGGTGTGTACGTACTGATTTTATTATGCGATCATGCGCTCTTCATGGCTGCCCTGGAAAGCTTGCGCGATCCTCTGTGGGGTCTTTTGAGATTCGGTCTTAATTTTCGTAGCATCCAGTAAATGCTTGAGCAGAAACCATGTGTTCTTATTGCCCAGTTGCCCATTAAGGCGGTCGCATGTCTGATGCCACTGCTTTCGGCTATGCTGCCACGTGTATGCTCCGATACCCTTTTCAAGTCGGGTTAGTCGAGTTTTTAATTAAGCGCCCGCTATGCTTATTTTTACGCCATCGAGCGTGTATACTGCGTTGTGATTCCATCGTGTGTACTAGCTTAGCATCCGGAATGGGACCGTTTTCCTCCTGCGTCAGTTTTCGAAGTGTCGGCGGCATCTTGAAGCATGCAGACGCTCCGTCCAGTGTCGTAAATCTACTACCCCCTACATCGGTCCTTGCGAGCGGACATATCTGATGGCGTCCCAATTCGTGGGCTTCCCTTTCCGGTGACGCATTCTGCAATGCGTCGCTTGGAAAGTGGTACACAGCAGATAGTGGTCGCTTCCTGTGGTGATGTTGAGATTCTGCCATGTCACATCGGGGATATTTTTTAGAAAAGCAAGGTCGGGGCACGTGTCCTTTGGTTGCACTGTTACCAATCCGCGTAGGTTTTTCAGGGTCGATAAGTGAGGTGTGCCCTTGCGCCTAAGCAGTCTCCCAGATTTCAGTTACCTTTCTACTGCTAGTTGGGCAGCCCCATTCTGCATGGGGCGCGTTAAAGTCTCCGACTGTCAGAAACATTCCATCTCGCGCTGCTGCATGCGCGTTCCGGAGGCAAAAGAGCCGGAGCAAACACAATGCGATGGTACTGCACTTTCAACTTAGTAAATACACCACATCTCGTGGATGTCAGAATCGGAGCCAAATATCCAAACGCGTTTCAATACTTGTGAGGGATGTCGGTAATAAGTCCTTGCTAGAGATGTCCTGTCGTGTTATCCGGTGGATATCCCGTTCGGGTGATGTCAAGGACATTTGCTTTAATCACGACCCATTATGCTTGCGCAGTTATCTACTAAGATACAAGAGTGGACCTTTCAGTTTTTTTTCTGATAGAAGATACCTTCAAAGTAGTCCGCTCATTTTCACTTCTTGTTTGTGTAATCAGATTAACATCAATCTTGGGATCTGGAGCATATAATCTCGAGGAAATTCTTCGTTCTGTGGATACATTCTCAATATGCTGGTGCTGCGTGGCTTCTGCTTGTAGCATTTCTATAGGCAGATCTGTGTTTAGCATATGCTTCTTTTTCAACATGTACGACGTGACAGCGCCTAATGCTATGCAGATTTTACCCCTAAAACTGTCAGCAGCGGGCCAGGCAACTGCACCATTGTAATCAGTTGTAGGCTTCAGGTCTAAACCACAAAAAATGCAAACGACTCTGGGAGTATTTTTCACGTGGGCAGAGCAAGTTTTTTCCTATTGGGCCTGCAAAAATACAGAGGGCAATTTAGATTATTTATTTATTTATTTATTTATTCAAGGTACCTACAGCGCCTTGAGAGGCATTATTGTAGGGGAGGGGGTAAGTACATTAACAGTAAAATTCAATACAGCACAAGAGAACAAAACAGAAATACAAGTTGCAAAAAAATTTTAAAAACTTCGAAGAAGATAAAAGCATTCTGATTGCACTCGAGACGCAGAACCAACACTGACAGCAGCATAATCAGAATATTGCATGGTCAATTGCGGCCTGGAAATTCTCGCTCTCAAACACTTCATTAGGCAGCAGGTTCCAGTCACTTATTGTGTTGGGAAAAAATGAATATTTACATGTATAAATCCGGCAGTTATACCCTCTAATTTTCATAGTATTGTCCCTTCTACTCGAAACGTAGTGAGGTTGCCTTAAATTTTGGCTTTTATTAATTCCTGTTTTATTATTGTAAATCTCGTACAAAAACTTTATTCTAAAAACTTTTCTTCGTTGGGATAATGACTTCCAACAAAGAGCTTCCCGAAGTTCAAAACTTCTAACCTTAAAGTTATAATTCCCAGTTACGAACCTTGCTGCCCGCTTCTGAACTCGTTCTAGCTTGTCTTTTAAAATATTTGTAAACGGGTCCCAACATACGCATCCATATTCGAGAATTGGCCTGACATTCGTAACGTACAATGTTTCTTTTAGGCGTGGAGTTGTATGTTTAAAGTTTCTTTTAAAAAGGTTAAGAACGCGAGAAGCTTTGGCAGTTATCGCGTCGACGTGTGCGGTCCAATCCAGCTTCGCTGCAAATTTGATGCCGAGATACTTTACTCTGTCCTTTGTCTATAGAACAGATTGATTTAGATTATAGTTGCCCCATATCTTCTTTTTTTGTTTGTGAACATCATGAGGTAACATTTACTGGTGTTGAGTCATCTTCCATTTGTCACACCACGCACATACCTTGTCAAGGTCAGACTACAACAGAATGGTATCATTTGCGCATGTAATAGAACGGTAAACAACACAGTCATCGGCGTACAGCCTAACACGGGAGCACAGTTCACTCGGCAAATCATTTACAAAAACAAGAAATAACAAAGCCCCAAAACCGAGCCTTGCGGCACACCCGATAAAACCTGAACAGACTGCGAAGTGACACCGTTTATAAGTACCCGTTGTTGCCGTGCATACAAATAATATTGAACCCATCCAAGAAGTCTAGAACGTATACCTAAATACGATAACTTTGTTAAGAGCAGAGAATGCGAAACCACGTCAAAAGCCTTGCGGAAATCAAGAAAAACTGCGTCTATTTGAACACCCCTATCTATACCTTCCGCGACATCATGTATGAACTCAGTGAGCTGAGTTGTACACGATAGGATCGAACGGAAACCATGTTGAGCGGTAGTGAAGAAATCATGACCATTAACGTGCTTCATAAGACCAGAATATAATATATGCTCCAGTGTTTTACAAGAAACAGAGGTGAGGGACACCGGTCTGTAATTACATATATTTGCGCGATCACCATCTTTATGTATTGGCGTTACATTTGCAAGTTTCCAGTCATTTGGGAGTTTTTTATAATCCAGGGATTTATTGAATATTGTGACCAAAAATGGAGCTATTTCTTTTGCACATAGCAGAATGGGAATTTAGATTAGACAGCAGCGCCATCACACCCGTCTCAGTTATCATTACATCTTCCATTTCCGGCAAGTGTGTGAAATTTTGCGTGACTAAATTGAGATCTGCTTGATCACTGACAAATACTGAGTGAAAATACGCATTAAAAATTTTTGAGCTTTACTCAAGTCGTCTGCCACAACGCTGTTATTGTGCACCAAAGATGGAATTCCAATGTTATCTTTTTTAGTATTTTTAATATGCTTCCACACTTGTTCTGGATTAACTCTTATCTTTTCCGATAAAGACGAGAGGTAAAGACGCTTAGCACTTTTCAGTTCTGTCTTAAGCGAACACGTCAATAACTGCAGTTTTGTGAATAAGGAGGGGCTCTTAGTTTAACGATATTTCTTACACAGTGTGGCCTTTCTTCTAATGGATCTACGTAATTCCCTTGAAATCCAAGGTTTGTCTGCGCGTAGTTTCCCTGATACAGTCTTAGAAGGAATGTACGCTGTAATCAAGCAGAGAAGCTTGTCCCTAAATGCGATCCACAAGCCATCCACATCACACGTTTCGCTATAACTGAGAAACAAAGGGAAGTTATTTACTAGAGCATTCTTTACAGCATCGTAGTTCCCTCTCTCGTACAGAAATATTTTTCTTGAACGCCCTTTTTGGAATTCGGGTTTCTTACAAAAAACAGTGGCGGCAACAGCTTCATGGTCACTTATTCTCGGTGCCACTGTAACAGATTCAACTGTACCATTTTGGTTGCTAAAAAGCAAATCTAAGACATTTGCACCAGTTGTGCATAAGCGAGTCGGAAAATCCACAAATTGAAAGAGCCCATCGTTCCGGATCATTTCATAAAAGGCTGAGAGTAGCGCTGATCTACTTTGTTCGACAGGAAGCCGGTTGTTCCATACGACATCAGGCATGTTAAAATCGCCTCCCAGAATAATCATATCTGATGATAAGCTTGACAGCGATCTCGATACACTGTGAAATATTTCAGGGTTGTTTGAACTAGGTGGCCTGTAGAATGATCCTACGGCAAGGCTCTCCCCATTTGACAAAATTATGTTGCACCACACAGATTCTGCACCATCATGAACACAGCTGATTGGTACACTTTGGATGTCGTCGCGTACAAGAATAAACACTCCACCGCCATGCGCGTCTCGATCCTTTCGATATGCTATATAACACGAGGAAAAAACTTCAGAGCTTGTTATATTGTGGTCAAGCCAAGACTCAGTTCCAATAACAACATGAACCTGTGTTACCCCTACTAAACTGGCAAAATCAGCAGTCTTGTTCCTAACACTCCGACAATTCACGATAAGAAAAGATAGCTGGCTCATAGAGTGCTTATTACGACGGGGAGGGGTTCATTATTGCTATTGCACGAATTCACGAACAGAATCAGTAGCGCTGTCAAAAATGTATGCTTTCCCATCAATTATTAGTTTATCGTACTTTAACGCATGCTTAGCGTTTAGACCTCGGGCATACGCCTTAACCTGCTCCTTGACTGACGCGCACTGGGCGAGTAGTCTTCACTTACTGAGTAACCGGTATCCTTAAACTTAGATGCAACAGAAAGAGCCCGCTGCTTGTCCTTAAACAAGTTAAATTTAACAATGATTGTTCTCTTTTTGTTTTCAGCATACCTGCCTATTCTATGCGCTCTCTCAATTGCAGCGGGATCAATTTTAACACCCAGTTTTTCGTCGCAGATTGATATGACCTTAGCCTCCGAATTATTCCATGATTCTTTGTCCGTATCTGAAGCACCAAAAAGGAGCAATTTATTTCTATGGGACCGGTTTTCCATGTCATCTTGTTTTGCTAGCACCGCATTTACAGCACTTGTCAGCTGGCTACGTTGGGATTTCAACTCATCCTTTTCAGCGTTGGCTGGCTGTTCAAGCAGACCTTCAATTTTTGAAGATAACGTTCCGATCTTGTTTTCAATTATTTCTTGGTGTTCTTGCAGAGCTTCCAATTCTTTAAGAATATTTTCTTGAACTTCCAGAATTCGTGGTAGGCACTTCACGGCAACAAGTTCACTACTCGTGTCTTGGGGGGTCGGGCCTGGATTTAGCTCCACTTCACCACAGAGCAGCAGTAGCAAGAAGAAAAATGCAGCGTTTCTCAACAGTACGAACCGGCGCCTAACACGATGTCTAACTACGTAAGAATCATGCATGCAGCGAAACATGTGGGCATCTTGCATAAACAGCGCGAACGAAGACGAGCACAAAAGACAAGGAAACGGACGACAAAGCGCTGCGTCGTCCGTTTCCTTGTCTTTTAAGGCGAAAGCCTTTAATGTCTAATCGTTGTAAGCAGCAGTTGTCGACAGAAATGTCACGCTTTTCAGTTGGTCGAAACGGTCGTGACGTCACAGTGCGCGAATTTCAAACGGGGCCAATTGTACTTTGGCTAGTACCCAGGCAACCAATTGAAGGGATCGTATAGTAATGCTCCAAGTAAGTGGGACTGAGCTTAGTTAATTGCTTAATTACTCAATCAGCCTAATTAACTTTTCTAGTCAGGCCATATAAATAAATAAAACCGAGTAAGAAATTGGTCGAGCTCAGGAATCGAGCCCCGGTCTTCGGAGTGTGATACGAGCATGCTATCCACTCCGCCATGCCAGCTCGACGGTTTGGGAAGAACAAAGGTGCGTCTAATGAATACGGTGTCTTCGCTCACTCCCATCCTCCTCCCTTTCCTTCCGGTGAGGTTTAGGTGTCCACCGAGATATGAGATACAGATATATTTCCTTTCCTCAAAAACCAATTTACCGACGAGCGAGGCATAGAACCGAATGGGCGATGGCGTTCTATGGATTCCTGGAAGCGTTGCAAGACGCTGTCGCGTTCCACTCTTAGAGGCGAAGCTTAACATCTTAACCACACATCAGTGACCGCACTTTAGGTCAAAAAAGTGCCCCCCTGAATTTTGACGGGTGTCCACCGAGGTGTGTGAGACAGTTACGGCGCAATTCCCTTTCCTCAAATAGAAATTTCATTTTCTTCATTACGGGCCATCTTTCTTCTTCCACTCCCACTTCCTCCCTTCCTCTACGGTGCGGTTCAGGTGTTCACCGAGATGACGGAGAATCACTGCGCCATTTCCTTTCCTCAAAAGAGCGTTCGAAGGGCAAGGCATCGCGCCGAACGGGTGGTGGCGTTCCGTGGACTCTCTGGCAGCGCTACAACATGTTGTCGCGTTCCACTTCTAAAGACGAATCTTAAGCGCCATTCTTTAGCAGTTAATTATTATTCAGGCATTAATCAGTAATTAACAATTAGTTAGTGATTTGCCGTCACTTAGTAATTAGTACTCAATTATATGTGACGCCACCAGTGCCACAGAAGCAGTCAAAGTGGTGCGGAAAACGCTTTCGCCTCTACGCACTTTAGACAGTCAAAGTGCCCCCTGATTTTTTGTGCTCGTCTTCGTTCGCACTGTTATTTCAAGATGCTTAACCAACTAGCCCGCCAAAACGTGGAAACATGTGGGCGTTACCGGCAAAAAGTAAAAACTGAATTTTGCAGAACGGAGACCAACCTGCGTCAGCAGAAGTAAACGTGTGACTCGCAGCACCGAAATTTCGCCGGTTCTAATATGCCTAATATGCTCTTTTTAAGGGCTATAAAACCTGAGGGACTTCTTACGGACCCTCATTTAATACAGAAAGCGCAGCCGAAACATGTGGGGGATGTCCGCGGGAGTTTACCAGGCTTTCTGTGGTTATCAGCATGTCTTTTAAAGATTTCTTAATGACATTCCTTGTATGTAAATGTTGTCACTGTGAACTGATTTTATTTGAAGAGATTGGACGCTTAATTACCTTTTCTTTACGCAGAATCTAATTGCATATCTCCAAAAAAAAAGCCATTTTATTTTCAAGCAACGATAGTGAACGCGTGCTGCCGTAGTTATCAGCCTTCTTGATAAAGAAAGCTTCAATGATTTCGTGCTGAAGCTTGCCATTGGCGTAGCTTGGAAACTGCATCTCACTGCACATTTGTTGACATCTGCATTTCTAGCAAGCCATTAATACCACCCTTCACTCGATTGAAGTTTTGTAGAGCTTTCATTCAAACATCAGCCTGTTTGGCCAATCTAGACTTTGTTGCAAGATATGGGAAGGCTGCAAACAGCCTTTGTGACAGATTTCTGTGATCTTCGTGACGTGCTCAGTATTGCGCGGCGCAGTCTTCTTTCTTATCATTGGGCAAATTTTTCACTACTTGCATGTTGCAGAACAAGCGCTAACGTTGTATCGATATTGATCGAAAATTGCTGGCTCTACACAACGGGCATATTTCGTCCTTGACGTCGCTGTTCCCGACATTATCACGGCTGTTAAGGTGGCTGAAGGAGGCTTAAAATTCACGTACGAATTTCCATGCTGAACTGATAGTTTTAGAAGTGAGAATTTCTTTCGTTCACAAGCACAGCTATAGGATGTCCTAAGTCACAGCGCTCGGCTGCTGGCCCGAAAGACGCAGGTTCGATCCCGGCCGCGGCGGCTGAATTTCGATGGAGGCGAAATTCTAGAGGCCCGTGTATTGTGCTGTCAGTACACGTTAAAGAACCCCAGGTGGTCGAAATTTCCGGAGCCCTTCACTACGGCGTCTCTCATAGCCTGAGTTGCTTTGGGACGTTAAACCCCAACAAACCAACCAACCAACCTAGGTCACAAAATACCATTCTCCCTTATAGAAGCTGATATTCTAAAATAAAGAGGAACGTGGGGTTGCTATGAATTGCATCTAAGCCGCCTTGGAAAAAAATAACAATCGCCTACATATATTAAACGATAGTGTCAAATCAGGCCAAGCGGATACGCATGTCTGCTTTCCCTGCTGACAGTATTTCAGCTGGCAGTTTTCTGCAGAAAAAAAGTTTGCAGTATTCCCCTGGGTTGTAAAAAAGCGTAGATTGGCTAAACAGGACTATGTTTGAATGAAAGAGGGCTATATTACCTAAATCTAGTAAAAGGTAGTATTTGTGGCAATCTTACTGTCCATTGCCGGAAATCTACAATACAACTCATGTACAGTACGACGCAATTTATAAGCTACGATCATTGAAGCTTTTTTTATCAAGAAGCCTGGTTGGTTTGATTCAACTTGACATCTGCTGAGGATGCATGTTTTGAAGAAAAAACGCACCTTCTCTGTGTAGTCGTAACTTACTTTCAACAGTGAACTTTAGTGAATATAGTTTTTGAACCTATTTCTGTGGGGTTGTTTTAATCAGAGCTGGCGTTCACGAGAGAAGCCGGCGTCCTTCCATCCGCTTCAAAAAAAAAAAGCAGACGGCTCACAGTGAGCAGGTGACAACCTTTGCACAGCACATCAGATGATTGGTCGAGAGAAAAACACTCCCAAAGAGTATGTACATATGAGCCTTACGGCAGATCCGGAAGGGCAACCTACCTCGCAAGCGCCTCCTGTGGCTGTTCGAAACAGCCACCTGGCGGGGCCGTGGCACATTGCTTAACCGCTGCGGCGCTGCGACAGTAGTCGTATGAGGACTCCCCGCATTATACAAATCCGTGAAATAGTTTTTGCGCTTGAGGGATCTCGCATTATACTGTTAAGGGCAGGTTAAGCGTCGTCAGATTTGTCCTGTCCTGTTCATCAACGCATACCAGCGGCTTGAATTCTAATCGTGGCCAACAACCGCTTATGTGATTTTCCGCAGTGGCAGACTAGCTTGCGTTAAGAAATGCATTCTGTCTACCGCAGTATAGTGCGATATTATTGCTTGAAGTGAATGACAAGATCATTCTGGGGCATGTTCACATGCCTGCAGTGTTTTATGATCGCTCCAGTGCGAAAATGACCAATATGACATTATTAAAAGATCTTTATGAAGATAGAGAATTGGGTATATTTGCGCATATAACCGATATATGCAGCCTCGTATATCCAGATGTACCCAATTCCCTCTATATTCGCATCTGGATTTAGGTCATCTGTGGTAGTAAATGCAAATATGAACCATATACGGCCTGATCTATCCGATTCCCTATATATCTGTATCTGGAAATTAGATAAGATATGGCAGTAAATGTAAATACAGCCCATATATATGGTCATCTCTGTGCATTACGCTATATGTCCCTATCTAGAACCATGCGTATATATGCACGTAAAAAGCGAGGTACGCCTCTTCCCTGTAAGTTCACATAATGCTCTCCTCGCATTGAAATGGTTGCAGCTAAAGCTTTGTCTTTGGGGCTATTAGTCAAATATACACTCAAATATATTAGTCAAATATACCGAGCGCACCTGTTGCGAATACCATTAGCTCACCCCTCAATCGCTAAGCATGAGAAAGTTTGCAACTAGCCGCGTAGGCCATCGTGGCATCAAGGGTTGTTGCTTTATTTGCAGCGCTCCGAGGTGGTATAAGGGTTAAATACAAAGCCATCATCTGCTGAATCTAGCCATTGCGCATCGCCAACCTAGTGGTAAGGCCTGACGGTTCGGATTTGTAGAAGCTGTCTGCTCCTTTCGGGATCCCACGATGTACTGCGTGAGTCAACGTTCGTAATGCCCTCCGCTAGAGCCAAGCACACATTTTACTATCAAGCGAAGCAGCCGGCCCACGCCACACAACGGCTGGCGGCAGCTAAGCAATCATCAAAAAATATTCCCGCCCAACCGAGGTAGCAAACACGGACGTCGTACGCAAAGAGCGAGTGCGGAGACTTCAAGCACACCAGAGTAATAGAAGTTTACGATTATATTGTTTTTTAAGGTGTTATTCATGTTGAGACATCGAATTTTTATGTTACACATATGCGCGAACTTTCTTGTAACGGGTGTTTCACTTCAGAAGTTCTGCAATTTTTAAAAAGGGTTTTTCAGTTAGAAGAGCGCTATTTTCGGCACAACATTGTGTGCGGTGTAGCGCATCAGACTAGTGCTAGGATATGCTAGCCAGAAGGATAGTTAACTAATACTGAGTTGGGAACCTCTATTACTCTCTATCCTTATTCATTGAGAGGCATGTAGCGATCCATAAGTAATATCCAAGATGTAACAATAGAGC
This sequence comes from Amblyomma mixtum, assembly GCF_055824585.1. Classification (NCBI taxonomy): domain Eukaryota; kingdom Metazoa; phylum Arthropoda; class Arachnida; order Ixodida; family Ixodidae; genus Amblyomma; species Amblyomma mixtum. The sequence continues at coordinate 129,385,024 of NC_143013.1, forward strand.
AAAAGGAACGCGAGGAACGGAAAGGAAACGACGCAGACAGGCGCTGACTGGCAACTGTGGTTTTTCGCGCTAGTGTTACACCATGAACGTTATCCAACTTGACCAACTTTCGGCTTTGCGCAATAACCGCACCATGTTTTTAGAATTTCGAAAGCGCAGTTTCCCTCGGCGCTGTCGCCGACAAATTTACGCTACATCGGACCAAAATACATGCGCAGCAAAGCAACCCCTCCATACAAGTAGCTCGGCGAAATAGCCGAAGTTTGGTGGGCCACGGCGCCGAGAGTAACTGCCTTTTAGAAATTTTAAACTGATATGAATGTTACCTACGGCTGCCTACACGCTTAATAAATAAGGAGATTAGCAGTAATCGCTAAAAGGTTAACATCCGATATTAGTTACCAAACCTGCTAGTTAGCACGTCTCAGATGTATTCTGATGCGCTGGACTCTTCGCATTGCTATTCCGAAAAAAGTGCTCTTCTAACTCAAAAAGCGCATTTTTAAAAGTTGCTCATGTTATTAGGTGAAACTCCCTGTATTATTGTCGTGTAATGTTCCTCTATCCCATAATTTTCGCGTAATATTTATGGCGACCCACCGTACCGGCTCCGTGGTTTTGACGTTCAGCTGGTGATCTCGCCCGCGGCACAGTATTTCGATTGATCGAGGCGCAACACATAAACGGCAGTACATTGCCCCAATGTAATTTGTAAGTAACCGAGCTGTCCTTCACAGCGACCATCGATCATAGCTGATCTGTCGTTTGGTGTCTTTGTAAACCACGCAATTCGCAATGTTTGCAGCCGCTTAGACCGCGGCATCTCAACGAAAAAAAAATCAAGGACACAAGTTCCGCCTTAAAGCTATGATGCGATAGCGTAATAGGTTAATCCCATATATACATAAGGTCGATCCGTTTCTTTACATTCATAGATGCCTGGAAGTCCTCATACCCCTCTTCGCGCAGTGGTGCAGCGGTTAAGCGATGCGCCACTGGCCTGCGATGGCAGGCGCTCCCAGCAGTGGGCCTTGTGCCGCCCAGGTTTGCTCTTCGCGAGCGACCCGTCATTAATTTAAATTCCACGGTGGGCAGCTTACTCACTATCCGGTGGGCAGGTTGCGATGACTCGGTGCAAGGTCACGTGACCTTGTGGCCCACCTGCCTCCTATAGGTTGCTCTGTGGGCACCACCTGCCAGATCCATGCTCGTGATTTTTGGCCCACAGCGCCGGCAACACCGACGCCAGATTTTCTTGGTAACGGGGTATCAAAACTCGCGTTACGATAAAAACTGCCTCATGGTGCACTAACGTAGCAGAGCATGTACTGGCCTTTTTGCCTTTCGCATCTATCTAAATGTGGTCGTCGCCGCCAGATTTCTCTCAGACGTCCTTGCGATTAGTAGGCAAACACCACATCCATTAACAACATTATAGTGTCAAAGAAAAGAATAGAAACGGCCCAACGTCAGGAATATCCGCGACACTACGCCATCTGCTTTAATGCCTCGCCGCTTCGTCACGCAGTGTTTCACCACTGCTGCGACGGCACGGGGGAGACAGGAACTGCCCCGCGAGTTGGCACGCGGGGCTCCCAAGACCGCACGAGGAAACACACACAAAACATAAGCTCGCCATCACAAACATCAGTCTCGTTCAGCCATCAGTTGTGATGTCTTGTTGCGATGCAGCACCAGTCTGCCCCTCCCTGCACATAGCATATTTCCGTGCAGGGAACGATATCTGCCAATTAGTCTTATATAAAATTCATTTGTAGGGCTCCCTTTTTTGGTTTTACACGCGCATAAAGCACACAGCAGTGATGTCGACCCCTGTCTTAGGCATATTCTTGTTTCTCGGCGAGCGAATAGCGACAAGGCTGAAATAACAATCTGTGTATCGTGTGTACTTGTGACTACTTCAGTGCCTGTGATCAAATGCTTAGCCACACTTTGGTGAGCGCATTAGAAAGTACTGTGCTGTTAAGCGACTGCACAGAGGGGTAACCCGCTGCGGTGCCTCAGTGGTTATCGTGCTCGAGGTGCGGGTTCGATACCGGCCATGACGGTGGAATTTCGATGGAGACGAAATGTTAGAGGTCCATGTACTGTGCGATGTCTGTGCACCTTAAAGAAACCCCGGTGGTCTAAACTATCGAGAACCCTCCACTACGGCGTCGCTCATTGCTTGAGCAAAAAAAATTGGCTGTGGTTTGTCTGTGGTTATACCTGCGGCGACTCGATAGCTACAGCTGGTCGAGTGGAACTCGCTCAGTCGAATTGCAAAGTCAGTCTTTCGCCACTCCGTTTCGAAGGGCGTTCCTTCTTCATCTTCTCTGGACGTGGATTCACTCACTCTCCCTCTCCACTCCACCCCCACTCGGTTTCGCCGGTGCGCCGCGCAACCGGTAGCTGCTCCGCGCGACGTGAGCAGCCACGGTGGCCATGGCACCACCACGCTGAAGGCTCGAAATGCTAGCATAACGTAGGCGCGCGGCGCGCACTATCTGCGTGATTTGACGTCACTTCGCGCAGGCGCACAACTGACGAGGCGAGAGGCGTCTACTACGCCGTCGGCGCAGGGGCGAGGTGCGCGGCGCGCACTCCAGCTGTACGCTATGACGTCACTCCACACATGCGCACTGGCGGGGGGCGGTGGTGCCACGGCTAAGCGCGCAGCCACGCTGACCTCGCGAAGCAACTGGCATAGTGTAGCTATCGCTACAAAATACATAGGTAGCACATAGGTGCAAGCGGTTCTTCTATGGTTAGCGGATCATTATTAGCGCTAACCGAAACATGGCTTAGTGATGTTATTCCTGATGATTCAATTTTGTCAGCCAGACACATTTTAACATCTTTCGTTCCTGCAGACCGTACCGGAGAGGTGGTTGTGTACTCTTGGCGATAAGGGATGATTTGGCAACTTTGCCTCTCATAATTAGTTCTTTTCTTGAGTGTACATGAGTTTCTTTTAAGTGTTGTTCTATTGATATAATTATTAGTGTTTTTTACCGTCTTCCTAACATGAATAATGGCTTTTCTTCTGAATTTCATCGGATTCTGTGTGAAATATGTACGCGTTTCCCTAACTGTACTATACTCATATTTGGAGACTAACTTCCCTAGTATAAACTGGTTCACACAATCCGTCACAGCGAGTGAAACTGAAGCCAACATGTTTCTTCAATCTTGTCTTGATTTTTCACTATCGCAACTCATTAGCAATCCCACACGTCGCACATCGGGTACTGCCAACATTATAGACTTTATATTAACAAATAATCCCGATATTTGTTCAGACAGTATTCATTTAGATGGCATTTCGGATCATGACGTAATAGCAGGACGCATTATTGGTTCTTTTAACGAAAAGAAAACGACTGTTAAACAAATCAGATGTCACAACAGAGCTAACTATGAAAAAATAAATTTTGAATTAGAAATTTTTTCCGTCAAGTTCATTAATCAATATTTATTGCGCACTGTTAAGCAAAACTGAGATTTATTCAAGAGTACTTTTAACAAACTTATCGAAGACTTCGTTCCTCTATTGACCATTAGATGTATCAGTAGTGCACCATGGTTTACTCAGAAGTTGCGATGTGCGAATAACAAGAAAAAGCGATTTTTCCGGCAGGCAGTGAACAATGGTGTTCTAAGCGCGTGGGAAAGGTACAATGCGGCAAGGACTACCAGTCACTACTGAAATCCACTCGACGCCACTTTTTCAATCATGACCTGACATCTCTGCTATCCAACAACCTTCGTAAATTCTGGCGCATCATAAATCCTGGCTTTCAACCCGACATTTTGCTTTCCGACAGCGACGGCGTCATAATTAAAGAGTCAGAATGTGCTCAGGTTTTCAACGGCGCCTTCTCATTAGTATTCACCAAAGAAGACATTAGCTCATTCCCTGACTCATTCCCAACACTGCCTCACGTGTGATTGTGATCCGTATTTTGTTGACACGGAAGTGTTGTTTGTACATCATGATCAGCGCACGAGGGAGATCGCGGAAGCATTTCACATCATCAGGAAGGGCGAGGGATGCGTAAGCACATCCTCGATTAGCTTGTCAGGGAGGGAAATGAGCCTGCTTTATTCTGGGTAGGGAGGGTGAAGTAATGACACACGTTCCTTGAATGGATGATTGCTGTTTTTGTTTTCTCTATTTTTACGCTTGTGAATGGCAACAGTGTATCCGGGTTTGACAAGGTGTCTTTGCGCATGTCTGTGTAAATGTATAAATTGACTGCGTACGTGTGAATAAAATTCAGTTGTAAGTTCAGCGCCGTCAGTCTGTTTCCCTTGTCCTCTGTCCGTGTTCGTAAGCGCTGGTTTTTTCTACAATGGATCATTCCCTGACTTAGATATAATCCAAGATATCTGCATGCTTGAAATAGTTATTAATGAAACGGGTGTTTTAGCTTCATTAAACAATTTTATAATAAGTAATAGTTCGGATCACCTCGGCTTCAACAATAAGTTGCTGAAGAAGACATCCCAAAGCATTAGCGTTGTGTTGTCCTGTTTGTTTTCGCAATCATTATCACACGGATTAATCCCTAATGACTGGCGGGTAGCCAAAGTAATACCTATATTTAAATCAGGTGAGCCTTCCTCTCCATTAAATTATCGACCAATCTCGTTAACCAGCACTGTTTGCAAAGTCCTTGAACATATCATTCACAGCCAAATCATAAGCTATCTCGAAGATCATAACCTTATTTCATTTATCAGCACGGTTTTCGCAAGGTATTTTCTTACTCAATTAGCTGGCTTTATTACAATTATTACAATTAGCTGGCTTTATTACAATTGGCTTTATTACTTACAATTATCACTTGACGCGGGCTTTCAGGTCGACGCAGTGTTCCTGGATTACTCAAAAGCTTTCGATCGGCTTCCTCATCAAAGATATCTACTGAAACTAGCACAGCTTAATATACACCCTAACGTGCTCGCTTGGATTAAGGACTTTCTATCATCTAGAACTCAGTTTACCTCCATTAATAATTCGAACTCTTCCTCTGCTAATGTGACATCTGGGGTACCTCAAGAAAGCGTACTAAGGTCTTTGCTTTTTCTAATCTATATTAATGATTTACCTGCCTGTGTAACGTCTAGAGTTCGCCTTTTCGCTGATGACAGCGTAATTTATCGTAACATTACTAGACACAGTGACCGCCAATCCCTACAATCTGGCCTGAACGCAGTAAGCTCTTGGTGCTCATCATGGTTAATGACATTAAACGTTTCTAAAACTAAACTGATATTTTTCACTCGCCGTTCAGCTCGCATTCCAACCACTTATATTCTAAATGACAATACTGTGGAACTAACATCAACATACAAGTACCTTGGGGTGCACCTTCAGTTTGACCTAACATGGCATCACCATATCGACCTCACCATAGCATCTGCTAACCGCTCACTTGGTTTTCTTCAACGTAACCTCAGATATGCCCCTATACACGTTAAAAAAACTTGCTTATATAACTCTAATACGCCCTAAAATCGTATATCCTGCGGCCATTTGGGACCCTGTTCAAGCCTACGTTATCACTAACATTGAATCCTTGCAAAACCGTGCTGTTCGTTTCATATTTTCATACTACTCACCCTTCACAAGCGTTTCAGCATTAAAAAAACGTGCCGAACTGGAAGATTTGTCATATCGCCGTAAACTTGCTCGCTTAACCCTTTTCCATAAGCTTCATCACCACCCATCCCTTCGCAGTGATCTGTCTCAGTCACCTGATTCTACCTTTCCACACCGTGATCATTCTCTCAAAGTTAAACGCGGTAACTGCCATTCATCGTCTTATGCCAATTCATTCATTCCACGTACTATCACTGAATGAAATAGTTTTCCATCAGTCATCGCCACAGAAATTGACAATAAAAAATTTCAAGAGCTTTTTCGCTGTGACGGAAATGTGTAAAAGTTTGCTGTTTTTGTTAGTGTTGATTTTTTCTTTGTGTGATGCCTCATGTTTTAATTAACATTTCTTGTTACACTTATTTGTTTAAATGTATCGCGATTACTTATGATTTTACCCCCCCCCCTATGTAATACCCTCTTCTGGAGGGCGTTTAGGGTGTGGGTTCGTCAACACCAGAGTGACGGTGTGCTAATTACGAAGCACTTCGCCCACATATCGCGGGTTCGGGCCGGAGCAAGCTCAGGGCACTGCCAGTGTTTGGTGCGCGCCTGCGCTCTCGCTCCGAAGGAAGGAAGGCGCAGTTATTTGAGAGCACAAGTGTTTATTACACAGAAAGCTGCATTACATAACACTGCACTAATCCCCAGACCTCGGTGCAGCCCGTAGCCCCGCCGCAGCACTCGAAAGCGGGTCCGCGGAGCCGCGCGCGCAAAGCAAAGACTACATACGCGCGTGACAGCACAGCTAAAGGCGATCGCATGCCGCACGGCCAACCAAAGGGTTAAATCACGCGCAGCGCAACACGAGGAAGGATGGGGTATACGCGGAGCACATCTTGACGACGCAGGTCGCACATCGATGGCTCATCGCGCGTCGTCACCGGCAATGGCCGGCGATGACGGAGAACCAGCCACATCAGGCCCTCCCGAACCCGGAGCGCGTCGGCGCCGCACAGGCGCACTACACGACTCCAGAGGTTCGGGCCTGGACTCAAGCATACATACTAGATGCGCACGTTAAAGCACCCGCGTTCTTGGGCCCCCGGCAAAGGCCGGGGCGCCCGGGAGCCAAACTCTACGCACCTTTCTGCTGCCCGAGTCGGTGGCGATCTCTCCGTTCATTTCCCGCTCGGGACCTCTCGCCGAAACAACGCCCCCAACTGTCACTCGGAGTGACCCAATGGGGACGCGAGGTCGAAGCGGGAAGAACGGAAGGGAGGGCGATTTACTGCGGTTCTCGGAAGAGCTTCCCTTGCAAGGGAGGACAAGCAGCGCGGCTGCCCCCATTCTGCTCGCGGACACCCCACGGGGGGTCTCTCTAAACGAACGAAACGGCAGAAGCAGGCGCACACTCGGGTAGCCCAAGAAGCTCAATCCTCACAAGGGGTAACTTGAATAAATAAATAAATAAAAAGAAATGACCGCGCTTTGTTATATTACCGACAAGAATCAAACTACTTCCGCGGCAAGGAATTACTCGTCATTTCTCATTAAGCATCTGATGAGATTAACCGTGCGCACCTAGTTGTAAAGCTAAAGAGTGTCTTTTCATCCCTTTCTTTGAAATACCGGTTGGCCGTCTGCAGTTATTGTTCGATTGTGTTGACGGGTCACTTGTATAACCCCTTCAGTCCCGCATTCTGTTCTGTCATCGAGAAAAATGCATAAACTTAAACACCGAAGGTGAGCGGACAAGGACTGCACCACCTCCCACGCTCGAGATTGGTACGGCTGGCGGAATAAAAAAAAAAGATAACAGCACGTACAAACAGAAAAAATTGGCAGAGGCTCAGCTTGGTTAAGCCCGGAGGTTGCGAAAGCAACTTCATCCGTTTCTTAAGCCCGCCGTCGTTTCCTAGATTGAGCGAATCGTTGCAGCCTTGCCTTGTACATGTAGGTCGACATGGCCTGGCTGAAACGCACAGCGTGGTTACGCCGGGACGACTGCGGTTGGTTGGTTGCGACTAAGAGAAGGATGAAAAGGAAAGTGCACGGGCTTGCCAACTGGCTCAAGCCGAGCCACCACCGCTGCCACGTGCAGATAGAAGAAAGTTGAAAGATAAGAGCACAGAATAAAAGACAGAGTAAATACGCGCGTCGCAACAACCGCGTCCGCCGGAACGGACGCTGGCTGAAAAATACAGATACACGACCGCAGCCCGAAGGCTGCAAACCGAATGCCACAGATATTCCGCGACTGCGACGAGCCGGGTCGAAGCCCGATATACGAGGTCTGTTAGAAAAGTATCCGACTTTATTTTTTTTTTTGCGAACACCTCATGGATATGAAACGTGCGCGCTTACAGCAGCCGACCGTGAACCCTCGTGCGCATGCACGAATTTTTTCCCGCCTGCCGATAGCGTCAGTCGCTGGGAAGCAGCGTTTGAGTGAGGGAGGGCGCAGTGCTCTCGTCGGTTCTTTTGTTGCAAGGAAAATGGCGGAGCGAGAGGAGCAGCGCAACTACCTCAAATTTTGCCAGAAACTTGGCGATAGCCAAGTGGAAATTATTCGAAATGTTCAGACGGCTTTCGGTGATGATGCCATGAGCAGCACACAGATTAAGCAGTGGTGCAACTGCTTTAAAGACGGCCGCACATCCGTGGGGAGAGAGCCATGCTCCGGCCGGCCATCAACATGCCGAAATGACCAGGTAATTGCCGAAGTGAACGCTGTGCTGATGCGGGACTGTTGTGTGACTATCCGAGAAATTGGGGAAGAGGTGGACATCAGCAATTTTTCTGCACATTCCATTATCACCGATGATTTGGCCATGGAGAGAGTTGCGGCGAAATTCGTGCCGAAGCTGCTGACGGTGGAGAAAAAGCAGCTTCGTGTTGAAGTCTCACAGGAGATGCTGGATTCCACAAACAGTTACCCTGACTTCACCGACGCCGTAATCACTAGTGACGAGTCTTGGTTGTACGGGTACGACCCGGAAACCAAATCCCAGTCGTCACAGAGGACGCATTCCACGTCACCAAGACCAAAGAAGGCCCGACAAGTGCGCAGCAATGTCAAAGTGATGCTGACTGCTTTTTTGACTCCCTCTCTGTGGCACACCACGAGTGCGCACCCCACAGGGTCAAAGAATGACTAAACAGTCCTACAGGGATGTCCTCCATCGCCTACGTGGTGCTGTGCGGCGCAAGAGACCGGAATTAAGGTCAACAAGAAATTGGCGCATCCCTCGCGGCATTGCTCCTGCACATTCCTCGCATTTGATTCAGACTTTTCTGGCGAAAAACCAGACTCCTGTAGTTCAACAGGCTCCTTACTCTCCTGATATGTCCCCCTACGACTTCTGGCTGTTTCCTAAAATGAAGAGGTCATTGAAAGGAGCGCGATTTCAGAAAAGAAAGGACATTATGGCTGCAACGACAGCAGAGCTAAATTCCATTCCGAAAAGAGCCTTTTCGGAATACTTCCAACAATGGCAGCACCGCTGGGAGATGCATATGAAGCCCCAAGGAGACTACTTTGAAGGTTATTAGGCTTCTAACACTCCAGTTATGCCAGTTTTTTTATTCGGCCAAAGGTCGGATAATTTTCTAACAGACCTCGTATCTCCGTTTGGCGTGACGTCATCATAGAGAGCGCCTCAGTGAAGTTCGCGGTGCTGTATTTTGTTTGCCGCGTCCGGTCGCATTATTGGTAAGCCCATAACGTCCTTTTTATTGGGGCCCTCCGCACAACCGCACAGAAAGGGTCAGTCAACCCAGCGGAAGAAGGGGGCGCCGAATGGCGGGGGATTACAGGAGACGTCAAACTCCCCTCATGGACGGAGTCGTTAGGTCACATCTTATGTGCACGTGTTTACGGCGAGGTGAACCCGGCTTTTGTGCCAAGTCTGCATCGGCGTGCTTTGATATATTGTCACGCTAGCTGCAGGCATGAGGAGCGACGATGCTTAACAGATGAGTTGAAGTGGCTTTCCTTGAACTTGGGGCAACCGGACGTTGGGAAAGCGAGGGTTCGCGAAGCTCGCAGCAGAAAAGCGTAATTCTCAAATCGTGATGGTGGAAAGTGTACATATGTGTACGGTGTCGCGATGAGCTACCTTCTTTCCCCAATCATTGATTGGTTGTGTTTTCCTTTCCCCAATAAGTTATTGGGTGGATGTTTGTACAGTACCTGATTGGTTATTCTCCCCACCGAGGGCGGGGACATAGGTTTAAAACCAGCTGTCTCGGCAGGACCGAGGGCTGGTTTCGTCACGTAGAAGTACGAGCCAGTCAAGAGTAAATATGTTTTCTCCTTGCTTGTATCTTCCTTTCTGCTTTTAATTGTTATAAAAAATTAACCTCTCCAGAAGTGTCCTCTTGCAATGCGATTGAGCAATTCGAATCTGCAAGACGTCAAGAATCCTACAACAATCATCTTCAACCCAGTTCCCCTCTACGAGATCTTAAGAGAGAATTTCAACTGGCGCAGCCGTAGAGGGGACATTTTAACTGCCTCCTCGCGGCAGCGGCGCGCAGCTGCTGCTCGGCGCACCGTGGTTACGCTGGGACGACCGCGACAAGACGAGTTGGGGCTCTGTCTCTCTCCGTCTGGCGTGACGTCATCACAGCGAGTGCCTCCTCGCGGCAGTGCCGCGCAGTTGCTGCTCGGCGCACCGCGGTTACGCTGGGACGGCCGTGCGAGACGAATTGGGGCTCTGTCTCTCACCGTCTGGTGTGACGTCACAGCGGAGGTCATGCTAAAGGTCAAACGTGGTTACACGACGGTGAACGGCTCAAACTGCGAGCAGTATTGTTTCGCTAAAAAAAAACGAACAATGCGACCCAACAAGACAGAAGAAAAGCGCCACCATCCCGTGTAGCAGAGGAGGGGGCGACATTCTAACACACCACGTCCGCAGCTTGGCAAGGCTCGGGAAAGGACGGAGGTACTCTCTGAATTCGACTCTATTCGCCAACACGGCGTGCGTTTTGCCCCGATGATGTCGGCCGAGGAACTATCGTATGTAGTTTTTGCAGAAAGAGCTTTGGTGCGGTTTCGGGCCGTCGATTCTGACTTGGAGACCGCATGCTGGTGACTGAAAATGCGCTGACACATTTTGCCTTCTCAATTCAAAAGCGAGAAATAGTGAGTGCGGTACAGATTGCGTTGCCTGCGCGAGACATGCTCGGTCAAAGAATTTCAAAGTTGTGAGACAGCAGGACAAGCACCTCGTGTTCACCTGTGCAACGCGGAGCCAACCTTGTAACGATCTCTTCAAATCATCTGTCGTTAAGATCGCGGAGTTGGTAATTACAGCGCATTGTATCCCACAAGAATTGCCGTTCTTCGACCATCACTACAGGATCGCTCTCTTGGCTCGTCGAAAAGGAGGCCAACGTTTTCGCACGAGCAACTCTAAAAATTTTCTGCCGTGGTCCGAAACTCGTGGGGAATCATTTCTAGCTGTCGGGCTTATCCCGCGAGACATCCAGACCGCAGAAGACGAGGCCCATGACAAAGGCAGGGCCAAAGATGGAGGCGCTGAGCAATTGTAAAGTGGCGGGAAGAGAGATCGAGTTCCCTCATGGCCGCGGGCGTTGTGTAGTCCTGGGTGGGCTTTCGAACTAGACAGATGTTGGAGCAGTCGCTGCCTGGAAGCAGGGTTTCTCGCAGTAGAAGAGCTGAAACCACCGCGAGTTATGGGTCGTTTTAACATCAAATTGAAACACCCGCTACTCACGTTCGTGAACGCTTCTGAATCCGCAGTTTAATACAGTTGTCTTCAGTGCAATGAATCACCTCTTCAAATTGGCATGTATGGTGAGGGGTAATTGAATATAGAATTGACATCCGTTCAGTAATGTGGAGAAAGAATTTGAAGGTGGCTTTTTTCGACGGCCGTGTTTACTGTACACTGCACACACTGCGTTCGTGCCGATATACTGCAATAGATGCATCGCTATCCAGCGTTGGCTGAACGAGGTGATAAGCGACGAGACGCGCGATGGCCTGGGAGCTGCTGTCGCTGATGGCGCCGGTTCTCCTGTTCTGGGGTTGAGGAGGATTTCTGTCACTGCCCGGAAGCCATTCGCGAGGCAGAAAGCATTCCGGGTGCCGGACTTCCGATCTGGTTTGCGAGATTTGCGAGAAAAGTTCGTTTTTGTTTCATAGTTTCAGCGGAACGTTGCGTGACGCTCGCTTCGTCGCGGGTATGGGTCCGAGGGGTTGCACTTTTCTATATATAATTCCCGACAATTCAGTGGGCTTTTTTCGGTGTTTATTTCGTTTTCTTTAGGAAAATAATAATTTCTACAGGTAAAACTGCGTTTTTTTTTCTCGCTAATATCGCATTGTTTACTATATGTTGAAGTCACTTGGAGTTTATCATGACCTTTTTATCAGCACGAGCAGTCGACTTTAAAGTAATTAATGCACCTACTGCTGATCTTGCAGACGAGTGTTATCGCTATTTTAAATGTAATCAAATTCAGTGATGGTGCCTGCCGATAATAATGCAAGTGGAAATTTGTTATCTTTTATTGTTGAGAGATACCCCGCTTGGCCAAAGGACATATGAGCAGGGGGGGGGGGGGGTTACAAGTTGGATAAAAACAAATCTAAATTAGTACAGCACACTTGGTTATAGGACAATCAATTAAGCTCTGCAAAAGTTCTTGCAAAGAATGAATTATTTTTTTATTTATGTACATAGTGCAGACCATGGTTAGGTCCAAGCCGGAAGGTCAGGTTCACAAAAAGGAAAATTAAAGCAACAAACATACACCATTACAGCAACAATAATGTAATAATAGAACAATACAGCAGTGCAAGACAAAGGAGGAAAAAAACCTAATACGCAATATTAAACATGGCTGACGAACGCTAGTCTCATTCTGCAGAATTGATTAGGTTAGGTTAATGAGTTCCAGTCGGATATGGTGCGTAGGAAAAAGGAAAACTTGTACGTATTGGTTCGGGCAAAATGTGGTTTTAAAAGTTAGTTACAAGTGTCTTGGCATTAGCCTTCAATCCGACTTATCATGGAATCATCATATTAATCTCACTCTTGCCTCCGCTAGACGTACTTTCGGACTTCTCAACCATAATTTAAAAGAGGCCGTGACACATGTAAAAAAGCTAGCGTACACCACACTAATCCGTCCGAAACTCGAATATGCATCTGCCATTTGGGATCCTCATCAGAATAATATCATCAGTAACATCGAAGCCCTGCAAAACCGTGCTGCGCGATTGATCTTTTCTGGTTGTTCATGTTACACCAGCGTCACCTCATTGAAGTCTGAATCCTAGTTAGATAACTTAGACGGGAAATTTCCACAATCACTTTTCCAGAAGCTTTATAACTATTCTTCCCTCCATGATGAATTCTTTCCGCCACCTCCAGTTATCTTTCCACGTCACGATCGTCCTAACAAAGTTAGACGCATTAACTGCCAGTCATCCCATTATGCTTATTGTTTTTATCGCGCTGAATAACCGAATGGAACGCTTTACCATCAGACATTGCCCCAGAATCTGACCTGGATAAGTTCCAACACCTTATTCACTAATGTTTCAACAACTAAAGTTTTTTTTTCACCGTTCTTTCTTCCGCCTTGTCTTATTTTTATTTTATATTTTTGATTTGTATTTCAGCGCTTTTTCCGGTGTCGTCTTTTTCTTGCGGTGCTCTCATTTATTTCTCAAATTTCATTTCATTTTATTTCATGTACTGAAAGGACAGGAGGGGGCGAGAGAAAATGCTGCCTTACGGGCAGCTTGACAAGCTCGCACCCCCTATTACATATGGACAAGGGCGGACCGAGTACATGAGTGAAACAGTAGAAATTATATAATTTGTAAAGCCATTAGAGTAATTAGATAACAATTATTATCAAAACACATGACAACTTTATAAATACTGTAATACAATGCAATTTTTACATACCAGAAAGCGGCAATTTTTCATTGGCGTGTAAAAAATGCCGGCATAAAAAGCACCACTTTCACACACACATATACATATTGTTACAAAGAAGAGGGCAGTGGCGCGGGACGGAGCGCTCGCGCTCCGGTCTCCGGTCTCCGGTTTGCTTAGTTTGCATTGGCAGTGCCAAATGGCTGAACATATCAATCTTGGCATCAACAATGGGATATGAATGGAGTAGCCGGTTTTCAGTACATAGTGGCAGGGCCAGAATAGCTATCCATAGGACTAATTTTGGCGTCAACAATGGGACATCAATGGAAAAGCTGATGTTCAGTATATATTGGTAGTACCTGCATGACTGAACATTGGACCGATACTTGCAGGGCCAATGAAGTATGAGTGGAAACGCCAGTGATATGCCCATACTGGCAGTGCCAGAATGGCTGAAATTGGACCAATCTTGGTATGAAGTATGGGCAAGGTTGGAAAATGTAGTAATATGCTTGCATACCAATGTCAGCCCAATATTGATGCCACTGTATTCCAACAATGAGCCATTGTTGGTCCAATCCTGGCATGCTGCCTGGGTTAGGGCAGGTAGTCACAGCTGATCCTTCAAGAGAAAAGTATACAACAGCTGTATGTTACCAGTATTCACCTGTGGTGCAGAAACGTGGAGGCTAACAATGAGGGTTCAGCATAAGTTAAGGACAACGCAGCGAGCTATGGAAAGAAAAATGATAGGTGTAACGTTAAGAGACCGGAAGAGGGTGGAGTGGGTGAGGGAGCAAACGCGCGTTAAAGGGAGACTGAAGCACTTTTTTTGAAAATAAGGCTGGCAGCGGCGTCCTGTAGTTTTTCATGCCACATACTGGAATATCACATCCAAATAAGGCAAAAACAAACGCGAATTGCCTTTTTTAGCCGAAATATGCGGCCCTTGCCGCGGGGCGCGCCGCGCGGCGCGCCGCCGCCCGTGATTGGTCAAGAGAGGTCGTGACGTCACTTTGAGGACTGGAGAAGCTGCCGATGCGGATCCGGCCCTGCGTTGAGTGCAGATCGCAGCTTTCATTGTCGTTGTAAAAGCGGATACGGCGACTATTTTTTTTTCTGACCTCCGAAGAAAAGGATACTACAGTTTGCTCATTCCACGTATCGCCTGAAGCCAAAAAGACACAAGCATACGCCAGCGTCAAAGACGCGATGCAGACCATGCGTAAAAGGTACCAGCACAACCTCGGCTCGTATTCTCGGAAAGGAAGGGCTGCGACCAATACTCAAGTCAATTACCACCACCAGACGCCTCCTGGCTCGCCCGGAAGAGTGTCATCCTCAATAAAAGGCCCAAAGCACTGTGTACAAAAAATCCTGTTCTCAGTACCCGGTGTTGCAGGTTGGGGCAAGAAAGTATTTCAAGGAAACGATGAAGGAGCACAAAGTTGATGTCAAAATTAGCGCAGCGCAGTGGCCAAGCACTGCGAGGCATGTGACCACAGGATAGTGACGCAATCATTGTGCGCTGGAAACCAAGCCAAATACGCGCACAAGGCTGCTGCTTCACTCGTGGCGCGTTCAGCAGATGCCAGAAAATATTAATCGCTGCCTGGGAAACGTTCGCCCTTCCTAGATTTGCAGTTTAGGTCCAGTGAAGTAGTTGCCGACTATATGTGTATTTAAAAACCAAACTAGCTGCAACTCGCCCGCTGCCACAACTTGACGAAGAAACCGAGTAAGGTTGCGGTGTTTTTTTGCAAAAACTCGGTTGGCATTCATTTCTCTCATAAATTTGGATTCGAAATCAACATCGAACACTTTAATTTTATTCGCTTAGCTACGATTAAACGAGATGCCGAATATGAAGAGCTTCGATGCTTGCTTGCTTTGCTTTATTGTGCTTTGCTCTGCTTGCCTGGTTGCTTGCTTGCTTGCTTGGACACGTCGAACCGAGTATAAAATCACTAACCGAGCCTTGCTGAGCACGCCTCGGGTGGTCTGGCCGCACCTAAGCTGAGAAGGGCAACACATGTTTGAGCCTCTATAAGGTTTCTTTAGGGGCTAAGTGAGCATGTTTCTACCTTTAAAAGAGGCGCTTCTTCGGAATGGTGACACGCCTCTCATGCGCGAGAAAATCGAAGGAACTGTGTCATGGTTCAGCCGCGCCTTTTCGACACAAATCTCCAGAGGTCCCATCAGGGACAAGCTGCGCATGTAGCCGCTCTTACGAAAGTGCTTCGAGCAGAGTAGACTTGCTTTGGTCAGCTTGAATTCTTCGTCACAGCAGCAAGCGCTTGCGCTGCGAGCTTATGATCTTGCGAAAAAGAGTGGAAGACGACACAGCCTCGGCCGTATTTGTTCATGGACACGAATGCAGAGTAGTACAGCCGGGGACAAAAGTCTCCGAACCACGTGTTCCTCAAACGAAGCTAATAGCTCTACTATTAGACAGCGGCTGGAGACCGCACTTGTTCACATGAAAGAACAAAAATTTAACCTTTTACCTCCACAAGTGTGGTCTCCAGCCGCTGACTAATAGCAGAGCTATCGGCTTCGTTAGAGGAACACGTGGCCCGGAGACTTTTGTCCTTTGGCGACTTTAATTTCCCAGGCATCAATTGGGAAACACTATCTGTTCCTCCAAGTGATAAGGAGGCGCACGCTTTCCTACAGATGTGTCTTGATTTTCACCTAACTCAGCTCATTACAAAGCCCACGCGATCATCAGGTACCACTGCAAACATTCTTGACTTGATTCTAACCAATAATCCCGATGCTTGTTCTAAAATATTTCATCTTAATGGTCTTTCTGACCATGACATTATTACTGGGTGCATCAATTGCAGAATTATCGAAAGAAAAACTACCACCAAGATGATCAGGTGTTATAGCAGAGCTAATTTTGGCCAAATGAACCATGAATTAACCTCTTTCTCTGGGCGGTTCTTGGCTGAATCTACATTCCGTTCCATTGAACAGAACTGGATAGTGTTTAAAACTACTCTAATTAACCTCATTACAAAACACATACCGGTTATCACAATTAAGTGCAGCAAAAGTGCGCCCTGGTTCAGTGGGCGGCTGCGAAGAGCTAATAAGAAGAAGAAACGTTTGTATAGGCAAGCAGTTGCTAACAACCAATTAAACACATGGGAAAAATACAAAAAAAGTGATAAAAACTACCAAAAAATGCTTAAAACTACCCGTCGCCAGTTTTATAATGACGTTTTGCCTACCATGCTATCTAATAACCCCCGTAGGTTTTGGAGAGTAATTAACCCTCATTCGCGTGCCAAATCTTTTTTGACAAGTTCTGATGGTGACCAGCTGGACGATGTCCATTCTGCTCAGCTCTTCAACAATGCCTTTTCATCTGTTTTCACTCAAGAAGTCATCACCACCTCTCCAGTTCTCAACCCATTTCGAGATTATTCAATGCCCCAATAGTCATCAGGGAAGATGGTATCCTTACTTTGTTAAGTGATCTTAAAATTACCACAAGCGCGGATCCACTGGGCTTTAACAACAAAATACTAAAAAACATATCTCACAGTATTTTCCAAGTCTTGTCTGTACTTTTTTCTCAGTCTTTATCTTCTGGCTCCATCCCGCACGACTGGCGTATAGCCAAAGTAATTCCAATTTTCAAATCTGGCGTCCGCTCTGATCCTCTAAACTATAGACCCATATCATTGACTTGCACTTTCTCTAAGGTCCTTGAACATGTCATACACACTCAGATCATTCATTATCTTGAAGATCATAACATCATATTTAAATATCAGCACGGTTTTCGCAAGGGAGTTTCTTGCGACACTCAGCTCGCCGGATTTACTAACGACTTATTTGCTTCTTTAGATGTCGGAATTCAAGTCCATGCGTTGTTTTT
The DNA here is from genome assembly GCF_055824585.1 of Amblyomma mixtum. Taxonomy (NCBI): domain Eukaryota; kingdom Metazoa; phylum Arthropoda; class Arachnida; order Ixodida; family Ixodidae; genus Amblyomma; species Amblyomma mixtum. Next base: position 129,402,452 of record NC_143013.1, read on the forward strand.
AGATTTTTCAAAAGCATTTGATCGGGTTCCCCACCATAGACTACTTCTCAAGCTATCGCACCTTAATATTCACCCTCAGGTACTAGCATGGATTAAAGACTTTCTTTCATCTCGCGCTCAGTTCACTTCTGTTAATGGTTTTAACTCTACAATGGCCCATGTTACATCTGGTGTGCCTCAGGGGAGTGTGCTTGGTCCCCTGCTCTTTCTAATATTTATTAATGACTTGCCAAATTGTATTTCTTCACAAATTAGACTGTTTGCTGACGACTGTGTTGTGTATCGAACCATTAGAAATGACTGTGACCGACAATCCTTACAAATTGACCTGATTCTATTAACACTTGGGGTCAGTTGTTGCTTATGACCCTAAATCCAATACAAGAAAAATACAGGAATTATGCAGATATCTACACGGACGGTTCTAAAACAGCACTATATGTAGGGAGTTCGATAGTACAAGGTAAATGGGAGAAAGTAGTCAGGCTGCCCCAGTGCGCTTCAATTTTCACAGCAGAATGCTTCGCTATTGCTGTAGCAGTAGATTACATAATCAAGCAAAACATAAAGAACCGTGTTATCTACACTGACTCCCTCAGAGTAACTACAGCAATAAACCCCAAGAATGCAGTCGAACCCATAATAGGAAACATTATACACAATACGATAAAAGCTCACACACAAGAACGTACAATAAAGTTCTGCTGGGTTCCTAGTCACGTCGGAATCAGCGGAAACGAGAGCTGATGCATGTGCCGCATTTGCCCGCAATCATGAAATAAAACAAGTAATCATACCGCATAGGGACTGCATGAGGTTGGTTCAAAATAAACTTAGAGGGAAATGACAAGCTTCATGGGACAACGAGGTTAACAACAAGCTGCACTTGGTAAAGCCCGTCTTGGGTGAATGGAAGACCTGCAGGCACCAGGAACGCTTTATGGAAATAATTTCATGTCGTCTCCGCATTGGTCACACACACATTACACATAATTTCTTACTAACGAAACAAGACAAACCACTCTGTGAAAGCTGTGGAGGCGAGCTCACAATAAATCATATTTTACTCTCATGTTCATACCTCGGGAAACTCAGGAAGAAACACTTTATTAAGTTTTATAAAGAATGCATTCCTTTACACCCTGCGTTGCTCTTATGTGAAAATGCCATTATTAACCCGTCTTGTGTTTTTAGCTTTTTAAAAGAAGCAGGTCTTCTTGAGAAACTGTAAATTTTAATCCACTGTTTCGCTTTTTATATAATACACTTCAGCCTTGTTCTCATCCTCGAGAAGAAGTCTGAGGTCTTTATTTGATTGGCTGGGAACCTCAATTTCCTTGCCCAGCTAAGGACCGCTGATGAGGTTACCCGGCCTCCTTAAAAGCTTTTACTTGTAGATCTAAAATTTCTTTTCTCTCTTATTACTCGCTACAAGAAACTTTATACCCTGTACACCATTTTTTCACATAACAGCACAAATCTGCATAAAAGAAATATCCTATACCTTGAGCTTGGCGCATTATAGCCTTAGCTGCTTCTGCGCCATTAACCCCAATACAACACAACCACAACAACTTTACTAGAAATTCTTATCGCATACCAACCGCATACTCTCTTAATGACATAACAGTTGAGACAACTTCCACTTACAAGTATCTAGGAGTTCACCTTCAATCAGACTTAACCTGGAACTATCATGTTAACTTCAGGCAGCTGCTAACCGTTCTCTTGGCCTTTTAAAACGTAACCTTCGACATGCTCCGGCGCATGTGCGTAAACTTGCTTATATTACATTAATTCGACCTAAAATTGAGTACGCTTCCGCCAGATCAAGCCTACATCAAAGATAACATAGAATCCCTGCAAAACCGTGCTGCTCGTTTCATATATTCTGACTACTCACGTTTTACTAGCGTCACGGCTTTAAAAGCTCGTGCTGGACTTGACAGCCTTTCCCATCGTCGTAAACTGGCTCGCTTAACTCTTTTTCACAAAATTTAACATCATCCGTTGCTTCACGACGATTTCTTTCACTTACCCTCAGCAGTGTTTCCACGCCGTGACCATCCTTTCAAAATCAAACGCATCACATGTCGCACTTCAAGTTATGCTAAATCATTCATACCCAAAACCATTATTGATTGGAACCGGCTCCCTTACACAATCGCAACTGAAACGAATGCGACATCATTTCATGAACTTTTAAAAAATCAAAGCCATGTGTAGTTTTCTTCTAGTTCTGTTCTGCTCACCACAATGTGTTCGAGTTTTGCTTTTCGTTTTGTTTATTCCGTTGTTTTTAACTTTGTGTTTTCTTTTCTTGTTTTCTTGTTTATTTTGTGTCTTGTTGTTCCACCACATTTCGATTCTTGCTGACTACCAGTTATTGCTCTTTTCTTGCTTCTTTTTATTTGCCCTGTTACTCATGTTAATGTTCCTTCCATGTATTCAAGTTGAAATTTTTACCACCCCCTATATAATACCCTCGAGAAGAGGGCCTTTAGGGGTATCTTGAAATAAATAAAAAAAAAATAAATAGACTGTGCCTCGTGTTGAATCTGATTCTCAAGGTCGGCTGACACGCTTTGTACGTCACAACGCACGCAGCACGAGAAACAACGCGCGCTCAAAGCTCGCTCGGGTGCGCCGACGTATTCCCGGCTCCTCAACGTGACGTCGCGTTGGCCGACATGGACGAGGTTTTCCTCTCCGCTGTTCTGCTCTCCTACGCTCGCGAGGGGCGCGGGAGATTTGAACATCGCGTTTTTAATTGCTGATTGCGCCACTGTTTTAGCCAAAATCGAAAAAATAATTTAGCAGACGGGATCAGCAATGACACTACTTCAAAACCCTAAAATTAGCTGATTCGAAAACCGCCTCAGTATCCCTTTAATGATATCCTAGTTGAAATCAAGAGGAAGAAGTGGGCTTGGGCAGGGCATATAATTTGAAGGCAAGATAACCGCTGGTCCTTAAAGGGACTATGCAGTAAATTAATTGAGATTACGTAAAGATAGGCAATTCATCACTCGTCACCCCAGCGCAAGAATTTTTGAGCTGGCACCAATAACAACGAAGTTATAGACGATTAAAAATAACGCTCCTCCTCTCCCCCCTCAACTCGTACGCACGGGGCACCATAAAAATAAAGAAAACAACTCTGCTCCGCCCATGAATACGTCATTCGCTGACGTTCGGTTTACGACTTCCGGTTGTCGCACTCCCAAGGAGCAGCGTGGGTCGGCAGCGTCTCTCCGGTCTCTGCGCTTTCTTGGCTCCCGAACTGGCGACATAAAGAGGCGGCAGAGGTAAATTGAAACCATTTGCGTGAAGGCAATGCCCTGGCTCGCGCTTGCCCGAGGGGGTCGCGCGGCGGCTCGAGCAGACGATTTTCACCGCTACCGGAAGTGTGCCCGTGACGTCGTAGCTGCCGCGGCTCGAGCGAATGACAGCGTGTGGTGGCCTGCCGACATCATGTGTCTAGTGACGTCTGTTTTCCCGATTTTGTTTTAAAAATGGCTCCCTACGAAGACACCAAACGGCCCGCGAATTTAAAAAAACACGATTTTTAAAAATTCATAATAAATTGCCGGCTCAGTTTCGAAGACTCATACTTGGTGTCAATGCTTCTGAGCATCACTTCTAACATTTACAAGCGGCTTTTAATTCTTTGCATGGTCCCTTTAAGGGTAACGGAGTGGATTCCAAGAGAAGGCAAACGTAGCAGAGGGCGGCAGAAAGTTATGTGGGTAGATGAGGTTAAGAAATTTGCGGGAATACAGTGGCCGCTACTGGCGTAGGACAGGGATAATTTGAGAGACATGGGAAAGGCAATTCAGTGGGCCCTGCAGTGGGCATAGTCAGGCTGATGATGATGATTTATTGAGCAGCGGCTCTCTATTTTAATGTATGCGGACGACATTGTACTTTTGGCAGATAGCCAGGACGATTTTTCAAACTTTGGTTAATTGATGTGGAGATGAAGGAGACGCTCTAGGTTTCAGTTTTAGCACAGCTAGCTCAGGTGTGATTTTCAACGATACAACTGATCAAGGACTTACAATACAAGGCCACGAAACACCCCGAGGGGCCGATTAAAAATTCCTCGGGATATGGCTAAACAAAGGGAAGATATACACGGAAAAGCATGAACAGTCTCTTATTTATTTACTTATTTATTTATTTACCCCTAGGGCCGTTAGGCTTACAGAGGGGAGTGGGAATAACACGCAAGTACAAAAAACAAAAAATCAGCTAGAAAAATTGAATATAGTTACAGCACACACTGGTATAAAATCAATAACAGAATTAACCAAAGGCGGCATTACACAAAACAAAACACAAAAGAAAACAGCAGCTAATAAATTAACAAAGTTATAGACACATACTTATATAAAATTAATAACAGCGTTACGAAATGCGGCAGTATCAGTAATTACAGCAATATTGTGGGGAAGGTGATTCCAGCTGACACAAGTTCTGGGTATGAATGAATCATGAAAACATCTTGTGCGACACGGAGGGATCCAAACTTTGTGGCGGTGATCAATGCGTGCTGAAATATAGGGTGGTCTTTTAATAACTTCTCTTGAAGATGAGGATTATGATAAATTTTGTGAAATGTACATAATGAAGCTATTGACCTGCGATGGGAAAGAAGCTGCAGGGAGAGGTTAGCTTTCATGGCAGTTACACTACTAGTACGATGATAGTTGGAAAGTATGAAGCGACAACCGCGGTTTTTAATGGATTCTAAGTCAGAAATGAGAGATTCGACCCCAGGGTTCCACACCGATGAAGCAAGCATATTCCAATTTAGAGCGGACCAATGTTTTGTAAAGTAATAGTTTTAATGAACTCAGTGCACATGAAAAATTTCTGCGAAGGTATACAAGCATGCGATTGGCGTTATTTGTAACGTAGTCAACATGACCTTTCCAAGACAGGTTAGGAGAGACGTGAACACCCAGATATTTATAAGACGACACAGTTTCAAGAGTGATGCCATTAATGCAGTAGGTAGAGGGTGTATTAGATAGACTAGAAATGGGCAAATGCTTGCATTGAGTAATGTTTAGCTTCATATTCCACAGGCTACACCAATCCAGTACCTTGTTAATATCTGACTGAAGAACACATACACCATTATCATCATTAATTTCGCGGTAAATAACACAATCATCGGCAAAAAGACAAATGGAAGACGATATATTAGTTGGTAAGTCGTTTATATAGATGAGAAAGAGGAGGGGCCCAAGAACGGACCCCTGAGGCACGCCAGAGCAAACAGCAGAGGAATCTGAATTGACGTTATTTGCTGTTACGAACTGACTTCGGTTTGAAAGAAAACAATGCAACCATGGAAGCACTGTGGAATCAATGTTAAGGCTGTTTAGTTTAAGAAAAAGAAGCTCGTGTGAAACCTTGTCAAATGCTTTAGAAAAATCCATAAATATAGAATCAGCATGGGACCCACGATCCAGAATGCAATGAAGTCATTTGTGAAACATATGAGTTGAGTTTCGCATGAAAATGATTTACGGAAGCCGTGTTGGGCATTAGTGAAAAAGCAATTGGATTCTAAAAAGCTGGCAAGATGAGAGTAGATGGCATGTTCCATGATTTTACATGGAATGCTGGTGAGCGACACAGGGCGAAAGTTATCAGGGCAATGTTTATCGCCAGACTAATGTAGCGGAATCACTCCCTCCCAACCTTCCAGTCATAGGGAATACAGCCTGTTTCTAGAAACTGGTCAAACAGTTTGGTGAGGATCATTGAACTGTACATCTTTGTGTTAACCAGAAATTTCGAATTAATGTTATCGACGCCACAGGAGGAAGAAATCTTAAGGTTTTCAATTATCCTCAGGATGCGAGTTGTGTCAAAAAGAATTGGATCCATGGGAAAAGCATCCAAGACCGCACACTCCTGATTGGTAAGGGAAACATTGCCAGAAAAAGCAGCAACAAAAACACTGTTAAGAACACTAGCGCATTAATTAGGTGAAAATGCAACGCCGTCAGAAGGTGTAAGTAGTATTGACGAACTATCTTTCTTGTTCACAGTGTTCCAAAACTGTCTAGGGTTATTAATCAGCAAAGCAGGCAAAGTACTGTTAAAGAAGTTGTCCTTAGCATTTTTCAGAGCTAATTTGTACTCAGCGGCCGCAGAAATGTAACAGTCCGATCGCTGTTGCGAATTCGACGATTTCGCCGAGCGAAACAAACGTTTTTTCTTATTGGATAGCCTTTTTAAAACGTTCTTAAACCACGGTGATTGGCTATTACACCGCAAAATTCTTAGCGGCACAAATGTATTAGTGAGACGTTCGACAGTGTCCCTAAACATTTCCCAGTTAGTGTGGACAGAACGCTGTGGAAAATCTGGTAAATAATTGTTTATGAAAAGAGCTAATTCACGATTAATAGCATTATAGTCCGCCCGCTTGTAATGTCTTATTGACTTGAATATGTTCCGGCGATTAGGAATATTAATTTTTACATCGAAATGAAGCAAGGAGTGATCACTAAGACCAGTTAACTACGAGATTGAAGGGATAAGATCCGGCGCGTTGATTAGCACAAGGTCTAAAACATTGGAAGATGATGGCGTGATTCGAGTTGGCTTAGTAACTAGCTCCGAAAGGTTAAAGTCCAAACAGGTTCGCAAAAAGTTATTGCATTCGGTAGAAAAGGGGCGAGGATACGGCGACGTATTAGCCCACACGATACTGGGATAATTGAAGTCACCAGCAAGAAGGATTGCCGCACCCGGATAACGTACTGAGATCATGTTAAGAGCATCATGCAAATCTTCAACGAAAGTTGCACACGAAGACGGGGGACGGTAGCATATGACCAGAATCAGTTTCCTGAAATGAACACGAAGTTCAACCCAAACCAACTCTAAAGTGCTAGAAAGACTAATCGGTGAAGACAAAATATTATCGGCGATGGCTATTAAAACACCTCCTCCACTTCCGTGACCTCTATCAGAACGATAAACATTGTAGCGCTTCTCGCAATCAAACAGTTCCTTGCTCTCTATCTTTGCAGAGAGCCACGTTTCTGTCAGCAATACAACATCGGCATCACATGAGTCGATGACAGAGTTTAGATCTTCCCGCTTTGGTATCATGCTTCTTATGTTTATGAAAAGAATTGAAAGCGCTGTCTTATCTCCAGTCGCACGTCCACTGCCCCTCCTGCACCTCTATGGCGAAGCGTGTGGCGAGCCAGAAGCAGCGCGACAAGGGGCCACTGAAGATCCCACTGGGCCAGCTAGCTCGAAAACGCTATCTTGAATATGGTCATAGCCGTAGCATTTGTTGTTACCACACAGTTTGTTATACCTCAGCTTATACTTAAAGTCAGCATCCTTCGCGATCTGCACAAGCTTCTTTCTAGCGACACGTGTCTGCAAAGAATAATCTTCACTTACAGTGAGCTTTTTATCTTTAAGTTTAGCAGACTGCACTAGGATTTGTTGTTCTGTTTTGAAAGACCGGAACTTCACAACAATCGGACGATTCTTTTCGTCTGAGAACACACCAATCATGTGTGCTCGTTCAAACATGTCATTCGTAAGAACAGGATCAAAGCAGCCTGAAACAAGGTTCAATAACTTTTCCTCCGTTTCATCCCACGTTTCGGACAAACTGTCGGGTACGCCGAAGAACAGAAGATTTTCCCTGCGCTGCCGGTCTTCCAGCTCTGCCTGTCCAAGACGTAACTTGCTATTTTCATTGACAAGCTGATCGGCTAGCTCACGCAAAATCCGCAATTCCCCGTGGGCCGCATCAGTGGCGGATGATTTAGATTCCACTGCCGACAGTCTCGCGTCAATATCGGCAATATTCCAAATCATAGATTCTTGATTTAGTTTCATTTCATTAATAGAGGCTATTAAGTGTAATTGCTCTAACTCTATTTTAGCGGTCCTTGAATTAACACCTTCTAACAGAGTCAACACGTCATTGAGTTGTTTCTGCAGAGAATTATCAACAGCGCTGTCTTTGGACCGTGTGGCAGCGCCAGAGCCCGACCCAGGGCCGGGGTTAAGCTCACGTCTCCCGACAACAAAAGCAGTTGACTAGAAACATCGAAGCACTGGGCGAACAAATTCAACAGCACTCCCGGGCGTGGGAACAGCAGCAGGCACATATTGCTCAATTTCTTAGCAAACATGGAATAGTTGATTTCTGACCCCCGCGTCTGAACAAGAAATCGTAGTTATCGTTAATTCCCTTAAGAATAAATGTTCTCTAGGTGATGACGATATAAGTACGGTACCAGTAAAAGCCGCTATCAGAAGCATCATTCCACCTTTAACGCATATATGCAACAGGATGATCCTGACTGGTATTTTCCCTGATAAGATGAAATCAGCTCGAATTACAGTAATCTACAAGGGAGGCGACAAAATTGATATGAGCAACTATCGCCCTATCTCGATATTGCCACTGTTTTCCAAGATCGCAGAACGTGTGGTACATAAAAGATTAGAAAACTTCCTTGATAAAAAAACGTAATATGCAAAGAACTGTATGGATTCCAGGCTGGTAAATCCACACAGACTGCTCTACTGGACATAAAAGATCGCCTTCTTTCTAACTTCGAACAAAAGCTTTTCACCATTGGAATATTTCTAGACTTTCGCAAAGCTTTCGATTCAGTTAAACACGGTATCTTATTATTAAAACTAGAAAAATATCGAATTCGCGGTATTGCACACAAATAGTTGTAAAGCTATCTTACAGGACGGAGGCAGTCTACGTGGCTACAGGAGCTTAAATCCGACACGGGCGTAATAAAATTCGGTGTACCACAAGGGTCTATCCTCGGCCCTCTACTTTTCATTTTATATATTAATGATATTGTAAATATACTTTCAACTTCAAACATGGTCCTCTACGCTGATGACACTAATGTCTTCTTTTCTGGTCCCAACCTTAGCATGATTGAATATCAGTCCAATACCTGGCTCAATGAACTGAGAACATGGCTTGATGCCGATGAGGTTGAACTAAACATAAAAAAAAACGAAATATGTGCTTTTCCGTGCCAAAAATAAGCCTCTTGATCATAATATCCGACTATATTTTAATAACACAGAAATTGAACAGGTGAATTCTCATAAGTTCCTAGGAGTTCGTTTCCGCAGTGACTTGGGCTGGACTGATCACATCAACAGTCTGCGGATGCGAATATCAAGATCAGTTGGGTTAATTCAACGACTTCGTTATCTTCTTCCATTCCATGTAAAAAAACAGCTATATTTTTCTCTTATTCATTCCCAATGGGTATTGTGTATAGTATCTTAGTGTGGGGAACATGTAATAAAACTGACTCAGATAGGTTGTTCTCTCTGCAAAAAAGAGCCTTGCGCATATTGGGTAGTTATCCTGCTAGTACCAATGACATGTTTACCTCTTGTAAGGTGTTACCGTTTTTTCAATGCTATAAGCACTACATAGCACACCTAATCTACCAAAAAATAAAACATGACTTTGAATCATTTTTTCGTTCTTATTATAATAGAGAAATCCCACATAACTTGCGCACAATTTCCTTGATTCCTTCTAGGCCTCGCACTAATTACGGAACCCAGACTACGGATCACCAAATAAAAGTTTTATGCAACAAATATCCAACACTAATTGCTTGTGCCCAGGAGAGTGTCACCATTCATCAATTTAAGAAGAAAATGAGCAATCTTTTGAACACCCCCGTGTGAAATTTTGTTATGCATACCTGCTGCATTCTTTTTACACCTACTGTTCTGTACTGTTCTTTCTTGTTCTGTGCGAATGTGTTTTTCTGTTCTACTCCAATTACTATCGCTCATTGTTGATGACTTCTTGAGTATTATTTTCTGCCTGATCAGTGTTTGTGTAATTGCTTATGTTGAATTCCTGTCCCACTGTGTTTTATGTACCACTGTTTTCACTGATATGTCACTCTGCACCATCTGCACCGACGTGTAAAGCGGGTGTTAGGCCTCGTCAGGAGACACTACAGTCTCCTTTAGCCTCTCCCCGCGGACACCATGTATTGTTGTCCGAAATAAAATGAAATGAAATGAATGAAAGTTATTACCAACCTGCATGAAGAAACGCATGCCCTGAAGCAGTCGCATGATGACGCTGTTTTCACGCCCACTGAAAGGCGCAGGCCGCTGCAGTCCGTTTTTATCCAGGTGGAAAGGTGATGTCGTGGACGATGCGGAGGACTTGTACGATGGAGCCGTAGTGTAGTAGGGTTGCCAGAGCTTTCCGTTTTCCACGCTGCCAACTTGAATGTCGACAGTCACAGGCACAGCCGGAATGGCATCAGCCGGTGCCGTAGGCCCCGCGCTGAGGTGAAAGATTGCCGTTATCTGCATGAAGAAACGTATGCCCTGAAGCAGCCGCATGATGACGCTGTTCCCACGCCCACTTAAAGGCGCAGGCCGCTGCAGTCCGTTTTTATCCAGGGTCCCGATTCTCGATATTCACATTCGCCTGTCGGCGCCATATTGCCTCTCTGATTGGCTGTCAGAAGTGTCAATCGCCGTCAATGGGCGTGTCAATCAGGCTCGGTTACAGCAGCACTTTTCGCGGTGACGTCGATTTGACGTGGCATTGAAAATGCATTTTCGTAGCGCTATTCTTGGTGCCCGGCTGGTACATATATGTGATTGTGAAGGGAAAAGAAGCTACAAGTGGTCCGCGCGAGAGCACTTGCGCTCGACTTGCCAATTTGGAGAAAATAGCTGCACACCGGAAATGGCAACTTCCTAAAATCTGATTGGTTGGAACAATATTACGTAAATCACGTGATAGGCACACATGTTGGAGTGATGTCAGAGTGACGTTTCATCACATTTACGTTTTGCCGCCATTGCAAAAAACGGCTGAAATTCACCGCCATCATTTCGCCCGGCGAAAGGTACCCGAATCATGCAAATGAGTTAGTGAAATGTTGATTTATACGGCGTTAGGTAGCCGCACTTTAACGGGTATTTATTTCAAGACAAACTAAGCTGACAAAAGTCTTGTTTTGATTGTACAATGTAATGGTATGGCGTTATAAGAGCACATCTGAAATAAGCAACCCTTGAGAGCGTTAATAGTGAAAGCTTAAGCGTACAGCCGCATGGGGGCGCTAATTGCTCTCCCGTTGCAAACCCTTCGCTCGCAGTGAGAAATCATCCCTCCGTGCGGTTAGTGAAGCGCGAAAATTGCTCGAATGGCGGTGCCGGCGCTGCGATTTGCTGCTCCTTGCATTCATTCGTCGTTTGTTAAACCCTAGAAGTGGGAAAGGTGAGCGACTTTCGAGGTCACCGCGATGCTTTCGAGCTGTCTCTGACTAGACAGCTCGTCTGTGCAATCACCTGACGAGGCGTATGGTGTGGTGGTTATGCAAGGATGCATTGCGGCGAGAAGCAGTGCCGACCTGTCGAGCTCTGAGGGGCGATCGCCAGCTGTGACACGTGGCAGAACGGATGGGCTTTGCGCGCGTGATGAGCAGATGACACGACAGATGTTCGCGCGACCGAGCAACAAACTCCAGGAATGTGTCGGGCTTCTCGACGAGACATCTGTGTGTGTGTGTAGCGTCATTCTCATTCCTTTTGCATGCATGCTGCGAATCCGAAATTTTTATTCGGCATTTCGCGTTGCTTTTTTCATCATACTGGTTTCAGTTTTTGCACACGGCTCAAGTTGAGAAAACAAAGTCTAGCATGCTAGTACGTTGGTCGATTGCTTTGTTTTTGGTGTTGATGAATGTGATAGGCAGCATAGGTGAAATCAGGTGGAAGGCGTCGTTTCCTTAAGTGTGGAAAAAAAATTGCGTGAAACTCTAAAAGAATACCATACCCTGGCTTAAGCGTTATTAGTGAAGCACACAAAAGTAATTTTGCTATTCAAGGTAATATTTTCATAACAGTGTTGCATCATCAGTTACACAGCAGTCACGTGGAAATGACCGTAGGAGGGTGAAAGAAATCATCTCTCCTAGGGCGCACGAAAAACATACATGTATGACTCTTGTACATTTTATTTACAGGTGTGTTGTTCCTGCCGGTGAAGGTTCCAGCTCACTCGAAGTCTGTGCGGGATCCATCCATGACCCGTTTGTGTGCAATCTCTCTTCAGTAAGGCTGAGATCTGGGCGAGTTGGTATGCATTCATACTGGTGAACAGCGCAAAAAAGGCGGGACAACAACAAGACAAGCGCTGACTATCACCTGGGTTTATTGTAGGACGGAAGGGTATATATACAAAAACATAACACAAAGAAGTAAGAAGATAGTGTGAAAAGGGCCGTGAAAATCAAAACTTATGTCACATGTGAAGTGATGTAAGCCAATTCCTTGTTGCAACAAGGAATTGGCTTACAACATCTGTTCTTCAGGGTGCAACATGCCTTGTGTGGCACTGTTTGTGTGATAAGATCGTAACGTGCTTTGTCTCATGGCATCTGGTTGCCTCTGTGTGCCTGCTTTCGACTGCCTCTTTCACATGCTGCTTGTAGTTATACAGCAGTGAACTATTTTTCCTGAAGGAGAAGTCGCGTAATTGTTTCATGGTCATTTTTCCAGATGAAAATGCAAGGCCTGGCCAGCGTCTTCACACGTCTACCCATTCACATCTTCTAGCTCAAATTTGTACCTGTGACGAAAACCTAGAAATTGTGCATTAATTCAGTTGAAGGTAAATGGAGGTATAAATTATGCAGCTGGACGTAATTTGTGTTTCAATAATAAAGCTCCAAATGGCATTTTGTAGCTGGAAGGGCATGATCCGGTTCAATAATTGTACTGGAAATGTATCATAATAGTCGTAGTAGTAGTAGTAAACTTTGTTGACCTTTCTGGGTTACTCAGGCGGTCTTCCCAGGCTTGGGATCTTTTTCTCTTTCCAGGATTTGTGGTCTGTGTTCTTTTTCTGTGCTGGGCCATCAACCTTGAATGCATGCATTGGAAGGTCACTGCACTCCTTTCAACCCAGTGAAACTCTGTTAGATCCCATTTTCATTGACATGTTCCCTTGCGTTTTGCTTCATGCAAATTGGGGATGCTGTTTGGTCATTTTATGAAAAATCCTTGACAACCTGCTCACCCCCTAAACCCTTAGTGTGACTGGACCATATCAGTGTACGTGCTGCCATTTTTCTGTTTAGCAAAGGCGACTGCTAGCTACTTAAGTTTGCGAACTAGGCAACACTAATGTGCATGTATACCACTGTCAAACGGTTATGAAAGACGGGCCTGTCCCAGAAAAATTCTCATCTTTGTAGACGAGACATATTCGTCAATGTGTATTGTTGCACTAGGTAATGATCTGCAGTTAGGCTGCATAATGAATTCTAGGATGCATGAAGTTCAGTGATGGAAAAAATTCTCTGCCTCTCCCGTAACCGAGAGTAGGGTAAGCATGAAATGTTTACGGGCCTAATGTCATCTCGGTGGACACCCGAACCGCACCGTACAGGAAGGGAGGAACGCCACCACCCGTTCAGCGCGATGCCTTGCCATTTGAACGCAAGGTTTTTTGAGGAAAGGAAATGGTGGAGTAATTCTCTGCCATCTCGGTGGACACCCGAACCGCACCGTAAAGGAAGGGAGGAACGCCATCACCCGTTCGGCGCGATGCCTTGCCCTTTGAACGCAGCGCTTCTCCCCCGGGCCCCTGTCCGCCTGCGCGGCTTTGCTTCGATGCGCGAAGCCCCTAAGAGATCACGTACGACAACCAAGTGTATCGTGGCATTTATGTGCTTTTTGCACGCGTTATTAGAAATCGGAAATTATAGTTCCGTGCATTATCAAACCCACAGCTCCACTGATATCTTGATAAACATTGAGAAGGCACTGGCAGTAGTTATTTTTTGTGACTCCTTTGGAGACCAACCGGCGCTTGCATGCCGGTCGCGTAGGAGGTCTTACAGAGTCTCGTTAATTCTCGTTAAGTCTCGTACGGTGCCCGGATGTTCTCGTTTCAGAGCCCGGATGACTGGAATTCAGTGCCCGGATGACTGGAATTCAGTGCCCGGATGAGTGGATTTCAATGCCCGGATGAGTGGATTTCAATGCCCGGATGAGTGGATTTCAATGCCCGGATGAGTGGATCTCGGTCTCGGCGTGACGTCACCACACTGCCGACAACGGGGGCTAAAAGCATTTCATGCTTAATAAATTATTTTGCCAATAATGGCTTCCACAAACTTTTCACTCTGCATGTAAAAGACACCTCACTCCTTTTAAGCAAATTGCAACACCTAAAGAGGCATTGCAACTTGTCTCACCACCCAAATATGTGGGGCACACTTAAGCTCAGCATTCATGGGTATGACACAACAGAGTTTATGGCTCCCTGCAGCGGTTTCTCTTCACACACACAGTCACTGTTCTTCATTCGTGTTCACACATTTATCACAGTTTCCTCAACACAGGTTCCCAATTCTTGTCGTTGAACTCTTCCACACTGCAGTTCACCTACATAATGTTATTGTAATTAGTTCCTCACTAATTGGCACATCTCTAGTTCACTGCAGTAATTACATTGCTAGGCTTCAAATTAAGCCAACAGCACCCGCGCATCACTCCCCACCCCCCCTTTGTACCTCAGCAAAGTCAATGTGCCTACACGGTCTAGTTCGTAGCGTGCCTGGCTGGCGATCCAGGGGTCATGGGTTTCAAGGCAGACATAAATTTATTAATTTTCTGTACGTAAAATCTATTATTTTATAAAGTGAAGTAGTTTCAGACATGTGCCGACGTTTGATTCAGATTACAAATCCCCTTTTCAGTGACTTTCACTGCGGACATCCACGCGTGAAGCTTGTTTTTTGACACAATGCCGGCTGGATAACACTGGGTCTTCTGCAGAATCGCAGCCTCTCTCCTTGACAGTGGTGTGTGCAGACTTTCCGTAACTTTCATTTCTGGTTGCACATGGCACCCAATAACTTCTTAGCACTAATTGCGATGCCATCACATACCATATAGCACTAATAATATTACTTGGTGGTAGTCAGAAAAAAAAAATTATTCTTATAGCGTGAAAAAAGAATAGCAGCCTGTCTCCACCTGACTTGGCTTGGTTTCATACTTCTGCTACAACTTAAAGAGAAATTAGCTAGCAAAGCTGTACAAGACGGTAATTTTTCAGGGGGCTTAAATTTTATGCACAGGCACTTGCAATGACTCCAATTTCATCAACATTTTGCAACCTGTTATATCATTATATTGGTGATGAATAGTTTCGGTTCATTAATTTAACACTCTCCTCGTGGAAACTCTGAGTCAAGCTTGCTTACCATTTTTCAAGCTGTCTTAATCATGCTCAAAAAAACAATTTACCCTCCATGCGCACACACCACTAGGCATTTTAAGTGTTCTATTTTTTTTCATACAGTGGAATGTAATACATACATAGAAGGGAGAAATCTCCAACCTGTCACTTATGCTTGAGCACCAGAGCGGATTTTAAACGCACCTATTGGGCTTGCCCAAACAAACCGAAACCTCCTTTCCAAGGGATGCAATCACAGGAGCGATGGGAGGCTGCTCTGCGCATTGCATCATGGTCTGGGCCTTGAAGGTCGCCGCAGCCAATCAGTGCCTGGTCACCTAGAATAGCCTGAATGCCGTCGCCAACCTGTTCAACACCCCTTCAGCCACCCTCACCTGATCCACTGAAGTGGGACTAATAAAGTTATTACCAACCAAGGGCACCTTCCTGCCAACGCGCTTCACCACAGTAATTTTGAACTGCTTCATTGAACAAATAATCTCTGAGCTGTACACAAGCTTTGTTCTCAGTACAGGTAGGCCCTTTGTTATTGGAATGTGGTAATCTACTTTTGCAGAGCAACTTCGATTGGTCCTCAGTGTCCTTTCAGACATTTCCCGACATTTCAGCACCTACATCTGGTATGGTGCCCTTCACTGAACTGTAGATGTCATATTTTGAGTGTACATAGGGGGTTGTCTATTTTAGTTCACAGTAAAGGAAAGTACTTTGAGAGTGAACGCATTTCATTGAGCATTGCTCTCCTGTAGTGCACAATAGTGGCATCACAGGATCTTTTTTGCATCAGTGTATGGTGTAAATGTTGCCTAACGGCACTGTGATTCACCACTCAAAGAGAACCAACAATGGCCCTGATATGTATGTGGTCAGGAGTTTGCACAGAGGGAAAGTCAAGCACTTGCACATCAGCCTAGAAACATGACTGAGGCCTCTTGTAGATTGCTCGTGGAGTGCACATGGCTTGCCAAAACCAATCCACATCATCCAGTGTTATCATGCTGCATTAATGGACCTTCTGCCAGAATACCACTGCTTGTCTGTGATGCTGCCTCCCTCAAATACTGTGGGCCATGTTAGCCTTGCATTTGTTGCCCCCTTTGTGTGTTATCTTGCTGCTGTGCATGCTTGTGCTTTTCTTGTTGTGTTGCTGTTCTTCCTTCTTAACTCACCATCGTTTTTATTCTCCTTCAGCTCCTTGACCTGACACCGAGGCATGTTCAGGCTTAATATGACATGTGCACTAGATAATACGCGTGTATGTGCATCCTATGATAATAACTTGCATTCACGTTAAAGAACCCCAGGTGGTCGAAATTTCCGGAGCCCTTCACAACGGCGTCCCTCATAGCCTGAGTTGCTTTGGGACATTAAACCCCAATAAACCAAACCAATAACTTGCATGAAGCAAATAAAGCAAGTGTCTTGCAGACTGCATTAGCTGTTTGTAATCACCCTCCACTTTCACTATCCTCTTCTATATTCGTCCCACTCCCCAATGTTGAGTAGCATATGTGAAGATATCTTTTTCCAGCCGACTTCACCTCTCTTGACATCACACATTGCCTTCTTACAAGGAATCTTGCTGCATTGAAAGGAGCTGCCTGGTGCTGCTGTGGATGCATTACTGTTGTCCTACAGCAAAGGAATTGTAGGGATGGGCATGACAAATTTTGTTTCACCTCTCACATTTTGGTGCGTACTTGCATCACACGAGTGGTGTAGCTGCCTATATGCCCTTGGTAAGTGCTGTGTGCTCATGGTTAGACAGAATTAAAGAGATTGAGGGCCTTTTCAAACATTGAAATTAAATAGCATTATTGAGAGCCTTTTTTTATTTGAATGAAATAATGTACCTGCCACTCTGCGCCATGCATTCGTGAGGTGCTTTTACATAAAGTCCGTGAAGTCTGCTTGCAGGCAGACTTAGTTAATGTTCACAAAGCAAAAGATGAGTTCCATGTCCTATTCAGATTAAGTGAAACGCCAACACTGTGAAATACATGCTTCTCTTGACAGTGGACTTTTAGGTGTGTCTGTTTTTCTTTAAGTGCTGGCGGGAAACAATATCTCCCTTTTTGCTTTCGCATTTGACTCTTTTGATAATAAGAAGTACGCGCTCATAGCGTTGCACTTGACGCGATTCGCAGTCGCGTTTCGTGCGCGGCCGCTTGAAAACGTAACCAAGGGTAGCGTTAAGTTCTATGCACCTGAAGAAGTGACACGGTGAGGTAAAGCTTTCCAACGCCACTGACGCGTTGAGGTTACGATCGAGAGCCAGCCGTTTCTCCGCCAATTCCTCTCCCCGTGACGCTGATCGCATCTCACAAGTACGGAGACGCGACACGCTGCGCGATGGCTTCGGGCAATAAGCGGTCGCTCTTATTTCCGTGACGACCGGCCACAGGGTCTTTAGCGTCGCATTCAGCACCATCACTCAGCTAATGTGTGCGGCGAGTACGCCGAGACCGCCGCTGCCGCCGCCGCAACGCATTTCACCGTCCATCTCTACAGCGCTACTGTGCTAACTCACCTTCGCGCCGCAACTCGGCGGTGTTTTTTGTACTCGGCGCCAAGTAGCAGACGACACTTTATTTTTTTTGTCATACTTTTTTCTTTATTCTTCAATGTCGTCATTCTATTCTGCTGTTACGCATTTTCGCACCGCCCCGATTCACACGTCACGGGTACGCCCCGCTCATGGCGGATTGGAGAATATCGAGAATGTGGCCCCAGTTAAAAAGGTGATGTCGTGGACGATGCGGAGGACTTGTACGATGGAGCCATAGTGTAGTAGGGTTGCCAGAGCTTTCCGTTTTCCACGCAGCCAACTTGAATGTAGACAGTCACAGGCACAGCCGGAATGGTATCAGCCGGTGCCATAGGTCCCGCGCTGAGTTGAAGGATTGCCGTTATCTGCATGAAGAAACGCATGCCCTGAAGCAGCCGCATGATGACGCTGTTCCCACGCCCACAAAGAAAAGGGCGAAGAGACGCCGTGCGGATGAAGCATAGGGCATTATGGGGGTACAACTAAAGTACTGAGAGGTATTTGGAAAGGAATAATGGTGCCGGGGCTTACTTTCGGGAATACGGTTCTGTGCTTAAGGGCAGAAGTTCAGTCGAGATTAGACGTAAATCAGAGCGGTTGGAAGATTAGCACTAGGTGCCCACGGGAGGGCGACAAACGAGGCAGTACAAGGGGATATGGACTCAGCATCTTTGGAAGCACAGGAAGCTAAGAGCTAAATACCATATAAATGCCTGAGGAAATTCAACGATAACAGGTGGGCAGCTAAGGTATTTAGATAAGTATACAGAAAAAGCGTTGACTCACAGTGGCGGAAAAGAACTAGAAAACTAATCAGTAAGTGTAGCAGTCGTGACGACGGAGAAAGGAAGCGTTAAACGACAGCTCTGCGCAGCACAGCTGTGAACAGTCAACCAGGAGGCAGCAGCGCAGCGACACCTGCTGGAGCGCAGCGAAGCAGTAGCTAGGCAATGGCAACTCGGGGTAGTTTGGTAGCCGCACTGCCACGGGGATACGCGACGCGCAGAGCTGAGCTCTGGAGACTGGAGACTGGAGTTATATGGAGTTATATGGAGTTTTAAGGCGCATAAGCAACTCAGGAAACTATGCGTACCCATCTCCGCCATGTTCTTCAAGGGAAGAAGAAGCACTTCCTGCACCGTGTCCACCTAACTCACAGCGACTCTAGCTTTGGCCAGGCAGTGCAGCTCCTGCCCATCCCTACTATTAATCAGCCACAGAAACTACTACCTCTGGCCTTGCCTCCATGGACACTCTCTCCTCTAAAGGTGATGAAGTATGTTCCAGGTGTGAATGCAAAAAGCCGCATGCCACAGGCAGCGCTTCTGCAAACTACTCTCGCCTACTTAACAGAGGAATATAAGCAGCACACCCATATCTTCACCGATGGTTAAACTACCAAAGAAACCTCTTCATGTGGCCTTTATGTGCCCTCAACAGGCCATGCCCTTTCTTACCTGCTGCAGCGGAGGACATCCTCTACGACAGCTGAGCTTCACGGCATTAAGGAAGCTGTTTCTTACATCCTGCGCCGAACCGCCGGCCGTTGGGTTATCTTCACCGATTCGAAAGCATCTCTGCAGATCCTGGCCAACCTGCTGAAGAAAACGAATCACCAGCCAGTTTCCCTGGACATCGGATATCTACATCATTTAGCTATTGCCGCAGGCCACTGCAGAACATTTCAAAGGGCACCTGCTCACTGTGGCATTCAGGCTAATGAAAAAGCAGATGAAGTGGCCCGTAAGGGCCATCAACATCGGAGATACATTAGAACTTTTTTCACGAAATCTGATGCGTCCCAGATGGCTAAAAGTTTTGCTTCCGAAGAAACATATCGGCTTTGGAGTTTGCCGACACATCAGTACGAATTTCTTCACTCAATCGACCCACATCTTAGATCAAGACTCTCACCCAGAATTCCTCGACATCTGGAAACACTTTATCATCGACTTCGTCTGAATGCTGCATATACAAACAGTCCACGATACCGTTTTAGACAAATGAACAGTCCGCACTGTGACAACTGTGCCGCGATAGAAACTGTGGAGCATATCTTGCTTGAGTGCCCTGCGTATGCTAACGAGCGTGCGTGCTATGAACATTGCATGCAGAAGCTCTGCTCAGTGCCCCTAACAATGGAGAAAGTTTTAGATCCCTTAGCCTGCCTTAGGCAACAGAGACTTACAATGAACTTTCTATTCACATATTTAAAAGACATTGGACATCTCGATAAGCTTTAAATTCATTTGCAAGTTACCTTCATGCATTCTTCATGCAGTGAACTTCGTCAGCCCATTTGACGGACTATGCACTCCATCATTCCACAGCTTACATCATTACTCGCCATTGCATCCTTAGTACCCATTTCATTGCCGCATTTTATTTTCGTTTTTTTTTTACCTTTTCCACTCTGCTCTCCTTCTGCCTTTATCTCCAAAATTCCCCTCCCTACGCAGAGTAGCATGCCAGCGATTTTTAAACGCCGGCTAAATTCTCTGCTCTTCATTAAAGAGTCTCTCTCTCTCTCTCTCTCTCTCTCTCTCTAAGTAACTGTGACTATCATGCGCCAAACACAAGGTTAGATGATGTTATATGGAGTTTTATGGCGCATAAGCAACTGTGGCTATCATGCGCCAAACACAAGGTTAGATAATGTTATATTATGTGTATGGATGTCAAATTTTATTAGATTTAAAACATTGGCTTTCTTTAGAAACTTACACACAAGCGAAAACTCGACGAGTGTCTGCTCGCCTAAAAGCAATGCGGGATGAAATGGAATGTGTTCATTGTAATATACAGTAAAATTTTTTTTCTAAGTTCTTCGAGATGCGAACAAGAAATTAAATTGTGATTAACTGTGAGCTCCTCACCACACATTTCACTCACGGGTTTGTCTTTTTTTGTTAATAAGAAGCTATGGGTGATGTAAGGCTATAAAACGCTCTTTATGGCGGCATGATTTCTATTCTTTTAGAATGGGCTTTACAGTATGCCGCTTGTTGTTTCCATCATTTTCCCAAGAAGCTTGCCATTTGGCTCTCAGTTTGCTACGTACTAACTTCATGTAATCCCTAGGAGGCAAATTCACATGTTTTATTTCCATGGTTCTGGCCTGTGCAGCACACAAGTCGTCTCTCTCATTGTCCCTAATGCCAATGTGACTAGGAACCCAGCAGAATTTTATAACATGTTTTTGTGCTGTGACCTTTACTATATTGTGTATCACGCTTCCTATCAGTAGCTCCGTACCATTTTTGGAGTTTAATGCTTTAAGGACGCTCAGTGAATCTGTATAAATGATGCTGTTTTCGATGTTTTCATTTGTTATTTTCTGTACCGCAACGCAAATGGCATAACACTCAGCGGTAAAAACTGAAGCACGTGAGGGCAGTCGTACTGCATTTTTATTTTTCCCTTGTATTACTGCGCTTCCTATATGAGCATGAGTTTTTGACCCGTCAGTATAAAATGCAGTATAATTTCTGTATTTTTCTTGTAGTGCTAGATATTCTTGTGTTATGTGGTCGTGTGGCGTACAGGTTTTACTGAGGCGTGTTAGTGTGACGTCACACACTGTGAGGAGAGTGTAACATGGTGGTAGCCCTTCGTGTCTTGGGGCAATATTTTTAATTTCATTTTGTATGTTCAGAGCTTGGCATTTTTCTTCGAAGCGCAAGAGCAACGGCTTAATCGCGTGAGGCTTGTTGTTGAAGAGTATTCGGGATGGGCATTTCGTGACAATTGGGTAACAGAGATGTTTGGGCTGAGAAAGGATTTTGAGGATGTATGTACAAGTTAGTGCAGTTCTTCGATCTACTAAGGAAGGTTCATTAGTTTCCACATGCAGGCTTGCTATTGGGGAAGTTCTTTAAGCACCGGAAGACAACCTTAAACGAAGATTGTGGACAGGATCCAGTCGTTTTATGTAGGACGGTTTTGCTGAGCCATATACTATGGACCCATAGTCTAACTTAGAGCGAGCCAGAGAACGATATATATGTAACAGGCATGCCCTATCAGACCCCCAGCGTTTTGTTGACAGTAGTTTCAGCACATTGAGGGCCTGGGAAGCTTTTTTCTTTAAGCTGTTTATATGTGGCAAGAAAGTGAGCTTTTTATCGAAAGTTATCACTAGAAATTTTTGCTCTTGTTGGACAGGTAATGGGGTTTGGTTTAGATATAGTGTGGGGTCAGTCTGTAGGCCTCGTCTCAAAGAGAACAGAACCGCTACTGTTTTCTGAGGGGAAAATCTAAATCCGTTTCTATCTGTCCAGGTAGCCAGTTTGTTTATTGTTATTTGTATCTGTCGTTCGCAGGTAGGTATGCTGGAAGACGTGCATGCTATTTGGAGGTCGTCTACGTAAACTGAGAACATTCTGGATTTTGAGATTACTTTTCCTATGGAGTTCATTTTGATGACAAATAAGGTCGTGCTGAGGATGCACCCCTAGGGTACGCCAGTTTCTTGAATAAAAGTGTTGGAGAAGGTTGCGCCTAGGCGGACTCTGAATGTGCGGTTGCTTAGGAAGTCGCTCAAACAGCCCAGCATCCTGTCGCGGATATCTAGGTCCGCTAGGTCACGGAGGATACCGAACGTCCACATGGTATCGTAAGCCTTCTCCAGGTCGAAGAAGACCCCGATACAGTGTTGGTTGTGGATGAACGCTTCCCGCACTGTGTTCTCAACGCGGACAAGGTGAGTGGTTGTGGAACATGTCTTTTTAAACCCGCATTTGTGTATATCTCAATGTTGCCGGAACTGAAGTATGAAGGTTAGTCTGATGTTTAGAATGCTTTCGAATGATTTTGCTATACAGCTAGTGAGTGCTATTGGCATGTAACGGGTGGGACTAGTTGGTGGTTTCCCAGGTTTTAGGAAGGGTACTATTATTGCTTCTTTCCATGCTTGAGGGATTTCTCCACTCATCTATATTTTATTGAAAAATTTTAGGAGAGCCTCTATGGCAGTCTCAAAGAGGTGAGCAAGCATGGCATAATGTATATTGTCTGGGCCTGGTGCTGTCATTTTACCGGATGTTAGTACTGTGTTTAGTTCCTGCATTGTAATAAGCTGATTGTAGTCTTCATGTGTGCATGTTCCAAAGGGAAGTTTTTGTTTTTCTAGTATTGTTTTGTGCTTTTGAAGTGTTTGTGTGTAGTGGGAGGAGCTTGAAACTGTGGAAAAATGCGCTCTTCTAATGTTGTTTGAGTACCGGGTGTTGTTAGCATTGGAAATGTGAACGGATTAAAATTTCCTGTGAGTTTCCGCACCTGCTCCCACATTTTCTTTGATGATATTGAGCTGTTCATGGAGGATATGTACTGTTGCCATGATGCCCTTTCTGCGCTGCGTCTAATGTATCGTGCTTTGGCTCTAGCCCTTTTGAAGATGAGCAAGTTTCCTGCAGTGGGATATCTGCGAAGGTTGCCCCAAGCCTTGTTTTTTGTGCTTTTTAGCCAATGAGCATTTATTTGACCACCCAACTTTGTGTTTTTCGTGCAATTTCAGACGTTTGTGGGATTGCTTTTATTGCTGCAGATATTAAGCATGTGACAAATTTTTCATTTATTTCTTCTATTGTAAGGGTTTCGGCATATTCTTTTTCTAGTGTGGCCTTCGTTCTGAAAAGTGCCGAATCGGCGAGGTGAATTTTGCATCGCCGTGGCTTCGTAGGGAGGATGACTGTAGCTGATGTTAGATTTAAAACCATAGGTAAGTGATCACTTCCCCGAGGGTCGTCTAAAACATCCCAAATAAAATCATTAAAAACCGATGGATATATGCTAAATCGAGGCAGGTCATTTTTCCAGAGCTGGGGCAGCAGTACGTGGCTTTTCTTGCACTCATTACACATATGTTATTCGAAAGGATAAAATCCTAGAATGGCTGACCCCTGGAATCTGTATGCTCACTTCCCCAGAATGAGGAGTGTGCGTTAAAATCCCCTATTATTACATATGGCTCTGGCAACTGTTCCAGAAGTTCTTCTAGGTCATGCATGGCTATTTTGTTGTGTGGTGGTATGTACACAGAGCATATTGTTATCATTTTATGGCTAATAATGTTAACTGCGACCGCTTTTAAGTTGCTCTTTAATAGTACCTCTCTTGCAGGGACATCGCTTTGCGTAACGATAGCGACGCCTCCTGAGAGTCGGCTAGCTTGCACTCGGTCTTTCCGGAAAATATTTTTTTAAGATGTTTGTGTGCTGTAGCCCAAGGTTCGTTTTTTGCAGGCACACTGCTGTAGGTGCCATTGTTTTGAGCATATCGGTTATGTCTGTAGTTTCTGTGTAGACCTCTACAGTTCCATTGTATTAGATATGCCACTGTAATAAGCTGGGGATTGGGTAAAGTTGCTTATTTTCAGGAGCAGTGATTCGTGGTTTCCCTTTTTTCTCTAGGGAGTCTCCGTCTAGGGAGTCTAGGGAGTCTCCAGGAGTTAAATCCGTCGCCACTTTCATGGCGCCGTATTTCCGCGGAGCCGCCGCGGATGTGTGAGTTTTAGATGTCGGCGGACTTTAGCTGACATCCATATCCTCCACGGTGGACGTGGAGGAGGCTTCTTGGTTGAGATGGCCCGTGGCCTTCGCATTCGTCTTTTTAGCTATCACCGCTGAACCAGGCCCTGATCCAGCGGCAGAGTCTTTTGGGCCAGCAGTTGCCTTCTTAGAGGGGTGGGGCGACATGTCCAGTTCAGCAGAGCTGTTCTGGGTGTCTGTCGCCGAGGATGCCGCTGCTGAAAGTGAGGCCTGAGGGCCTCCGGCGAGGATCGCGTGGTCTTCCCGCGAAATTTTGAGTCCTGTGGAGTGTGTCACCGACTTCTGTGGTGGGGACTTGGTTGCCGACCCCAGGTCCTTCGGATCGACCTGTGTGCCGACAGAAACTGAAGGCGGCGGCGGTCCCCGCGTCACCGCTGTTCTGTTGGAAAGAGACGCGTTTTTTTTTTGCCTGAAGGTAGGACAGGTTTTCTGTGGTCTTCAAAGTTATAATTTGTTTTTCTGTTTTCCAGACTGGGCACGACCTGGAGTACGCGCCATCTGCACGCTAATGGGAGCCCCCAGACTCTTGTTAACGATCAATCTCGTCGTGCAGTTCCGGTATGCCAGGGCCACACCCTCGCGGATAACAGAACCAACATTAACATGGCCTAATACGGAAAACAAAAGTTCATGGGCAACGCAGTCAAAAGCCTTTTCTAAATCGATCTGGAGAATTGCCACCTGACCATTAGTGTCATCACAGGTTTCTAAGACACTGCGCGCAACGTGAATATTTCTAAAAATAGACCGCCCTTTAATCCCGCAGGTCTGATGCGGACCAACTAATAAATGAATCACGGTCTGCAACCCTCGTGCCAAAACCTTCATGTAAATTTTGTACTCGACGTTAGTGAGTGCTATGGGTCGGTATGCTCTTACCATTCGTAATCTGTATATGTCGTCCGTCTTGGGAATCAGTACAGTATGGGACAACCCACAGGACGGAGGCAGTGCTTTTACTTTATAGGCTTCATTAAAGATTACCTGCAAGACCGGGGAAATTACTTTTTTAAATTCTTTGTAGAATGCCGCGCTGAACCCGTCCGGTCCAGGCGACTTACCAGGGTTTAAACTGTCTATTGCTTGCTCAACTTCCCCTTGACTTATCTTCTGCTCTAATCTGTCTTTGGTTTCGTCATCCAGACGCGGCATCTCGGCTAGAAACGCCTCCTTAAATGTGATAACATCTACCGGATGCGCTGCGAAGAGCGACTGGTAATGCTGGAAAAAGGCTGCTTTGATGTGATCGATATCCATTTTTGAAACACCTCCCCATTCTATTTCTTAAATGTGATTTCTTTCGGCACGTGCTTTTTCTAAACCAAGCGCTCGTTTCGTTGGCTTTTCCCCTGCAGCCATGTCTTCTGCCCTTGCCTTCACCAATGCTCCCCGATAACGTTCTTGTTAGATTAGCTCTAGCTTTTGTTTGGTTTTTCTTATATCCTCTATCCATTTACCAGGCGCTCGGCATTCCTGTTTCATCATCTTTTGAAGCAGTGCCTTTAGCTCCATTTCCTCTTTTTTTGCTTCATGGCGTATACAGGTGGCTCTTTCTATTGCTTTTAATTTTAAAGTTTCTTTAGTGAGCTCCCACTGCTGCCAAATCCTCATGTTACTACTTGGTTCTATTTTTGCTATTTCTTCCCTTACAGCTCGGTTATAAAATTCGTCCTGGAGTAACTTGTCATTTAACTTCCACATTTCCCATGAAAAACCATTCCCCTTCTTAATGAATCCTATGCAGCATTGAACCAAACAGTGGTCTGAAAATGAAACCGGCAGAACTACATAACTATAGCATTTAGGTACAGTTTCCGCGGATGCATAAATTCGGTCTAGCCGTGCGTGACTTGTGCCCTCGAATCGTGTGTACCTTACAGCACGCATTCCTTCAAGACACTCTGCTACATCCTCGAGGTTGCAGTTTACAATCATTCGTAACAACACTTCGGTGCTTTTATCTCGGAAACCTCGGACGCTTGTCTTGTCGCGCGCACTAAGGACACAGTTGTAATCGCCCATAACAATCAGCTGTCTGTCCGTGCGAAGCCGTTCTTCGACGCTTTCAAAAAACGGGGCTCGGTCATCAACCACATTAGGTGCGTAGAGGCAAACAATGCGCCAGTCTATGTTATAGAGCGAAAAATCGATGGACACGTGTCGACCCGACAAGCACGGATGATGACCGTGTACCTCTATTCCCGGCAACTTCTTAACAAAAAGAATACAGCCAGCCGATGTGCCTACAGCATGGCTAGCGACGGCAAAATACCTAGACGTGAAACGTCGCACCATGCTCCCGGTCTCTTTCTTACTATCGACTTTAGTCTCCTGCACTGCCAGTATATCAATATCTTGCTCCGTTATAAGTCTGTACAGCTGGCTTTGTTTTCTTTTACCTGCCAGGCCTCTAACGTTTAGGGTGGCGACTTTAAACGGAGTTGCAGAAGCCATCTTAACTTAGGAAGAAGAGACCGAAAGCATGGTGCTTACCTCTCGCGTCCAGCATGTCGCTAGACGATGCCGTCGCCGCCGGTGTCATCCGGCGCGAGCACGTGCTCCTGGTCAGGCGGCGCCTTGTCTCCGCCACGCTTGTCAGTCGGGACCTTTGGGCGCGGCCGCAGGCTGGACCGTCGCGCTTGCGGCGTCTTTGCCGGCGGTTCCTCCACGCTGGGCTCTGCTGCCTTCTCCCCGTCGGCCTTGGTCTCTGCGTGCGAACGCTTCGCTGGGGTGGTCACGCCGGTGCTCATGCGGGTGTCGGTCTTTGTTGTGTCCCCTTATTGCTTTTGTGTGTGTGCGCCCCCGCATCCTCCTCCTAACGACCACTCGCATCCTCCTCCTAACGACCACTCGCATCCTCCTCCTAACGACCACTTGCCCCTCGTCGCACGCTGTCGCCAGATGCCCCCCCATGGTGCGCCCCCGCGTCCTCCTCCTGTTTTGGGAAGCCACTCCCTCCCGTGGACGCTTCTCCGCTCCCTCCTTTCTTCGGGCGGCCAGTTCGGCTCCTGCCCCGGTCGACGCTGGTCGCACCCTCATCGGCTTTAAATAAACGAAGTCTTAAAGTACCGTGTGCGTCTTTCGCTGCATTCAACACAGCGACCGGACACGACAGTGGCGACGAGAAAGTGGATTCGACCCGCGCTACGCAACGCTATTGACAAGCCATGGCTACGCGAGGGTTTCCCAATCAGATACCAGAGTTCAACGGCTCATCGTGGTCATCGTGGGTTGGACGCCTTCAGTTCTACTTTGAAGCTAACAACATCACAGACCCAGCCTTGAAGAGGGCCAACCTGCTGACGCTGTGCGGGGAGCAGACCTACGATACTGTCTGCGCCCTTATTCAGCCAAGCACACCAGCGGCAGTGTCTTACGACGACATCGTAAAAGCGCTGCAAAAGCACTACGACCCAAGGCCATCCGAGGTCTACAGCCGGGCTCGCTTCCAACGACGAGATCAACTGGGAGGAGAAACTGTGAGCGCCTACGTAGCCGCGCTCAAGAAGCTCGCTGCCGACTGCAATTTTGGAACGCTGTCGACAACAGCTACCGGGCAGGAGGGAGACGCAGCTTCTTCTGCTAACACCACCATGCTTCCCTTGGACGTGATGTTACGCGACAGATTTGTGTGCGGACTGAGTGACGAGTCACTGCAGCAGCGCCTGTTCGCTGAGAAGGACCTCACATTCAGCAAAGCTTACGACATCGCCGTTCGAGCGGAGAGCGCCGGTCACCAGCAGAGAGGGATTCGCCGGAACACCGAGCCGGTACACCAGACAAGCAACCAGGTGCGCAAGCCTTCTGTTGTTGTAAAATCGGTCAAAAAGGCACAACGCTGCTGGCGGTGTGACGACCAACACAACCCCCAGGGATGTCGATTCCAGTCAGCCACGTGTAATTTTTGCCACAAGCGAGGGCATATCGACAGAGCATGCATTACGAAACGGAGACTTGCCAAGATAAAGTCACCTTCCCAGCCTAATCACAGCGTCAACGCCTCAGAGAATACGCCGCTATCTGATCTCCATGGAACAACATCAGCAACACCATCTGTGTTGTACGACCTGAACACCATGAATCTCGGCACGCGACCGAAGATTTTTACAGAAGTAAGCGTACATAACCAGCTGATTAAGTTCGAGGTGGACTCCGGCGCAGCCTGTACTCTGATCAGTGAGGACACGTTCCGAACTTCATGGCCATCTGACGCACCCGCCCTGCAACAAGACGACACGCACCTGCGAACGTGGTCAGGACAGAATCTGCCACTATTGGGCTCTGCCAACGTGCAGGTTAACTACAACGGCCAGACCCATACGCTACCTCTGCTTGTTGTGAAGGGCACAGGATCAAGCCTTCTAGGGAGAAACTGGTTTTCTCCACTAGGCGTGATGATATGCGGCATACACCAGACGCCGAGCCAGAACATGGTTGAGCAACTGCAAGAGAAATACGAAAGAGTATTCTCGGAAGAGATTCCAGGAAACGAAGGGCCCCCGGTCACACTGGAGTTGTTGGACAACGCGCAACCCAAATTTCTGAAGGCCAGGCCGGTGCCGTTTGCTCTCCGAGATTCAGTTGAAAAAGAGTTGGACAAACTGGAGCAGCAAGGTGTCATCGAGCCGACGCAGCATTCCATCAAACTCTCAGCGTACGACTACGCTCTGGTCTACCGCAATGGGAGTAAACATCAAAACGCCGATGCGCTAAGCCGTCTGCCACTAGACGCAACTGTTGACGAACCATTTCCACCAGGAGACGTTCTGATGTTCGAAGCACTGCCAGAACCTCCGCTTACAGCAGGCACAGTTGCAGCATCTACGCAGAAGTGCGCAGCTCTCCGGCTAGTTAACACAGCTGTTCAACAAGGCAACGTGCATAAACTCAAAGGGGACAACTTCGACGCTTACCGCAGGCGAGCTACAGAGTTGAGCACCCATCGCGGCTGCATCATATTTGGGTCCCGAGTTGTGATGCCGAGAGAACTACGCGCACAAGCTATGTCTCTCATCCACGCCGGACATCGGGGCATCGTTGCAATGAAAAAGTGTGCCAGAAGCTACATGTGGTGGCCTGGCATTGACAACGACATCGAAACAGTGGTGCGAGAATGCAAGCCTTGCCAGAGCAGCCGGAGCGCCCCGCCGAAAGCTCCTGTCCCAGAATGGGAAAAGCCAGACACACCATGGCACACACTGCACATTGATTTTGCAGGACCAATTGAGGGCTGCACTTTCCTTGTGGTCGTAGATGCCTACACAAAGTGGCTTGAGATAAGGCAAATGGGACAGACGACTTCGGCAGCAGTCATTGACAACCTCCGATCACTATTTGCAACGTTCGGCCTGCCGCGCAAGGTAGTGTCGGACAACGGAACACCGTTTGTGTCTGCGGAGATCCTCAAGTTTTATCGCGACAACGGGATCTCATCAGTTACATCGGCCCCCTACCACCCAGCGACAAACGGACAAGCCGAGCGCTACGTAGCCGAGCTAAAACGCGCCCTTGAAAGAGATCAGACAGGCTCGCTGCAGCGCCGCCTTGCGCGCTTTCTCTTCAAGCAGCACACGACGGTTCAGAGCACAACAGGCGAGACCCCCTCGAAAATGATGTTCGAGCGTGAAATGCGAACCCAGCTCACAGCCATCCTCCCTGAGCCAAAGGCAGAGACGTTCCGGGAAGAAAAAGCAATTCCGCGCTGCGGCACGCTTAATGAGGGGCAGCGCGTCCTCGCCCGACAGTTTCTGAAAAAGCCACGCTGGGAGGAAGCTACAATTGTCTGACGCATAGGCCTGCGCTCTTGGCTCGTCAACATACATGGCACAGTAGCACGCCGACATCTCAACCAGCTGCGTAGATTTACGACGCCGTCTGAGAGCTGTCCGCCAGCGGAGAGAACACGTGCACCATCTTCCCACATAGCCTGGCACCTCTTCCCGGAAGAAGAGACTTCGCCCAGGACAGACCTAGGAGGCACAGCGAACAACAGCCAGCCTACAAGTGTTTCTCCCCCGAGCGCACAAAGCCAGCGCGCCTCCACGCGTGAGCGCCGACCCCCTGCACGATACCAGGCAACTTTCTAAGGGGGAAGGAAGTGTTGTGTCCCCTTATTGCTTTTGTGTGTGTGCGCCCCCGCATCCTCCTCCTAACGACCACTCGCATCCTCCTCCTAACGACCACTCGCATCCTCCTCCTAACGACCACTTGCCCCTCGTCGCACGCTGTCGCCAGATGCCCCCCCATGGTGCGCCCCCGCGTCCTCCTCCTGTTTTGGGAAGCCACTCCCTCCCGTGGACGCTTCTCCGCTCCCTCCTTTCTTCGGGCGGCCAGTTCGGCTCCTGCCCCGGTCGACGCTGGTCGCACCCTCATCGGCTTTAAATAAACGAAGTCTTAAAGTACCGTGTGCGTCTTTCGCTGCATTCAACACAGCGACCGGACACGACAGTCTTCTCGTCGCAGTTCTCGCTGGCCGCCTTTGTTTCCGCGTCCACGTGCTCTGGCGGGCTCGGGTTTTCTTTGGGAGTCTCCAGTGGCGTCAAAGGTTTGTCACAAATGGGCGACCCGCTCTCCTGTCCGACAGCCGTGTCGGTGCTGCTGCTCGAGACAGCTGGTTCAACCCCCGCCGTTTTGCCCGTGTCGTCGATACCGCTCGCTGCTTCCTCCGCTTCGACGACGTCCATCAGCTCTGCAGAGTCGCTCGCCGCTACACGCCCGGTAGCCGACGCGTAGGTGCGCACGTATTCAGCCTCGGAGTGTCCGTAGCGTCGGCACTTCGAGCACCTGGGCACCTTGCAATCACGGTACACGTGCCCCGCGCCGCCGCAGCGCAGACACCGCATCGGCCGCCCGGGCACCACCACGAGAGCCAACTCGCCAGCAACTCGAACCTGGTGGGGCAGGTCGTCCACCTTAATGCCTGGCTTCATCTTTAGATCAGTTCAGTTTATTACCTTAAAGACCCCCGTAGGGGTATCACATAAGGGGTGGATTATACAAAAAAATAAGTACAATGGTTGCCATGTGGGTTCAACATACAATATGATCTGTTAGTGCTTTGGAAAAGTTGGATGGGCAGGTGATAGCGGCGATGCTGTGGGAAAGGCCGTTCCAATCTAATGCTGCTCATGAGAAGGAGGCAGCGAACGTGGTCGTATGGGTCCGAGGCCGGGCAACTTGAAGAATGTGACCAGTGCAAGCTGGTGACGTGATATTGCCTGCGTAACAGTGGGTGCTGTAAAAGAACTTATGAAACAGGTTTAGGCTGGCAATGCGGCGACGAATAAAAAGGGGTGATAAGGCGGATTCTGCTTTTAAAGACGACACGCTGACTTGGTATGAAAAGGTATTGTGGATGAATCTAGTGGCACGGTTTTGGACGGAATCGAGGGCATTTATGAGGTATATTTGATGTGTATTCCATATGGGGGATGCATATTCTAGTTTCGGTCTGATTAGCGATTGGTAAGCCAGGAGTTTAACTTGTTGGGGATCGTGACGTAAGTGGCGTTTCAAAAAGCCTAGTGTTTTATTCGCGGATGATATTACATTTGAAATATGTGTGCGCCAAGATAAATCATAAGATAACGTGACTCCTAAGTACTTAAATGATTTAACTGCTTCTATTGGGATTTGAGCTATATTGTACGAAAAAATAAATGGTTTAGTGCGATGGGTGAAGGATACAATCTTACATTTCTGAGGGTTAAGTGTCATCATCCACAGGTCGCTCCATTTCTGAACGTTAGTTAGGTCAGTCTGGAGGGCTTCTTGGTCGGAAGAGTTATTAATAGTACGATAAATAACGCAATCATCTGCGAACATACGAATGTGACATGATACGTGAAGGCGCAAGCCATTAATGTATATTAAGAATAATAATGGTCCGAGCACTGATCCTTGGGGGACGCCTGAGGTTACTGGAATGTAATCAGAAAATTCGTTATTAACTATGACAAATTGGGTTCGATTTGTTAAAAATTCCTTAATCCAGTTTAGAATGCTAGGGTGATTATTTAGGCAAGAGAGCTTAAGTAGTAATCTCTGGTGTGGTACTTTGTCAAAGGCTTTTGTGTAATCTAAAAAAATAGCATCAATCTGTTGGTTGCAATCAAGGTTAGCATGTAAGCCATGAACAAATGTAGCCAGTTGTGTCTCACAGGAAAGGTTTTTACGGAAGCCATGTTGTGATGAATGAAAGAAATTGTTGGAATGGAGAAAGTTCATGACGAGAATAAATTACATGCTCCATGATTTTACAAGGAATGCTTGTTAGGGAAATGGGTCGATAATTTAAGGGAGAGTTTTTGTTACCAGACATGAAGATTGGGACGACCTTTCCCACTTTCCAGTCATCCGGTATGTTACCTGAAGAGAGAGATTGAGAGTACAATAGTGAAAAGTAGGCCGCGGAAATGTGCTTAGTATTTTTCAGAAATTTCGAGTTAATTAAATCGATCCCGGCTGACGACGTTAGCTTGATATTTTCGATACGAGATGATATACCATCTGCGAAGAAAGAAACTGGATCCATGATTTACGCTGTGAAGGAACTTATGAAGGCGTTAGCAGGTAAATCACATTCTTTCGCAAAAACAGTTGAAAAGTCTCTATTGAAAATGTCAGCACATTCACAATCGCTGATGGTTTGACCCATATCGTTAGTAAGAACGATTGTACGTGTATCCTTCGGGTTTACTACGTGCCAGAATTTTTTTAGGGTTGTGTATTAGCATATTTGGCAAGTCGGAGTGGAAAAAGGTGTGTTTTGCGTTACGGATAGCAGCAAGGTAATCAGCTTCGGCAGTGTAGTACTTTTCCCATGATGTTTGGCTTGGGTTCCGCTTTGCTGCCCGATAGTGACGCTTTTTCTTGTTTTCCAGGCGTTTCAGGGCCGTAGTAAACCACGGTTTTTGCTGGTTAGCACGGAAACTAGCCACCGAAATGTACTTGTTTGTTAGTTTGTGAACTTTGGCCCTGAAAATGGTCCAATTTTCGTGC